>NC_055665.1:6285756-6602162 GCF_017976325.1 Chelmon rostratus
TACTGTAGTTATCATAGTAGCAGTGTAGTGTAGAAAATAAATGTAAATGTTATGTAAATCTAGATGTTATTTAAAACCAGGTTTTCTTGATGAACACCTGACATTTCGAGTCTTACGGCCCTTTCCTACACTGCCACATCTTTGATTGTACAGCATCAAGAGCTGTATATCAATCTATAAACATAGAAAGTCTAACATACAAGCATACAGAAGAATTAGAAGTGCTTTCTTTAGCCCTGAGTAAAGCCTGCAGTCCTCTTTCAGGCGGCATTAGACCCAAACACCCTCCACCATTAAGGATAAGGAGCCAAGAGATTTTAGTAAAAAGCTGAAATTGTAAATGTTGCCGCCTGACACCAGCATTTTAATATTTAAGACGGAGAGAAAAGGATGCATTAGTGTCAGTGATCAGCAACCACACACCATATGGCAGCATTGGCCCCCCATGCCACAGTTGCTTGTCCCTGGTGTACAGACTTCCTTAAAAGGGTGACACTGATTGTACTTCCTTCTCCTCTCGCGCCAACATTGTTTTCTTCCTCCTCAGTTGGTGAGTCTGCTGCTGATCGGGGTGGCAGCCTGGGGGAAGTGGTTCGGCCTGGTCTCCAGCATCAGGGTGGTGGCGGGAGTCATCGGCGTGGGCACGCTCCTCTTCCTGGTGGCCTTTGTGGGGCTGTGCGGCGCCGTTAAGCACCACCAGGTCCTGCTTTTCTTCGTATCCTTTGGTTTGTTTGTAGGAGCACGGGGAGTCACCACCTGATACTGATTGTGTGTCCAAGCAGAACGAAAAGTAAATAATCCAAAGCTCTTAGAGGATTTTATTCCTCTGTTTGTTTGTCTTTCAGCTTGTGTTTTAATGGTTCTTGTGCAACACAGTGAGATTTCAGAGTGTTGATTTTTAATCCGAAGTAAACTTCCTAAACTTGATCCAGTACATGATAATCCTGTTCATAGCTTTTGTCGTGCAGTTTTCTGTGTCCTGTGCTTGTCTGGCCCTGAACAAAGACCAACAGGTATGAATACTATCACATTTGCTGAGTTATGCTACCAGTGTAGATTTCACGTAAAAATCATGGTTGTTCATGTTGGCCACCTCCTGCTGCCTGCTCTCATGCTTTTCAAATAAAAGCAGCTTTTACATGTATGTAGACACCCACCAGGCTGTGGTTTTCATTACAGAACCGCCTGCTTGAGGTTGGATGGAACAAATCCGAGGCCACTCAAAAGGACATAGAGAAAACACTCAACTGTTGCGGCTTCTCTTACGTTAACTACAACGGCTCATGTGCTGCTGTAAGTACATCGTCATGGAATATTCTTTTTCCTCCTCTCTGGAGCAACTTGATCTCCGGCAGTAATCCTATCTTCTCCTACACTTCCCCTTCCTCTAGAGATGCTTTTACAACTCTCCTCCGTCTTGTGACACATGCTCAAGTATCATCCAGCGGTATGCAGGAGAGGTGCTGCAGTTTGTCGGTGGCATCGGACTCTTCTTCAGCTTTACAGAGGTCAGTAAAGTGTCCCAGCGACAAAGCTGGAGATGTGGAATTTGGTGTGAAACGGCTGCTGATTTGGACGCTTGCCTGTTCGTCTTCTCTTTCAGATCTTTGGAGTTTGGCTCGCCCACAGATACAGAAATATCAGAGATCCTCGATCAAATCCTGGAGCCTTTCTATAACCACTCACGATTTAATAAACCAAACAAACAAATGAAAAGTTTTTCCTCTTAACTTTTTGTGAGATTTAAAGTAAGACTAGAAGTGTTGCTGAGTAATTACAACTGTAGCCATAGCAACCATTACAGAACAATCATGGTAAAATGTAGTTTAACAGTAACACAAGTAGAGAAAAGTCATAAAGAGTCCTAAAGTCAGCAGACTGACTCGATAATGTCAGTGACGCAACTTCCATCTAAAGTTTGCTAACAGCTAACATTAGCTAACATTAGCTAAGGTTAGCTAACACTGCTTATACCTGATCAAGCTGTATCTACTATTTGCTGCTTGATGACTTTCATTGAAGCAGTTTTTGCTGCTGTGAACATTAAATGTGCTCCTTTTAAAAGTAAAATGTGACATTTAGAGAAATGAACGTATTCATGTTCTTACTGAGAGTCAGACGAGAAGATTGATACCACTGTCGAGTCTGTATGGTAAATCTGAAGTTACAGCTAGCAGCCAGTTAGCGTAGTTGAGCATAAAAAGCTGGAAGCAGGTCCCCCTGCTAGCCTGGCTCTGTCCCTAGGTAACAAAATCTACATACCAGCAACTCTAAAGCTGACTGATTAACATCTTATATCTTGTTTGTTTGATTTGGACAAAAACAAAAATGTAAAAATAATGATTTTTGACTGGTTTTTGGTTTTACGGGGTGCTTATGTGCCAGATGTTGTGACTTCCTAACTACAACAATTAAAAAACATAACATATGTTGTTTAGTGGATTTTGTGCTGTTTCCCCCTGCTTCCAGGCTTAATGCTAAGCTAAATGGCTGCTGGTGGTAGTTTCATATTTACCATACAGACATGAGTGGTATCAGACTTCTCATCCAACTCTCAGCAAGAAAATGAATAAGCTTATTTCCCTGGATGTGAAACTATTCCTTTAAGTGAAACCTGACACAGCGACGTATCGGCTCTTTACTTCTAATCTGTCTCTAAGTGACAGAGGTCAGCAGCAGCTGTGTGTGCTCACCATGCACACACACCCTATGCAAATAAAGTGCAGGTTAGCACCATGATGGCTGGATGACTGCTCACCACTCCCAGACTATTCATGTGTGACCACACACAGTGGTGCATTTTTACAGACAGTAGATTTAGGTGTCGGATTTCCTGGAAAAGATCAAATTAAAGTAAAACCAGTTGCACCTTGAAAGACGTGCTCTTATTAAACCAGGTTCTTCTTTTTCGGTGTGCATTTACTGCTCATTTTTATGTTAAAACTAAATCCTGCTTGATCATATTCTCTGTCTTACAACTTTAGTCATTTTCCGTTATTGTCCAAAATATACATGCAGAGTTGCAGTACATGTACATAAACTGTTGTAATTCTGCTATCAGGTTCTGACAGCGAGGTATGTTTTCACTAACTTGGTGCCGCAGGACTCGCTCACATTCCTCAGCCCGAACAGGATGCAGACCAGGAACTGTTCTTGCTGTTTAGATTTCTTTGAATGAGCCAACAGGCTCGTCAGGCGGCCGTCTAACCTGCTCACCAAGGTGACTGTGAACTCAATTTGCTCTCCTATTGTACTTCCAGCTTGTAAAATAATAATTGTGTGCACTCCATGTAATTAATTGCATTCATTCTTGAAAGACAAGGATTGGATTGTTTTAGTTGCTCCTGAGTGTCTGGTCATGGAGGGGTTAAAATAAAATACATATAAAGTATTGAAGAGCATTGCCTGTTTTGTATCATTCCTGTTACTCTTAAAACAGTATGTTGCAACTGCTTTGGCTCAGTTTTCTCTAAATAATTTCAACGTGTGAACTAAATGCACCTCATGTTGGCACACGTTTTCAGGCTTTTTACAGTGTTTTTTTGTTTTTGTTTTTTTACTGAATGTTACTCTTAATATTATTTTTAAGTATGTCACCATTGCCATACATCCAGCAATGGAAAGTGGGGAAAAAAAAACAGAAACAGTTTTTTGTACTGAGCATCTGTTAAGCTTATGCAAATTGTGGTATAATGCTGTATGACTTCCAGAATTACAGTATTAATGTGGTTTGAATGAAAAGCAAATTTCGTGGTCAATGTCTGCAAGTGCACAAGCGGCTCTGTCATACTGTACTGCAGCACAGCACCGCTTTGAGCTAAATGCTAATTTTAGTATGGAGGCTAACATGCTGACAATGACGATGCTAAAATGCTAATTCTAAAGAGGTATAATGTTTACGATGTCGTTAATTTTTAAGTATTTGGTCAAATTGAAATTTTTCGCATAAGATGGCAAAAGAGGAAACGTTGAGGGAGCATGAGAATGTTTCTAATGATGTTATGGAAACACAACCAGTTTCATTTCACATAAAGTACCAATTATCAACCTCAACAAAAGTCCAGATCTTACTCTGAAGACCAGGAATGTCCACAGACTTTATTGGCCATCCATCCGATAGTTGTTGAGGTATTTCAGTCTGGGCCTGACCCGGCTCGAGCCACACTGTGAATGAGTGTAGGAATTACTGTGATGTAAAGTCACTGTCTGTACTTGCAGTAATACAGCATGTTCAAAAAGGCAAGGGAGTAAAAGTTATTCTGGTTCTACATCTCTTCAAACACTGACTTCTGCATAGGCTCCACTTTACTCCTCACTGCCATCTGTATAATTGTAAAGAAGTGACCACTGCAGACTTGTTACTGTTTATAATAATAATAAAATTAATTCATACAGCATATCTTAAAACCAGTACAAAATATTTCAAAGTATTATTTGTTGATGATCATTTTATTTTAAATATGCAACAATGAAAAGGAAAACTCACTGCATGATGAATGACCTGCTCCACCATGTGACAGTTTGAGTCCAAAACAGAGTTTAACACCTCCACAGTTCTGAGCAGGAAGAGACTGGAAGTACTTCCAGGGTCAAAGGTCACTTTGGGCAGAAGCAGAGGGGAAGCACATGGTGAGTGTTTTGCTTGGGAATGTAAAAGTTTGTACCTCATGTAATGAATTATAGAGAGATTTAACACACATAAGTTTGCACTTGCTGACCTTTACAGCAGTTAACAGTGATTCAATGCTGCAAGATGAACAGCTGATGATGAGCTAAAATGAGCACAGATGGACAAAAAGGAGGAAGATAACTGACGAGTTGGCATGTAAAATGTAGGATTTAACAGGAAAGTCATCAGGATGTGCTTCATCTTAATCGCTGGAGGGGTAAAATGGTGCAAAGTGTTGTGACTTCTTCAGCTACAGATACCCTGAGTGAGCTGAACTCACTTGGATCCCTTTTGTCTTCCGTCTCCTCCTCCTGCACAGTCATCAAAGTGGTTTGTGTTCCCTCAAATTTGCGTTTTTTTGGATTTGCTGCTTAACAAATATGGCAACCTCCTGTCAGAACGCCTGACAGCTTCAAAGCCTGATCTCGTTGCTTGCAAGGCCGTAAGTCTGCTGCTGTTTCCAGGCAAGTTTTTGATGGCGTCCTGAAGCATGTCCAGCACTCTGAGGCTGTTATCCGGGGAGCTTTTATCACATGTCTGCACGGAGGCGTGGGCAGAAATAGTGTAGTAGTAATAATATTAATAGTTGTGTTTCGAGGTTTAGTTGACGTGGACGAGAGTTTGTCTTTGTTTGAACCAGAACTGAAGAAACACACAAGAATAATCAACTTGCAGGGGTTTGTTTTGTGAATTTAATGTGTTTGAGAGTATGACAGGATGCTCCTCAGTCCCCCAGAGGTGAAATATAGAGAATATAACTAAGCTCATTTACTTAAGTACTGTACTTATGTCTCAACTTTGATGTACTTTACTTGAGTATTTACATTTTAGGCTACTTTAAATAGAAATATAGTACTTTACTACATTTGTTTGACAGCTTTAGTTGCTCCTCTGATTAAGATTTGACATCAAAACCTATAAGTCTATGAAATATATCACATTATATAAAGCTTACACCTGTTTTTGCTTGTCACAATGAGTCAGTGTGTAGTTTGGGCTCCTTGTCACATTTTAGATGTGTGAGTTCTTCCAGGTTCACCAGAGTGATTTCCCCTCTAACCATCTCAGATGGTTTCATTTAAATAACTGTTTGAGGCACAAAGTTGTGAAATTCTCCTCCATTTACAAAAAAGCAAAGATTTAAGTGTGAAAAATAAATACAGATTAATATAAGATAATTTTTTACTTTTATTTAAGTAGGATTTGAAATGCAGGACTTTTACTTGTAATGGAGCATTTCTTCACTATGGTATTTATAAGTAAAGGATCTGAGTATAACTTCTCCAACACTACAGTTCCCTTTTCATTCTGACTGATCCTGCATTTCCATTTTTCACTTTCAGGAACAAGTGATGAGAAACAGTCCACTGAGCAGACGAGAGGCCACTTTCAGCCAAAACAAGATGAAGCAAAGGAACGATCAGGTTAGTCATCATCAGCTGGAGGGAATAAGAATGAGCAGCATGTAAAAGATCAGTCTTGCAAAACTATAGAATATTTTAGAAGAATAAAACTTCTGTGAAGCTTTACCATTGACATGATGGATCCTGATTTTATTCTAAATATATAGAATTAGGCTTGTGCAATAATTTCTGTCCTTCTAGAATAACATTGCTTTATTTTGGCCACCAAAGCGCTGTTACAGCATCAGCCCTGATACTGACATGATTAAGTGATCCGCCGTGATGTGACCAATCACATTCAATATAGTTTCATAGTCTGTCATTTTGAAACTCATTTACATTTATGTGGTCAAGGGTGGTCACAGCAATCCAGTGTCTCATATTAGTGTGAATTATAATGAATCCAATGAGCTCCACGCAGTGTGACACACACATTATGAATTTGGGAAAAAAAAGAGCGAGTTAACTGGATCTGTATCAGGAGGAAAAAGGATTGCTGTGTCCCTAATCGTGGTAAAATTAAGTCTGTTTGATATGATTAATGCCAATGACAGAGCAATATGATCATTTTGTTGAAGTTGATTCTCTAGAACTAGAAAAGTTGAAAATGTCTCTTCCTCAAGTTATAATCCTGTTTTTTATATATTTAACAGTTCCAAGACTGCGAGAAAATCAAAGCTGATTCCTTTTCCAAGTATTTTTAACCACAGATTGATGAATTATTGCAAAGTTTACTTTTTAACGCAACCACATGACAAAGCAATTGATTAGGATTCCTGACATTTGATAGAAATATTTTCAGCGCTCTCTGGTGGACAAACTACGCAATAGCAACACCGTTTCTAAATTACCACAGACATGCAGCATGCAAGAGTTTTGGTCACCCCTGATGAGCTAATATCCATAAGGCATAAAGTTGAAGATGAAACATCCTTTTCAACATTTTAAGCAAGATTAGTGCATTATTTATGTTTTAGAGGGAAAAAAGGAAGAGAGCACCATGCAAAAGTTTGAGCACCCCAAGAGATTTGTGCTCTTTTACCAAAGTCTCTGACCTTAATTAGCTTGTTAGAGTCATGGCTTGTTCACATTCATTTGAAAAGGCCAAGTGATACAAATTTCAAGGCTTTACAAATACTATGACTCCTCAAACCTTTTCCTAACATTCAGCAGCACTGGGCTCCTTTAAGCTGCTGCCTGCACTCTGAAAATTAAAATAATTGATTCCCACAAAGCAGAAGGCTCAGAAAAGACAGCAAAGCAGATGGTTCTACAACAGGATAATGAGCCTAAACACACCTCAAAGTCAATGTGGACTACCTCAAGAGGACCGAGCTGAAGGTTTTGCCTCACAGTGCCCCGACCTAAACATCATTGACAATTTGTGGCTAGACGTCAAAAGAGCAGTACATGAAAAATGGCCCAACAATTACACAGAACTAGAAGCCTTTTGCAGAAAGAACGGGTGAAAATCCCCCAAACAAGAACTGAAAGAATCTCAGCTGGCAACAGAGTGTTTACAAGCTGTGATACTTGCCAAAGCGAGTGTTACTCAGTACTGACCATGCAGGGTGCCCCCTTTTGCTACAGGCCACTTTCCCCTTTGCAATTTTGAAACTAAAAAATGGAAATACAAAAGTCATCCTGCTTAAAATACTGAAGAAATGTGACATCTTTAACTTCATGAATTTTGGAATTGAGGTTATCTTTATGAGCTATTCACAAGAAATTTAGACAAGGGGTGCCAAAACTCGTTCATGTCGCTGCTATTTCTAATAAGCACATGTCCTAATTATCCAGACTCAAAAAGAGTATTCTTTGATCGTATCAAGATTTTTATTAAGCTTACTGTACATTCATGTACCAAACAGCATGTTCATCACATGAAAGTATACTCCTGCGCTCCAGAGTGTTGAGAGGAAGGCAAAAGTTCACTAAATAATGACAATTCAGGCTCCATATTAACAAAGCAACACAAGGATAAGAGGGCAAAAAAATACAGACATACACATGTATCCAAACAGAATTAAAGTGACCTAAGTCAAACTTAAATCTGATATAATACATTTGTAACAAGGAAAACTCTCTCAGCAGAAGTTGGACCAACACAGAGAAATAAATAGGCACTGGGGAAGTTGTCACATTAGCGCTAGGCAATTAGTCAATAGTGCTGCTAACTGCATAAAAGGCAGTTTGGGAGTGAAGCTTCGGTGAGTCGTTGAATGAAGATCCAAGAAATAATAATAAAGATGTAAAAAGATGCAGGTTTCTTATCAGTAGAATTATGAGTCTGACGAGAAGGCTCTGTGTGCATTGGGGAACTGCTGAGAGTTGAAATCCGGGTCTTCCCTCACTCGTTTCTTGACGTCTGCTTTAACCTAAAGAAAAAAGACGTATTATCATCATGGTGGGACGAACAAGCAGCATTTCAGAGGCGTGTGTAGCCTCCACAGGTTTCTGAAGCTCAGTGTCACCGATTCTGGCCGTTGCCATCTTGAATGAATCCACCAAACTAGGCTAATCCAAAAAAACGGGTGGAGCTGAAACCTAGTGCTCACTGTCACTCAAAGCAGCCATACCCATAATTCTGCATAACTTTAAGCTTTTATATCATTTAAATAAGTGAGTTCTATAAAAATTCACCCTCTGTACAGTTGTCATGAACAGAGAAATTAGCAATAGAGACCAGTAACAACTAAATTACTGTCTTGGAACATAATGTTACTCTACACCATTATGAGTGGCTTGCTTCATACGTTTGGATATTGTTTTGAAAAATAAACATTGTCATTGATTTAATATTTCTGTTTTTTAGCTGCTGTTAACAAACACCATTTCCCATAAAGCCTAGACCTTGTGGGCTAAACGTCACGTCTTGACGACTGAGGTGAGTGCTTTTAGACTGCAGAGATTACAGCTAAAAAATTTGAGAAATTACATAAAAAGATTGTTGGTGAGTTTCATAGAAATGGACAAGTGCTGTAGTGGATGCCGAACTGTGGCAGAATATGGAAAGTTAACATCAGCAACACGCTTTGTTTTTGTTTTGCTTTTTTCAGATTACAAAAAAAAAAGAAAAGAAAAGACAAAATGTGAGCTTGCATTGAGTTACAGAAAAAACAAGACCAGACTGTGGCCATTATTAGTCTACATATGTAGTGTGTGCCTGTTTTGTTCTAATTTGTTCTAAAGATTTAGGCCTTGATCACATGTATACAAATATTTTTAAAAACTGATATTTTTCCCCTGTCCGCTTAGTTTTACAAAATATCTCTGCACACAAGAACGTAAAAATGATTCCACATACTCTAATAAGGACGCTGTGCCAGTGATGATCAGAGATGCGTCAAATACCAGAGAAGAACATTCTACGCATGTGCCGTGAGCTTATTTTAGTTTGGTGGTAGTAACTTAATAGTATCTTATTTTTTATGTGTAGTTATTTATCACCTTTCTGGCAAAGGGCCTAGCAGTGTTAAATGTAAACTAACCAGTTGTCGGCCATTGTTGTTTCATGCACATGCTCAGTACACAAAGCAAAAATACACTATTTTACATGCACACACAGATATACAGAAACCAGAGGTTTGAAAAATCTGCACTTTCAAATGTGTTTAAAAATAATCGCTGTCTTAGTGACCTAAAACACAGTTTGTCTATGAACGAGAGGCCCACACACAGAGGAAGGTGTTCGCAAAATATCCGTATACGTGTGGTCAAGGCTGTAGTTACCTGTTCTGCATAAGCTTCCTTCAGCTCCTGGGTCTCCAGATCGTCCTGTAACTGCTCAGCTGAAGTGATGGGCCTCACTCCTGCTGACCTGGCTGCTTGACTCACTGCATCAGAGAGGGAGAGGAGGCTTCCACCACCCAGTCCTGTCTGAAAACACACATGCAGATACCTTGAAGAAGGTAAGGACGAGTGACATTCATACGTAATAAGTGAAGTTACGACTGATCTGATTACCTTCCTGCGTTTAGCTGGCATGCCATGCAAATACGCGTCAGACAACGGAGGCTGAGCCTTCATCTTCCTCTGGGTGATCATATCACACCTGATGATCGGCACCCATTCCTACAACACACACAGCACATAAACATAGAAGAAGTCACAAGTTACCAAGGGTTCATTTCAAAGGACAGACTCACATGTCTGTCTTAAAACAATACTCAAAAAACTCCTCTGCTGCAGCTCAGCAGGGAAACGTTGTCCGGGGAAACACAAAGAGGGAATTTTGTACTAAAATCACTAACTTTGGAAAACACCCACTCAACATCCCTGATTCAGACGTCTCATATTGGTTTGGTCTAAAGTACAAAATTCATGTTTGCACATAACAATGGCTGTAGATTTTGTTCCCCATCTCTTACACCGGAATTGTGGTAGGTCAGGATCTGGACGTCCAGTATGGACAGTTTCAATGTACATATGAACATGTTGTTTTAAGACAGACTCTTGCTAAAAACAACTTGAGCTCAAAGACTTCATAAAATCATAAAACTCAGGCTGATGAAGATCTCATTTCAAAGTCAGCGTGCCTTTCCAGAAACAATTACTCTGGATAATCCACAGACTCAGCTTTCAGTCGATCCATCTTCTACAGAGAAAACTGTTGCTTAATGAATTCTTATCTATTATCTTGAAAACAGTTGACAATTTGTTGTATTATCCAGAATAATAAGGCCACTGTAGGTGTGAAAATGTTTCCCTGGAAAAACAAAAGATAAATGTTAAACAGTAACCAAACTGTGGGGGCTCTCACAGGGGGAACAGCAGCCGCCCAGGCCTCTGAGTCTCGAGCAGACTCCTCACTCCCTCCCTCGGCTCCGGCTGCTGCCATGTCGCCACCTAGAGGCGCGGCTCCTCCCGAGGCTCCCAGGTCCCCAGGCAACACCCTCGTTTCCCGTGACGACGCCCTCGTGTCATGTGACACCGACATGGCCTCCTCTGCTGTGGTGGCTGCAGCCGGTGAGAAGGTGTCCCCAATCTTTGGAGGTGGAGAAATGCGAAATGAGGGAACTAAAATGCAAAGCGGCACTTAAAGTGTCAAAGTGAGTTCATCTGAAAGGGACATTAAAGACACACGATGCTTACCGTCGCACTTTGTGCTCGTTCAGGCTCTTGTGTGCCAGGTTCAGAAGACTGATCTCCCTGTGAAAGAATGTCATCTAATATTTACAAGCCATTTCAGACGTGCCGTCCAAAGTAACAGATTATGTAACAGCCATCAGATAAGAGGGATTCCTTTCTCTGCATGTAACATGTAACATATGTTTTCTGTTATGTTTTCAAATGTAAAACTAAAATCTACAGCTACAGATACTAAATTTGGGAAAAGGAACAATTTAAAATTCCTGAGTGTAACTGAGAGCCTCAGGCCAAAGCAGCTACATCATGTAAGTGAGGCTCCCAGGTTTGGTTATCTCCAACTGCCAACATGCATTCATCCATATTCTGGGATGAAGCCACAGATACTGAGCTGAAAGGTAAAATAAATGTTAAAAAGGCGTGCAGATGGTCTATTACCTGCGTGTGAACTATGTAGTTCTGGATCTGCTCCTGTGTGACAGGGATGTGCTCCAGAATGACCTGAAGCCTCATCGTCATCATGCTGGTCATCCAGTTGACCAGGCTGGGGCTGATGTCACTGGACATCCTCCGCTGAAACAACAAGAGAAAATAAAGCTTTTACTTAACACGTGCAGCCGCTGTTTCTTCTGGATATTATCTTTTGGTTCTTGAAAACATTTAAGGGTACACAAGTAAATCTGAGTAAGAGTGTGAGTTTACAATCTACAATGAACACGTTAATATGTACAAAATATTCAGTTTTTGAGTGTCTCGAGTAAGCTGAGTAAACATCTGTACACTCCATATAAGATTTGTTGTTTTTGGAAGAGCAAAACAATGAGTTTGAGACCAAAGAAATGGTCACGCAAACTATAATTTTTTTTGCTCTTCCCTCTATACACTGTTACGTTCAACTGGACAATGTCATGACTGAGGGTGTTTTTTTTTTGCATTCATCAGAGCACCACTATCTGGCATGACGCCCAGTGCAAGTAGACGTGAGCGTACTAAATTTGATGTCCTTCACCTAACATCTGGAGTCTACTGCCTGCTGAACAGACAGCAGAATCCAAACATTAATCACTGCATGAATTAGTGAGAGACTGTATACTGACTATTCGGTGGTTGATGACTGCAGTGAGGGCTCTCTGGTCTCCTCTCAGGCAGTGCAAGTTGAGGGCAAGACACTCAAACAGCGCCTGGTTACACATCTGTAGCAGCCGGGGGCCAAATGAGTCATCTGGATGAGAGAAATATTGACATTACATGATTAGCATTAAAAAAATCAATACAAGAAGTCTTAGAGAAACAGTGAATTTAAGCTACTACTTCACTTCACTGCAGTGTTCCTGAAAAATAATACAAATAGCTGGAGCCAAAACATCCCTGCATAAACCCAATCACCTCAACCAAGTGAATTTAATGTTCTTCTTAAAGTTTACCAGTGCATCGCAGAATGTGTGTGGCAATCTGCTGCAGCTGCTGTCTGAAGAAGGACATGTTGGTCTGAGTGGCGTCAACGCCCTCCAGCACTGTGACTGAAGACTCTCTCTGTGGGAGTTGAATCGAGAGATGCCGTCAATACATTTGAAAGCTACACAGGTGCACAGCATTACAACAGTAAATAGGTACAGCAAATTAAAATAAACTGGCTTTAAAATTTCATCAGTAGAGAGGAAATATAATGATTTCAATAATTAATTATTGAACTTTATCTTTACCTTATTATGTGCATTTGTTTGTGCTTCTATATAAGTTTCCATAGAAATTCTAGATATTTTACCTGATAGAGGGTTCAAATTATCTACAATGTACACAAAAGTAGTTAAATTACGATCACTACTGGGTCATTCAAGCACCAACTACCATCAGCTGGTCTGAATGTACCATTTGAAAGTGGCTCTAATGTGTGCAGCATCACAGGCCTGAACAGTGACCAACATAATCAGCTGATTTTCTACTGACATATTACGTATTCTACTACACAAAATGATCTTTGTAATGAACAGAGAATAAAAAATATCAGGCCTTAGTTGTGGTGGATGTCATGTGTTTTGGCTTTGGGAAATTAATGTCTAATCATGGTAACATTAAATTAGGGCCGTCCTGACGAGACATCACTTCAAACCGAATAGGTTTGTAAAGTTTACAGCCATTCTGTTTCTACCCCACTGCTGTACAGTGATGCAGCTGAAACAGAAAAAGAGCAGTGATTCGATTGATAAAATGTGAGCTGACACAAGGTCTTCTTGACTGATGACTCGTGTTATCGACTTTTAGGGGGCAGCCCAACATTTAATCATAAACTGTTTAGTATTTTAGTGATTCTGGAGGAGCAGCTGACTTACAAAGCTCTCAGTGATGTACTCCTCCAGTTCGTTGACAAGACTGTCAGCCGCAGCCTGGAGGACAGAGACAGAGGACATGTGGAAAAACAAGATAATGACGGCACATGGAAAGACCGGAAAACAGTTATTGGTCAGTTGCACGAAAGAATAAAAAAGACAAACCATCAAATATGGGGCCAAAAATGAAAAGTAAATGAGCTATGTTTAACTGTGTTTCAGCATTAAAAGATGAGTAATAAATAAAGAAATAAATGACTTTTTAAAGGAAAACCGGTGAGTGGTACTAACAGCAATGTTCTCATCGGTGGGCTCTCTGCCGTTGAGGTAGTTCTGGGTGAAGAACTGGGACAGCTGAGGCTGGATGCGACCCAGGGGCTGGTGCTGGCCATGAAGCAACATTACCAGGTCTGACATGGTGAACGTCTGGCACACCAGCATCAGCAACTCTCCAAAAAACCCTGGGAACCACAAAAAGATCAAATTTGAAAAGGAGCAACATTTAGGACAATCATTTTCTGATATTCTCCCTGACAGAATTACATCATAATCAGTTGCCCTCAGCTGTTGTACTGACACATAATGCTTGTATATATTTGCTCTTTACCAGTAGGATCCTCAGGACTGATGAAGATGTTGGTTGCCTGGGACAGCCTCTGCATGAACTGGGCGATGCTCTCTGTGTCGTTCTGGGCCTGACCCAGAGAGCCCATCATGGTGCTCAGGACTCCACGGACGATGCCCGTGAATAGCTCTGGGTTGAGGGCCTCGGCTGCCCCGGGGGGGTTGGGCGTGGGGTTGGGCCCTGCAGCAGGAGTGGTACCAGCAGGAGTGGTACCAGCAGGAGGTGGGGGTGGAGAGAAGATGGGTTGGGAGGCCTAGAAATGACACGAGGTGTGAGGATTTGTTAATATTACTTTGCTTCTCTTAAAATGCAAGTGATTCAGTTTAAATGGAAAACACTACATGGATAACACAGGTAATCAGTCAGCCTTTCTGCCCCCTTGTGGGCCATTAGGAGACACAGTGATTAGTAGGGTTGGGTATTGTTTGTAATCTGAAAAAAAATGGCCGACACTGTGTATACTAAAACCCTTTTTTTCCTTTTTTTCCATGAACACAATTTAACATGTTTTTAACATGTTGCAAACAAAAACTGTTGTTTGAGAACTTAATAAAATACAGTCGCAAATTGGCAAATTGTTATTGACATAAGAAACAGTCTCATCAAAGACTAAAAGAAGAAGAGTTTACACACAATGAAACGCGATCATTCACTCCAGACAATACTGTTAATTGTGCTTTGTCTTTACATTGACAATTTCAGAAGATGATGAAAAAAAAAAAGGACCAAAATGAAAACACAGTGTAGAGCGAGAATGTCTTCACACCTGACTCTAAATATCAAAATACTATTAAGTGTTTATTTCAACCACAGCAGAGTTGGCGATTGTTGGAACAGCGGAAAGACTAACCAAGTCAAACATTCAAACGCTGACCTGCATGAATTCACTCACACCCTGGATGAAGGCTGGGACACCAGATGTGGTGACAGTAATTGAAGGGGCCCCTACGCCTGCCCCACCAGCTACCCCTAGGAGAGAACCCAGGAGCTGGCTGAGGTCTGGGGGCATCTCCTGGGACTGGGACTCACTGTTGTTGGTCTCAGGCTGGCTCGGTTGGCCAGTAGTGTTTGCGGCAGGCGGAGGTGTTGGACCCGAGGTGGAGAAAGAAAAGGAGGAGGAGGATGAAGAGGTTTGAGAGGAGGAGGAGGAAAAGGAGGAAGAAGAGGGTGTGTGTGTGGACGTGGATGAGGAGGATGTGACTGTTTGTCCAGCTGTTAAAAAAAAGATAAACAATGCTTGAGCAATCTTTTTAACCTTTAAGCTATAATAATTGCAGAAAATTGCTGCTAATGAGGTCCAAATCTAAATTCAATAACTGGAAAATCTTACCCATTTGTCCTGGCAGCAAAAGCTGTCCAACCAATCCACTAATCATCTGGTTGAGAGCAGCAGGGTTGAAAGCCTGTGGAGCAAGATTTTTTTAATTAGTCTCAAATAGTATTCATGTTGACAAATAAGCCTCGAAAACAGGAACCAAATCAGAAACCATTATTCCCACCTGCCCTGGATGCTGGCCTGGCATGGCGGCCCTCACATTAATGGTGGTTCCACGGGTGCCATAGGCTGGGGGGGGCATGTTGGGTGCAAAGGGTGGTCGGGTGAACACAACTCTGGCCTGGGGCTGGGGGCCAGTATGGGGAGGTGGTGGGGGAGCCGTAGGGGTGGTGGTGGGTGTGTTAGGACCAGTGGTGGTAGTTGAGGAGTTGGCTGTGGAGCTGTAGCCAGGGGGGGTGGGCTGGGGTGGGACTGGTTGGCCAGTGGCAGTGGTAGTGGCAGCACTAGTAGCTACAGCAGCAGCATACTGGCTGATCTGTTGCATGAGATTCCGCATAAAGTCAGGGGGGAGGGCACCTGAAGGGGTACACAGAAACAAAAAATAATTAACTTCTATTATCAGCACAAAATGGGGTTAGAAAGAGAAGCCTATGTTTTTGGTCCAAACCTATTTATAGCGTTTCAATAAACTTAACTGTTACAAGTCAGATAAAAAGATAAACTGGATTTAAGGCATATAAAGCCACATGATTAGACTGGGCTATGTAAAATGTAGTATGCCAAAGACTTTCCACTGGCTCGTACCTGGCTGTCCAGGCATTTGTTGTCCAGCTGCAGCAGGGTTTGCACCAGGGCCTGCACATACACACAAAAACAACACACAAATAGCTTGAACTCCGTTGTATAATCCTGAAATAACTGATGTATTACTCTCCACACAAGTGTATTTGCTGTAACAGAGCCATCATCAACACTGGGGAAAAAAATCATTAAGTAAGTTTACAACATTAGTTCTAAGTTCAATTCTTCAGATCACTCAGCAAATGCTTGGCAGCAGTGCACTGTGGAAGCAGTGGTGCTTTGTGGTCTTTTGACTTCAACACACTGCCGCCCAGCAACATGACACACAAACAGCTCTGATGTAGTGGAGCATTCAATCAGTGGCAGGTAGGGGACAACACACCATCCGTGTTCATCTGCATCATGACCACCGGGAATGCCTGGTGGCTGATCCTGATGACCCGGGGGCCAGCCTGTCCCTGTCCAGCCTGCTGATTGGACGGGGAAGTCTGTGGGGGGGAGGTCTGTCCCTGACCTGCCTGCTCCGACTGGTTGGTCGGCTGGGTGGGTGGGGCTTGTCCCTCTGTGCTGTTAGTCACCGTGGCACCCAAGTTCATCTGTCAGTGAAGATTGAAGCACAGTCAGTCTTATTAAAGGGTCACATTAATAACTTTCAACTAAAACATACATCTTATTCTTCATTTACTTGCACTGGGATGTGGTGGTGCACAGCTCCAGGCAGAGTGACTGGGGTGGCATAATGGGAAAATGGCCGGACCACATGTAGGTGGCGGGGCACAGGGCTCATGAGGTTCAATCGCAGGTCACTGAGGGCCACAAGGGCATTGCCAAGGAGACGGAGACACTCCCACGTCAGGATGAGAGTGCGCTGGTCCTCCTCCCTCTCCTGTGGCAGAACAGAAACCAGCAGGGACAACTTTTTGAATCACAACTACACATCCTGTGTTAAATAGACAGAATTTTGAGCATTAAAAAAATTGCTTATTTGATTTCTTGTCTACAGTTAGATGAGAAGACTGATTATTATCATTTAGTTAGCTGTTTGAATCCTACTGTATTATTGTTGTATTCTGCGGTGGTTGCTGTCTCCAGGATAGTGTGAGCTCTCTGAATGAAAGGCTGCAGTCTCTCCTCCACCCTCCGCAGTTCGGACAACATCTCTGCCAACTCAGCTGGGCTGGGATGACTACAGGTAAGAAAGGAAAGAAAAGGTTTTGATTACAGTCAATGACAACGGTTTACGAAATTGATCAGCAGTGATGACAATGACACAGAGACACAGCGTCATCATGTATAAGGACAGAATCTATCTGGTTCACTGAGAGAGAGGATGTCTCACTTGGGTCCAGGTTGGGGTGTTGGTCCCTCAGATTGTGCTGAAGAGGTGGGTGGAGGTGGGGGAGTTGTTGGAGGCGGGGAGGTGTCCATGGGCTGGGCAGAGGGAGAGGGAGTTGAAGTGGTAGATGAAGATGAGGGAGGAGGGGGAGCAGCAGCAGCAGCACCAGCAGCAGCAGAAGTTGTCTCTGTTTGGGAGGATGAGTCGCTGGGCCGACCCTGAACAAAGACATAAGATAGAGGAGGATTTGTTACAGATAAGGCAGTGATTTCTCTGGAGCTCTGCTTCTGGAGTAATTTGAAGGTTGCACTCTTGCCTCCATTCTGTGGATAACATCATTGATGTCCCTCAGCAGGTTCTCAGCTAGCACCAGCCTCAGCCTAGGCTCACTCTGCACTGGTTGGTCCATATCAATGTGCACATTTACAGTCCCATTGCTCTGAAAAACAAAAGGGGATAATCAGTGAAACACAATATTACGTTAAGTGTGATTATTTGCTATTAGCATATAATCTTACCCCAGTGCTGGTAGTGACTCTGGCATTCCTGGCATTCTCTCCCATGCCTGACACCATCTGCTGAACTGACATCTAAAAGAGAAGAATACATGCAAAGAAGTAATGCACCTTTGGAAACAACTACATGCAAGACAAACGTTCTGAGTGCCATGAAATGACTATGATGAAGGCTTGGAAACATATCATATCAAATATTAACAAAGCATAGGATATTCTTCCACATATATATTATGATATACATGTTCAGAAATTTAAATCTAACCTTTATCTAACAAGGTATTCGCATTAAAACACGTATTGTTGGATTCAAGATGGTAAGTTTAAAAACAGGATCAAAATTGATGCCACAGAAACAGAGATGTCATTGTTTTTATTCCATACATTGCTCTTTCTTGCCAAAACCTGACATCTGCATTATCCACAATGCAACTCAATTTGCAACAGTTTGACCTGAGATTCTATAAAGAAGTCACAAAGCAAACCTACCTGTATCTGCTGGGGGTCCATGATATTAACAGGCAGGTTGAAGGTGCCAAGCATTACATAGCTGTTGGCGTTGCGATCATGTGGAGGCACTTGTGATGTTCCCTGGGAGGATGAGGAGGGCCCACTGTCGGCTGAAGTGCCTCCCGACCCTGAGCCAGGCTGGGAGGGTGGAGGGGGCGCCCGCTCCACAAGGTGTATCACCTTGCCACCCACATCTGCAACAACAGAGACCTACAGTTACACCTGCACATATGTGATAGACTGCTGACTTCACACTTTTCTTTTGAGAAAAAAGAGAAATTCTACAATATTGCAGACCTTAAAATTACATTCAATTACTTTTGCAAGCAATACCGCACAAACACTGACAGACACAAGTCAGTGAGAACCCATTTGTTTGAAATGGATTCTTAGCATTGAAGTGGGCACTTAAGACCTAACTTTCTAACTGTAATATACAGTAATTACTTTCTGCCACATTAGTGGTCCACCACAACAGCTAAAAAACACAAAAGCAACAGAAATCTTAAAATAGATCTTACAAAACAATAAATTCCTGCTTACTTATGAGATGTGTGTAGGAAAATGTTATGGATGAATGTGTAGATATTGATAAATAAATAAGAAAACAATTTTATGAACCTGCACCAGCATTATTTCTAAAGGCGAAAATGCAAAAACAAAACTGTAACTGTCCTTGAAACCCATGCCCATTAGCCATGAAGATAATATCGAGTTCTGCATTGCATTAATTGACCCCTAGATTACTTACTGTAGTCTGCCAGAGTCCTTTCATCCTGTAAGACTCTGCCCTGGTAGATCAGCCTCTGTTTGTCCACAGGAATACCCACCGAAGGTGCAATATGCTCCTTGAACTCTTTCACAGTCAACTACAAAAAATATGGAAAAGACATGTGTGAGATCACCACAAAAGGCAACTGAAAATGAGAATTCACTCCACTGTTTTCCAGTATGAACTGATGAATTTACCTGAGCACCAACAGTGTAGGTTCTGCTTTGGGAGTCTAGTGTTTTGACTGTCACCTCTATGTCTGCAGTTTGTTCCTCCATGGTGTTCCTGTATCATAAAACAATGCATTCCAGTAATTATTGTTCAACTGATACTAGATTGGTAATTTTTTTTTATATAACATTATATCAGCTGGTAGTAATTTCTTAGCATTAACACCTTACATAAACAAATCTTTCTGATAAGGAGCCCTTAAATCTGTTTGTAAATAATTGTGTGCAGTTTTTGTTCTCAAATCTGATCAATCAAGTCACATATAAAGGAAAACCTGCCTAACATTCACTGGTCCCAACTATTTAAGTATGGGAATTTACTATTCCCTGTTCCTTTTATATCACTGTAAATGAAATGTATTTGAGTTTTGGACTCCAGTCAGACAAAACAAGCGGTTTGAAGACAACACCTTGGGATATGTAAACTTAGTGGTAGTGTCACTACTTTTTGACATTTTAGAGCCTAAACAACTCGATCAAATGAAAAAAAAACCTGACAGATCCAAAAAGCATTGTTATATCTTCAAAATCATCAGCATCACTAGTAATATACACAATAAAATACACGCTAAACAACAAAATTGTCAAATTGTTGCTTACTTAATGTGAGTAATAAGACAAGCAGTTTCTGAGCGACCAGGGAATACCCATGTGTAAGCTTCGTAACAAAAACGACAGAAGTTAAACAGAATATAGTAGCAGAAGCTGACCAGCTAACGCTGGCTGATATCGTTAGTGTGTTTAGTTCCCCTGCTAGGTAACGTTAGCATCATGATGTTAACGCAGTTTACTAGCAGCTAAGAGGATTAACGTTAGCTGAGTTAGCTGTATCCTGTTGGACCGGTCAACGGCACGGGTATTGACAATTTTAACACTAATCCAACAATTTGAACAGTGACATGTGACGCTAACAGTCATTGCGGATAGCGCTAGCTAGCTACCTTTAGTTAGCACTGGCTTGCTAGCAGGATTTGGTTTAGCTTAACCTGGAAACCAAGCAGACGTTTCCACCGAAGCTAACTTTGACCAGCTAACTAGTAAGGAGGCTACGCTAATGCTAAATAAACTAAACGTAAAAAAGCTTATCATATCAGAACAATACGGTATTTTCATAACGACTGCAATGTGTTGTTTAACGGTTACCTTCAAAGCCACACTCTCAACTTATCCAGTGTATGCAGCTGTTTGTTATCATCAAATAACATGCAAATGACTTCCTAGTACAGGCTCTGGTACTTGCCAGAAGTTACTAGGCTGCACGGATGTGACGTCAGGCCGACACCGGAAT
This sequence comes from Chelmon rostratus, assembly GCF_017976325.1. Classification (NCBI taxonomy): domain Eukaryota; kingdom Metazoa; phylum Chordata; class Actinopteri; order Chaetodontiformes; family Chaetodontidae; genus Chelmon; species Chelmon rostratus. The sequence continues at coordinate 6,306,597 of NC_055665.1, forward strand.
CGCTGCACAGGGAAAGAAAAATGGCGAATCTCATGGAGGCGAAAACCCAACAGCAGTTTGAAGACTTCTTAGCCAAAGCTGGAAAATGCCTGACCGTCGTGCATTTCCAGGCGGCATGGGCCCCTCAGTGCGAGGCCATGAACGACGTGATGGCCGAGCTGGCTAAAGAACACGCGCACACCACGTTTGTCAAGCTCGAGGCGGAAGCGGTGCCAGAGGTGTCGGAGAAGTATGAAATCGCCTCTGTACCCACTTTCATTTTCTTTAAGGGAGGAGAGAAGGTGGACCGCCTGGACGGGGCCAATGCTCCGGAGCTCACTAAGAAGGTACAGCGCCTGGCGGTCACCGGGAGTCCGGGTGGAGCTGCGCAAAGCAGCACCACAGACCTGAACCAGCGACTAAAGAAGCTGATTAATGCGGCCCCCTGCATGCTCTTCATGAAAGGGTCGTCGCAGGAGCCCCGCTGTGGCTTCAGCCGGCAGATAGTGGCCCTGCTGAAGGAGCACAACATCCAGTTCAGCAGCTTCGACATCCTGTCTGACGAGGAGGTCCGACAGGGTCTGAAGACCTACTCCAACTGGCCAACCTACCCTCAGCTGTATGCGAATGGAGAGCTGGTGGGAGGACTGGACATAGTGAAGGAGCTGGCTGATACTGGAGAGCTGGAGAACACCTGCCCCAAGGCTGTCACCTTGGAGCACCGTCTGAAGACCATCATCAACCAGAGCCCAGTCATGCTGTTCATGAAGGGGAACAAGGAGGCTGCAAGATGTGGCTTCAGCAGGCAGACACTGGAGATTCTGAATGAAACCGGGGTGGATTATGACACCTTCGATATTCTGCAGGATGAAGAGGTGCGTCAGGGGCTCAAGGCATATTCTAACTGGCCAACCTACCCCCAGCTCTACGTGAAAGGAGAACTGATTGGAGGTTTGGACATACTGAAGGAGCTGAAGGAGAGTGGAGAGCTGGTGTCGACACTGAAAGGGGAGTCATAGGGGGATTTGCCATGCCATGAGAGAACGGGAACAAGGAGCTGGTGCACATGCCCAGATCAGACTCTGTGACTGATGTAACATTACATCAGAGGATCAGGAAGTGAAATTAAGAGTTTATAAAGAGAAATTAGATTCAATAATCATATTGTTCACTTATGAACAAACTATTGTAGCATTTGGACAGATCCATATTCTGTTACTGCAGTCAACAATGAGAATTGGCTTTTGTTTTTCATTCTGAAATTTCAGTAGGGTTACTTGAGGGTTTTGCTCTCAGTAATCCTCGAAAATACATCTTAAGAAATGTTTGAAGCAAAAGTTAAGTAACCCCTGTGCTTGGCCTGAATTTATAAATCCCTGTCTGACTCTGGGAAATAAACTTAGCTGGCTTTAGGTCTTATTATCTGGTGTCTTACATCTGTCCTTGCAGAATTCATAACCGCACACATCAGAACTGGTTTATATTTAGTGAACAGTCTGACTTTTCATGCCGTCCTGGCCACTCTTTCTTCACCTGAAAGAGAGAAAAACTGTGATGTCAAAGTGTCACTCTGGTTTAAATACTTAGAACTAACTCTATGTGGCACTTATTGTTACGTTGTTCATCAATAACATGATTAAACAAATTGGATTTGGTGTTGTATTTGGTCCTATTTCTGTTAAATAGTTTATATGAGCAAACAAGTTGCATATTCAAAAACAAGAATACAACAATGTTAACCTAACATGTAATACTGGATGTTGTTGAATTTGCATAGAGTTTGCTGTAGAATAGCAAACTATGCTTTTGAATACAAGAGCACTGCAAACTACAGCATCAAAAATGTCAGAGTTGGATCAACTGCTCTTAAAGTCTCACTAAAAATCAAATTTAATAAATATATATATTGTAGTTTTGTGCATGTCAGAAGGGAAACTGGTTGTTCTGCTCACCTCATTTTAATAATAATAGTCATACACCTGGTTTGTATAGCTCCTCTCAAACAAGAAATGCAGCACAAAGTGCTTTAAAACAAATCACATGCACCAAGTGCTTTACATGAAAAACGGGGATAGAAAATCAATGGAAAATAAAAACCACCTGATAATAGTTAGGATAAAAATAAGGATGGAAACAGCATAAAAAGAATTTCTTACATAAGATGGAATATAACACCCACTGAATAATAGTAATAAAATCAAAAATAGAGTACACAGAATGCATAAAATCAAGTAAAATACAAGAGAAAAGAAGTGTGAGGAAAAAAAGTTTTTAGCTTCCTTTTTAAAAATATTTAGCTGGCTTCCATGATACCTGTAGACAGTGTGTTCCAGAGCTTTGGGGTGTAACTGACAAAGGTGCCATTGCTGATTTACTTTTGGCTGTTGCCGGAAACCTCCAAAAAACCAGCAGCAGATGGTCGCAGAGTTCTGGAAAGCAAATAGTAAACAAGGCAGTTAGCAACATAGCTTGGCCCCAGCCCATTAATGGCTTTATATACAGGGAGGATCAATTCTCCGTGTTACAGGAGGCCAGTGCAGAGCAGCTAAAACTGGACTAATGTGCTCTGTCCTCTTTGTTCTGGTTAACAGCCGAGCTGCAGAGTTTTGAATGAGCTGAACTGTCTCAGTGGGTTTTTTCAGGAGGCAGTAAACAGTGTGTCCCAGAAACCTAGCCAGCTTGAAAAAAATCACAAATCAGTTTTTCAGTTTATAAATGCTTGTAGTTTAGCTATGTTTCTAAGGTAGAAAGAGAAGTCGTAGCCGTGTGACTCAAATTATCATAATATTACAGAAACATTTAAGTAGAAGTGGTTGTACACATGCAGGAACAGATTGCAAACAGACAGAAATCTAAATGTCATTTTACACTCTATCACGTGATCTGGGTCTGTAATGTACATTTTCCATCAAGATAGAAATACAAACATTTTCGGGTGTGATTCACTGGTAAAGTCCTGTCACCTGTCCATGTGTAGTTCAGTTCAGCCTGTACAGGTGACATGGGTGCAGACAAGCGTGCTGTTTGGCACCACCTTGTGGAAGCAGGTGTTTACAACAAGCATCACATGATCTCAGAATTTACCTCAAATGTTAGTTCTGAAACGATCAGTCGATTCATCAGTTAGCTAATAAAAAAAAAAACAGTTTTGAATTGTTTTGATAAATGATCAGTAATTACAGTAATATTCAAGCAAAAATGCCAGTATTGTGCTGGTTTCAGGTTCCTGAATGTGAATATTTGCTGACTTTCCTTTTCCTGTGTGGAGTTTCACGATTATGACATTTTCTGGACAAAAACATTGAATTATTGGCAAAGCAAATAATCAATATATTGTGTCAGCAATACTTTCTCTCAAATTCCAATAAATACAAACAAACACTAGCGTAGGAGGACAAAAATTCACCGCTCTCTTCAAACAAGCAGTTAATGATTCCTGGTAGATCATGTTGACAGAGAGTGTGTGGGACTTCTTCAGTCAGGACAGACTGAACTCAGACAAATTAGCAGCACTCTGTTTATTAATATTCTGAAACGGAGGTTGTAGCATGTTGGCTTACTTGCCAATAATAAGAAACTTTCCTATAATTGTTTTCGCTTTGTTGAAGTGGTTTAAAAGAAACCGCCTCCTCCTCCAGGATGAGGATGACTCAGCAGGCCTCTTGAAAAGTGCTTTTAAGTGACTTCCTGCTTTGAGCACATTTTGGAACATGAGGAGGTCACTGTGTGGCAGAATGAGTCATCTGACTGTCTAACCCTTATCCTGAATCGGAGTCTTTACGGGACAGTGGCACCCGATATTTAACCCACTTTTAAAGCTCAGGGAGATTGCAGCAATACGTGTTAATAATTAACCTGCACCCACACTTTTTTTCAGTAACATGTTGGATATTAAAACAAAGTCAGAGCGGTTTGAGGATTGACAGACATTTTGATCTGCTTCATTGTCAGGTGTTAGCTATCAGGCTGCAGTTATGCTGAATGAAACGCTGTCACATTTTCTCTCCTTATCTGTTTTTTTGTATCAGGCCATTTTTCCTTGTTCATTTCCTGAGCTGTTGCCTGCCAACACTGTGGACCAGCAGCAGGTGAGAAACAAATTTAGATTTTCTGCTCAGCATACTGTAACATATCATGACAGAGTGAAAACATTTGATTATTTCTGTCACAGGCTCTCTTTGTGATACATCCATTTAAGCTAATTCTAGTGTTAATAATCGGCATACCCTGTGGTTAAGTGTGCCTTCTGACTAATTAATGGACTGGCATTTCACACCTTCTGCACATACAGAAAGATTTACCGTGACAAACACAAGATGCAGCCACACAGTCACACTTTCCACCCCCTCTGTTCTTTCCATAAGTGGTCTTTGTTGCAAGTTGTGGCCTCTTATCTTGAAATCAGTGATTTTCCTGTATGTTGCCGCCACCCCAAGCTGTCATGTCACCACTCTGTGTCTCCGTCTGTTTTAGTATCTGGGGAAATGGTACTTTAAAGCAGCAGTCAGTCGCAAAGAGGCTGACATCCAGAATTTCAAAGCACTGGACAACATTTGGTTCACCATGGAGAAGACAGCCAATGGCACCCTGCTACTGACCGGACATTTAAACATGTGAGGCATGCATCCTAAGCCCTGAAAGTCTTAACAAGATGGAACTCAAGTACAAGGAAATTCAAATGCTTCTGAACACACATTATGTCTGCATCTTTTATGATGCAGGTGATGATGAGGCCGAAGGACCATCCTCCAAAACTAGACTGAGATGTAGCAAGAACAACATACAAAAATATGAAGCTATTTCTCTCTAGAATTGAGGTTTTGACATGACATCCTTGGCACTGATAAGCACTTTTTGGTGAATTACAGTAGTTCACACAGTTAGTAAGTCAATAAAGTGTAACAGTGCTAATGTCTTAGCATTTTTTTTTGTCTCATTCAGAGGCAGTTTGCATAAATTAAAAACTGTTTTATGTGACTATTTGAACTCACATTAACAGCATGTTTAAGTCTGGATTCATAATTTTATTAATTTACAACATACAGTCATGGAAGAACTATCCACTTCTTTTCCTTAAGTGTGTAAAAACACTGTTTTAGGTAAAAGTCTTGCATTTAAAATCCTGTCAGTAAAGGTACAGTATCAGTGGTTAAAGTAAGCTATAAATTTGGCAGCAATGACATATTATCACATATTAAATTAGTAGATTATTAGACTGCAGCTGGTTGAGGTGGAGCTAGTTTTCAGGACATGAATACAGCCCAGTGTTTCACAAAGTAGGGGTCAGGCCCCTACTAAGGGTCACAGGTAAAAGCTACGGGTGGATGCTATGATTAATAATGTAGGAGAGGAGGGATCTAATCTTTGCATTTTGTGAAAAAAATAATGTTACCTGCCTTGTTAATTAAATGAAACCGTCTCAGAAATTTAGCGGGAACATAGATTTTCAAAACAGGACAAGGGGCCCAAAGTACACACTTTTTTGGTAACTGTTTTAATCTTTAACAATTCATTGTATTTTATAATCTTAATGTCTTTCACATGCAGTGGAGTAAGAACTGCAATATTCCCCTCTGAATCTTACTGAGTAGAAGTATAAAGCAGCATGAAATGGAAATACTCATGTAAAGCAAAAGAACCTCAAAAGTACTTACGCTTGAGGGCTTACTTACTTTCCACCCCTGGCAACATCAATGCTAGTATTATGTCTGTCCAGGTTTAATGATATGACACGTTTCAGATACATGCATGAAACCACAACGTGTTCAACGGGATGACAGAGTCACGAGAAACAACAGAAACAAGAAAACCCAAGTTCATAAATAGTCACCAGAATTAGGGAAGTGGCGTTTAGAAAGTGTAAAAGGTGTGAATGTCTGTTTGGAAAATGAAAGTCTAGAAGTCATGTTTGTCTCAACGTGTCATTAATGAAATATAAAACTAAAATGTGTGTTTATTTTTAATTTATAGAGGAGGTAAATGCGTGGAACAGAACTGGACCTATCATATACATCCTGAGAGGAATGACTTGGAGCTGGAAGGTAACTGTGGTGCCTGCATTCACAGCTGCTAAGAGCGCGCGCACACGCACACACACGCACACACACGCACACAGAAGAGATCAAAAGGTGTGGATTTCTGACAGCCAACTTTATTTTTCAAGAGATGTTGCACATGGGAATTTTGTGCTAGTGCTCACACCAAAACATTACAGGGATTCAGTAATTTTCCCAGAATTTTATTCTTAGCAGGACGGGAAATCCCCTGAGTATTTCTGTTGGACCATCTGTAATGCTAAGCTCACCACTGAAATTATGTTTGGTGGGTTTTCAGCTTTGCAAACTTAGGCCCCTGGATAAATTACATTCACAACAACCTTAAATCAATATTGTTCCAAACTTGTCAAGTCTAATTCATCTATTCTCACCTTGCCTCACGTAGAACAATTAATAGTGTGAAAAAATGGACGTAACTCCACTGACTGGACACACAGCTACAGCTTGCCAAAGATTATTTCTAAAACTTAGAGTTTGTATTGCTGTGGTGAACTAAAACAGAGCCGACTGTATAAAAAAGAAATTTCAACAGATGATACTAAATGAGCATCTGAGCAGAGGTAGCTTCAGCAACAAAAATAATGAGAAATACTGTGTTTACTGGTGAGCTTCAGAGCTTCCCAGTGTTTCCACTCCAAGCAAAACAGCTGTTGGCTTTAGCCTCATCTAGCCCTTTGCTAGAAAGCAAATCAGCGAATTTCCCAAAATGTGAGAAATGTCTGTTGATGCTGGATTTTTGTGGTGCATACTCCAAGTAGTGGAAACCAGTTGAGGTGTGAAGGAATTTTCTGCCACTCGACTACACCCTGACTGTCTCTGAGTGGGGGCCTCAGGGTCGTGGTCAGGTCAAGGGGTCGTCTTCAGGCCAGCTCAGGATCCAGATGAAGGGAGAGGTCTGTTTTGCTCTGCTGGAGTAGAATGCAGCTGTTGGGTTGTTTAGGGAGACCGGCGCCCTCTGGATAGGGAGAGAAGCTCCGTTGCTGAGGCAACCAGGGGCATAGGTGATAAGCTGTGCTGTCTCCCAACATGGTGGGGCAGACTATCTCCTGTTGGGGACCTGAAGACGCTTGCAGTGTGAGCTGGGGAACGTGGACGAGCATAGTTCCTAGTTTTAGGTATGGAGAGCAAATCAATTGATCACACATATTCTTAGTGCATAAAGAATGGCCATAATTGGGCATGAACCAGATTGAGCGCTCCCAGCTAGGATAAAGGACTGATCACAGGAAGCATCCCGGAGAATTGAGGTGGCGTCAGGCAGTGTTCACACTGTGCTGGCACAAACGAGGATTGAGCGAGCTTCACCACTTTGTGAACACATGATCGTTTAAAGGATGTTGGTACGTGGGCTCAGGAAGACTTCAGAAAACCATCAGCAAATGGCACTATTTTAAATAATAATAATAATATTATGAGTATGAGTATTTCAGAGGCGGCAATATGAATCACTTACAAGGGCCCTTTCTATTTTGTTGGAGGACCTGCTCTCTCTACGGGCCCCAGTGCAACCACACTGCCAGCACACTTCTGGATAGGCCTAATCCAGCCTTGATCAAAACCATCAAAACCTTTTGGTGAAGTGATGAACTGAGAGAAAACAGCCTCAGAATGAAGACATGATGATTGATGCTTTGCTTGTGTTTTGTTAATCCAGGAAAGACAGAACGGAGGAACCTGCTGTGGAGCGGTAAGTGGGCCAACTGCCCCGAGTGCATCATTTTCCAAGAAGTAGAGCCACCGCTAAGCCCGACAGACTCAGAGGACTCCCTCAACAGATTCATGCTGTATTGTAAGTCATCAGTTCACCCCAAGTAATACTAATTTCAGCCCTCTCCCTGACTATTACCATCTGCAGCTTAAGTTAAATATCCATAAAATTTCTGCAAACAGCTTGATCTGCATGTCCGACAAAAGCAGTAACTACTACTACTACTCAGTTTATTACACTTGTTACTGTTACTTGGCATACTGTACAAAGGTAGTTTAACTACAACAAATCACGTGAATTCCACACATTTCAAAAGCTGAGGTGCCTGTTAGCGCTGCTCTGCTAAGCTAGTTATCTTCAGCAGGAGCGCCACAATTGGAATTAGCTGCTGCTTTATTTAATTAACAAACTGAACCACCAAGATAATGATTTATCATAATGGATATTTTTCAAGTACAGTTAGAGAAAAAAATTTAAAAGTAAATTATATGGCTAGCATGTGGCTTTCTCACCAGCTAGCTTGCGCTGATATAGCAAGCTAGCTCCTGCTTTAGCTAACTGTCTTTCTCCCTGTGACAAAAGAGGACAGGAGCCAAGGAAAATGTACCATTCTATGCTAAACTAATGTTTTTTAATATGGTAAAACAAATGCCCAAAAGCCAAAATCCCATCTTATCTCAGTTTTGACCAAATATGTAGTTACACTGGCTTTGTAAGTGTAGTCAAATCATTACTCTGAGGGCCCCAAAATCCAATGCTGTGCCTTTTACCTCCTGAGCGGCTTGTGGCTGTAGCAAAACCCAGGAAATCATGCGGTAAAGGCTTTATTTTTGGTTATATTTGGCTAGAGAACGGTCACCTAGATCATAACAGACATAATTGCCTTTGTTTTTGTCAATGTCGTTTCACTGTAGCTCGCCAGAGTGATGTCGACGCTGAGGTGGTGCCAGCATTTCTGAAAAACGCGGCTTGTCACAACATGCTGGCGAGCGTCACGCTACCTCAAAAGAAAGGTCTGTTTGTCGTTTACATCATTTTTGTTGCTGTTGTTTTTGTCTTGCAGATGCTTCTAAATCATAAAATGTTTCTTTTCGAATCTAAGAATTAATTTCTGCATTTACAGAGTTTTGCACCTGAGTATTAACAGCGAGGTAGGCACAGATGTTACATTTTACTCCCATTGTCTTCTTAATGATTTTATATTTAACTGTCTGTCCTTGCTGATTGAAATTCTTGGTTCAACACAATTTCTTACAGGATGTTGCTGGAGTCATGGACGTCCTGGAACAGAGTTATATCATGTTTTCATGCAACAGTGAAACAAATAAAGCAGTTTTTCCTTCAGGAATTGTGTTATTTTATCCACCTTTTAACGGTAGACTGAATTTTTTTTTTTTCACAGCAGCATAAAAACCACTGATCTCAAAACTGTAAATCTATAAAGTATCATGCAGCCAGCCATGATGTTGTTTTGATTGTTTGCTCATCCACCCATTATCCATGTCACTTTCAGTCCAAATAACCTGAGGCCAATAGCTTAAGTTGAGAAAAGAAAAACACCTTTGTGGGGGAGGATTCGCCCACAAACCGCCAGCACAAAAACCCAGGGGGAAATTCCCACAATGCCACTGAAAAGAAATACCTGTTCACATAACTTGAATTAAGGCAGCACAATGCTGCACTGTTTGTTTGTGCGAATGATGGAATTATGCCAAGAAATTAATAATAATTACAAAATACACAGGGTCTGGGCCAGGGTATATACAGGACTTTTTTGCTACTCTGTGTTGCCATTTGTTAAACAGAACACTGTTCACGAGAGTTTTGCTATCAGTCTGGTCAGCTTTCCCCTGGACAAATGTCCCTTCTGTGCAGGAAGTATCACAACAAGCACCCAAACAACCTTTGCTATAACTTCACTTTATACATCCATGGCTCATTACTCAGAATAAACAGAGGGAGAATAACGACAGCAGCAATTTGTTTGTGTTTATGCTCTTGTTGTTATCGCAGCAACCGATATTCTACAATCCCTTCCACCTCCCTTGGGCCTCACGTTTACTCTGGGACAAACAAAACACAGCATGATTGTGAAATCAGTGTTCTGCTCTGCCTCGTCACCACTGAGTGTGTCACAGGGACAGGGACACATGCCAACTTTAAGACTGTCCTGCAAACATGTATATAATAAACAAAGCAGTCACTTAGTAACAGGCATACTTGTTAGACTGGCCAGGGTGGTGGCACCGGTGGAAATACTTATGGTGATGAAAACAAAATGAAAACAGAAGCTGAATTCCCCTCATCAGCTTTCTCTGGCTGGTTTCCAGTTATTGGTCTCCGCTTGGTTGATGAACTCCAGAGCATCATGTGATCCTTATTTACAGCTCACCATGTGATTTGCAGTGCCACTGGACTGTGCACCTGCAGGACTGAAGTAAAATCATTAATACCACACTGTAAATATACTCCTTTATGAGTAAAAGCCCTACTTTCAAAATCCCTTTGAGGTACAAGTACAGAAGTATTATCAGCAAAATGTACTTAAGTTTTAAATGTAAAATACTGAAAAAAATGGCCCTGGTGAGTGATATTATATTATTTATTACATTAATAGATTGTTGTTTCACTGTGTAAGCAGCATTTCCCTGTTGTAGTTGGTCAAGGTGGAAATAGTTTTAGCCAAACTTCCCCTCTAAGGATTAATAACAGCTTATCTTATGTAGTAGTCCTTTGGTTCCCGATGTAGGGGTTGCAGCCCTCTAGAGGGTTAAATCTGAAGGGCTGTGAATTGGTTTCTGTTGCATACTTAGAAGAAGTTGAGCCTGCCATAGAGAATGATGGTGCACTTGTACACCACCATCACCGAGTCCATCCTCACCTCCTCGATCATCTGGTACACTGCTGCCAATGCCGAGGACTTGTTCGCCTCCAGGACCCCGCCGGTAAGACTGTGGCCTATCCCTCACGTCCCAGACAAAACTTTCTGACGCACTCCTCAGTCCGCGGCCAGTCAGGATCAAAATTTTCCTCAATTACAATCCTGCACATTTCAAATATTCCTTCCTATAATTATACTGTGAACTTTTGCACATTTCCTGGTGAATACTTTGCACATTCCTGCACAAGTGCTTCCATTTAAATAACGCACTGTCATACTATTCATAATAGTTTTTCATATTCTATTGTCGAGTTTCTATTTTCTATTTATGCTTCTTGACTTGCAGGACTTACTTTTTTTATCTTTCCTTATATTTTTCTACTTATATGATTACTGTAATCATATACTGCACAAAAACACCAAGGCAAAACACCTTTTATGTGAAAACCTACTTGCCAATAAGACTGATTCCGGTTTATTTTTTGGACTCCTCCTCTACACTTTGCTTTTTTAATGATATATTGGAGATTAATTTAACTGATACCATGTGAGAAGTTTAGAAGGGAAAATGTGTTTGGTCGAGCTGCAAACAACTCATTGACATATAAAACATGGGGCCACATGTTCGACGCCGCTATTTACACCTACCCTTTCTCCCTCGTAGAAAAATCCAGAATCGATAAATATGCAAATATTTTTCATGTGGAAAGTTCACATGTTGCACACAATATGCCTCCTACTTCACTGAAAAGTAAGTTCTCACTGTTTTCACACTGGAGGCTTCAAATTTCCACATCACACTTGTGCAAGCTGCACACTGGCCCTCGATTAGCTTCCCAGCTAGCTGTAGATTCAAACAAGGGCCTTAAACACACCTTCCTGTTGTGTTGTGTTCCTGTGCACATGCATTATTCTGCACAGTGAAAACATCCAAGTAAAGTAGCAATAAGCAAAACACATTTCTGGGTGGCGGTAAGAGCCTTTGGTCGTCACATCTCAGTGTTATCAGATATGAAAATATACAATGAAAATAAATGTATATAAAAACAGTTTAACATACACATAACACAAACTATACAGTCAGTTTCTCAAGAGAATTACAATAATCACAATATATTTAGAATATTTAATCAATAGTTTGATATTTTGGGAAAAAAAAACGCTTATTTGGAGGAGTTCGTTCAGCTGTCATCTGTACGGTAAATATGATGTTAACTTAGCTCAGCACAAAGCCGGGAACAGCAGCAACAACAGCTAGCCTGGGTCTGTACAAAGGTAACAAAACAGTCCGAACACACTATGTCTGGTTTGTTTAACTTATATGCAACGCTGAGTTGAAGTGATCAAAAGTTGAATATTTAACCCACAAACCTGTCTTCTCAATCAGCCTCTATCTACAAGCGATGGGATCAAAACTTTTTGAGAAAGTTAAAACAGTTTTGGTTGTTTCTCCGGAGAGATTTTCTGTATTTATTACGATGACCGCACGTTCTTCCCTGCATTAATCAGGACTAGCAACATCTGAATGTGATGAAGGCTGTGGGGTTGTTTACTTACGTTGTCAGGCCACTGTCAATCAAATCTGAACAAATGACAACCAAGGCTGACTGTTACACTTCCTTTTTGTTGTGGTATCAAAAATCGACCACTGTTTTTTTCTACTAGTATTGTATTAAAGTGTAACATTTTGGTGTTGTGACATTATAAAAATATTATATATTATAGAGAAATACTTGGGATTTGAAACCAATCTTTCAGGGGCTTTAACTTCTATTGTTTGTTCTTATAATAAAGCACATGTGATAGCTTCTAGCTTCTTGTTAGAGCAGAGCTGTGGGGCTACGCAGAGTTCAACCTTATAACTGATGGTCTCAAAGTAAAGAACAGCCTTGTTTTCTATAGCTCAGTCTCTGGACACACAGTTCTTAATTTCAGACCGCACCGACCTTATCCATTCATTACAACCAATCATCACAGAATCAGAGCTTCTATTAGCATATATTCAAATTCACCTGGTGGGAAATTATGTGGAAGAAGAAGAACTCGCACCTGTGTCCCCATTAAAAACTTAACTATCACAGGTAAGACACTCAGTCTGTCTCAACAACAGTGAACAACTGTTTGTTCCCTTCCCTTGTTTTGAGTGGGGACAGCACCGATCGGCCCACGTCCAGCCCACCGCTCTTTCATGTTGCATGTGTGGGTGTGTTAGTGAGTGTGTGTTTGTTTGTTTGTGTGTGACAGACATAAAGTAGGAGATAGATGGTGACATTTATATAATCCAGGAGAACACAGACTGTTTGGTTGGGGATGTCCCATGGAGCATGAAACCAAACAGTGAAGTCAAATAGAAATTGACCCTCACTCTCTGTCCCGCTCTGCAAGTGCAACTTTCACTACTGTTTTCAAACCAGGATTTCTCATCCTCACTTCTACATTTACATTTGATATACTGAAACCGCTTCTCTTACCATCAGTGTAATTCCACAAACAACATTTAAGCAATAAGGCGATATGTTATCATACTATTTCCTATACTATCTTATCTTATCTTATAGAAACGCTGGTTAGGTTTCACTTTGCATTTTAACTGCTTTCATGATGTGAGTAAAAGTAAAAGCAGGGCAGCTTCTTCTGTGCAATGAAATGCAATCTGCTCACCATAAAGCCTCCTTTACAATGTTCTTGCTGTTGCAAATTGGTTGTATAGAAACTTTAAACAAGGCAGAGTTGCGCTAAAAACCCCCGAGTTTTAGTTTTTAGTTTAGTTTTTAAGTAAGATGAAAAACAAAATCTACAGTCCTCATTCTGTGTAAAAACCAAAGTCTCTTATCTGAGATCATCCAAAGATACATTTGTCTGGTAACAAATTGACTCTTTGTGTTTCTTTAGAAAAGCTTCCCGATTGAGCTGCAGTGGAAGGATGATTTCCTTTAATTGGACAGTTGGACAATAGAACAGAACAGAAATGTTACACTTCACTTCAGCTTTGTTTCTTATAACTGGGGAATCACTCCAACATAAACGACGACAGACTCCACAGGCAGCGTTATGTAGCACCCATCTAAACTCCAAACGAAGGACATTTTAAACTATAAAACACTGTGTCAGTTATCCCAATAAACAAAAAATAAAGTTATCTATAATATAAATCTATATAATCTCACTATGCGCTTCACACAGATTACCTAATGGATATATTTAAGCAACTACTCTTGAATGATAAGTGCTGGTAAGAAGCTAAATGACCAAAAAGAAAAAAGCCACAACAAAGCCCAGCAACCAAAAAATGACCCAAAAAAAATGATGGGTGGGAATTTACACTCTGCCCTGACTTGGTACTGGTGTGGCATATCTTACTCACACTGTCTTCTGAGTAGTTTAAAATAAACTCCGAAAAAATCCCGTGCCAGTGCCAGTGAGGCGCTTTTTCACATTCAATGCGTGAGAAACTTTCAAGTTAGATTAAATGTGTCCCTTAATTGGTTTGTCAAGGAACAGGGAGGAAGCTAGTGGCTGAATTCGCTTTCTTAACATTTTATACTTCAAATCTATAACATGTAAGCCCGTGTTTAGCTGATATCGTATATTCTGAGTATTACAGACATAAAATATGTGAAAAATCTTACTCATATTGTCCTCTTGGTGGTTTAATGAGACTTTATTTACTATTGAATCTTACTGATGTGCACTTTTTTGTACCAAACACATGAACTTTGTGCATTTTGTCCCATAACTGATTAGTCAAACAGGGAACAGGAAGAATGGCTGATTTTCAAAGAAACCCCCAAATGTATCTGAACATGTAATTCTGGGGTGTGTTCAAGCACTTCATGAAGCTGGAAATTTACTCCTTTGGGGCTTTTTGACACTTTTAACTTTAACTTAACTACAGACTGTATGTGAACACGCATTTATACTATACTTACATACTGAGTCTTTCGGTAGCCTTTGGAGATCAGAATGAGGCAGCAGCATGTTGGAAGGGATGTCATACCGTAGAAGAGACAGACATCAGATCAATTCAGATTAAAGGTATGGTGTGAAGAAAAAGCCCCTGTCAGATTTGTTTGGGTGTTAAACTCTGACAGTGACCTATAAACGTGGGAAATCACAACCACCCACCACAAAGTGTCAGTAAGGGGCCGCACCATTAACCTGTTTCACTAAGAACTAAGAATCGCATGTGTTCCCATGTCTTATTCAACATAACTAAACTTTCAAACAATTTGCCATTAAATGTTTTACTCTCACTTTCATTTTAGGGGCAGTTAAGTGCAGCCATTTGTTCCACATCAGAGTTTATACTATATGAAACTGCATTTTGGTTTCATTAATCCAATACAAGTTTCACACCAGTTCTTATGTGGTGCTTGACAGTTTCGCCTCACATGCAATACACTTTGCTATCCACAAGTGGAGCCACCTACACCACAGCCTCCTTCCTCCTCTCTGTCAAACCACAACTCTCTCTACAGGGGAAAAAAAAAAAAACACCATCTAATCTTCACTACAACCTCATAAAAGGAAAAACCCTCTCAACCTGTCATGTCTCTCAGAGAGAAGCAGCAGATGAATCTGGACTCTGAGAGTGCAGCACACACTGGGTGAGTCAAGATTTAGTGAGTGAATTCAGTTCCTCTCTTAAATGTGCGTCAGAATATTGTTTAACGCTCCTGTGATATCTCTGAGAGTGCCAGGCTTTCTTGTGTTGGTAGTCAGTAGTCAGTGGATCAGTTGTTGGTGAGACAAAAGTGTTGAGATGCTGAAATTCCAAACCTGTGTAAGTGTGTGTTCAAGGATGGGATTTATTTTTGTTTTAATCAAGCCATCATTTCAGAATTTCTGCAGTATTCAGAGGAAATAAAGACGTATTTTGGTACAACTGGAGTGCATCGATGTGCGTCTGTTCCCACAGTCAAAAGCCAAATGTACCATTCACAGTCATTCATAAAAAACAGATTTAACGTGACTTGTTGGGATATTGTTTGCATTTATCTACTGATACATGGCATTTTTGATTAATTAACCAATTAAAGCTCAACACTTCTGGAACAGTCAGTATAAACAAGGATGTGTGATGTAGTGTCAGGTAATTGATTCATCCGGTGAACACAGCTACATGGAAGATGCTGCAGTCCACTATGATTAAAGAGACAGCATTCAAACGACAAGTGGTATCTTGTATAGGTTTTCCCACATCAGATCCCAGAGACAGAAATTAAGTTTTCCAGTTCAGATTTTACTTATAGCTCATCAGGACTGAGTGATTAACTTGCAACCTAATCCTGTCACTGTCTAATTCTCACTCTCCCACTCCTTATCATACATCATAAACAGTGGAAAGTAAAGCAGAGCGACAACATCGTGACATTTTTCTGCAAAGGTTTGGTGGTTGATTTACAACCACTTGGCACATTCTAGGTCATTGGTATTTTAGCTGATCGCTGACAAGTTTCAGTCTATGTTATGACAAGTAAATAAACCACAAACTATCCACGGACATGCAGGACCACCAAAAAACTCCCACCTAGGTAAAGTCCCAGAGAAGCAGAAGCATGGTAGCTATACGATGATGGTACATATACCCACAATGCAATGCATGCAATACAGTCAACCTGGGATTCATACCAAAGGTCCTGCTGAGTGGGAAAGTTAATTTTAGAGCTAGTGGTTAAAGGACAGTAACGTTATTGCAACTTCGTCATATTTAATGCGCTTTTTTTATCATTCCTCTGAGTCATGTTGACATTTCTGGAATTAATCAGGAGGAGCAACACAGCAGGGAGACAGTGTCCATTCTGCTGTACCTTATCTGTTTGTCTGTTATGTGGTTAAACTGGGGTTTTATTTGCAACCTTTCAAAGTGTCTGAACACTTGTGTTTGTTGGCAGTGGTGGAAGAAGTATTTAAATCATTTACATAAGTAGGGGTACCAATTATCAAGTATTACAATGCAAACATGATCCTTTGTAGAAGTAAAATTCCCGCATTCAAAATAAAAAGCACAAAAGTATCATTAGGATATATTTGAAATGTCAAAATAAAAGCACTCCTTCAGGAAACAGACTTTGTGAGTAATATCTGTTACATTATTAGAGAATAATACTGATGCATCAATGTGCAAGTAGTATTTTAATGTTGTAGCTGGTCAAGGTGGAGCAAGTTTTAACTACTGTACATACAGCTGGGTGGTTTAGTCCTGTGGGTTTGATCCTCGGGGCCAGGTCCCTCCAAAGGGCCACTAAGTGAATCTGAAGGAGTTCTGCTACACAAATTTATTTGAGTGAAACCATGTGAGACGTTTGGAGGGTAAATGTCCATTTGGTGGAACTACAAACAACTTATGAACATCTATAAAGAGACAAGGGGCTCCATTTACACACCACTTTTTTTTTTACTTTTAACACTTTTTCATTCTGAAATGTAGTGGAATAGAGGCATAACATAGCAGAAAATAGAAATACTTATAAAACACTACTAAAGCCTGTACAATCTTATCATATATATGTCAAAACTAATGTGTGTGTATGTGTATGTGTATTTGGCAGTATGGAGTGTCAGTCGAGGTCCTCTCAGAAGTACCTGCTGCTGCAGGTGTGGTGTGGTATCCTCACTGTGGCCATGGTGGTAATGGCTGCAGTTCTCACTTCAATCAAGCCAAAGTCAGATGAGGTCAGTACATCTGGTGCAAGAAGAAAAAAAAACTCAATGACTGAATAGAAATGCAGTTGGAACAGTTTGGACAGCTATGCTAAGCTTTACATTTCATCCATGACATCCTCATGCAGCTGGTAAAGGATGGCACATAAAAAAATGATGATAAAACTATATCACATGCAAAAAAAGTAGCTTTTCAATGTGCTATATGCTATCATAACTAATATTATGTCTATATTTTAACCAGATTTCCTTTCACAAGCTTGTTGCTGCAAATCAAGTAAGTGCCTTTGGAGGATGGCTTTCACTGATTCTGACAAAATCTGATCTGTGGCTCTCTATTGTCAGTGAGACAGCAAAGTAATGGGATGGGATGATAAAGATGATGATGATGATGCAGACGATGATGGTTTGTTTTTCTATATTTTTAAGGAAGAAGTCACCACACTGAAGCCAGATGTCACTTCAGCAGGTACGCTGATTAAATGCTAAGTTCCAGTGTGTGCACTTCAAATGATGCCTTTTAAAGGTGCAATATGTACAACTTTTTGTTGAAAATGTTCACAAATGAACTAAAATTAACAGTTTTTTACATCATGTCAGACATATGTATTGTGCATGTTTAGATACCTACTGAAGCTAGCATGCTAACCAGCTAGCCTCAGCCCATCCTGTCTCTTAGTGAGTCATTGTAGCGTCCAGGCTGCCCTCAGTGTAGCAACATCTAGGTGGTTTTCTTGCTGGGTTTGGCTCCTGGCACCCTGGAGCTGACCAGTAGCACGATCAGGCCTTCGGAGGTGGGCCCTGATTGAAGCTTGCTCCTCTCCCACCTCTCCTGTCCCCACCTCATCCTGCTGTATCTTCGACGACCCCGGAGTCAAGAGTCCTGGTCACCGATCACCAATACTGCTTTCCCCGTCCTAAAACTGGCCTCTGTCAGTCTCGTAGGCTGTGTTCTGTGCCGGTCTCACGTTCACTGTGATGCTGCTGAGCCCAGTTCTGTTGCTCAGCTCTGGTTCTGGTGCCCATTCTGGCATCCGACCTTGCCGGCATTCCACGATGGGCTACGCCCCGGGCCTGAAAGCCTCCTCCTCCTTCCAGCGGTCCAAAGCTCTGGGACTCCCAGTGTGCTCTAAGCTCAGCAACAGCAGCTGCAGTTAGCAGCAGTTAGTGGTTATTGTGGTGATATACTGCCCCCTATTTGTTTGGAGTATGAATTCGAGAGGTGGCCAGTTCTTACTCATTGCACCTTTAAAGTACTTCATATTATTGCAAAAACTAAGGGCTTATGAGTATTTAAATAAAAACATAAAATGCCACATTTACATGAATTAAGCTATATTTAACTCAAATCTTTTCTTTTGCAGTCAGCACTATTATGGCTCCCTTAAAATCAATAGGTAAGTTAGATCACTTTTTACATCAATATCCCAAATGAAATTATAACAAACTGAAAGATACTAATGGCAGAGCTGAGAAAGTAACATGTACTGTGAACATTTCCGCAGGTACTGCGTCAGGATCCACTCCCTCATACATCGAGCTTGTCAAGTGTAAGTACACTTGCTCTTCTGATTAATATTCAGATTCATTATAATTCCTTCTTATGTGGTAAATCAATGTGTTTTAATAATTGTGAACATAGGAAGAAATCTTGTTGTCAACTATAGTTTTAGACAGCCGTAGAGAGTCTGTCTGAGTTACTACTTTACTGCTGTATGTGTTTGTAGTTCTTTGAGCTTGAAGGCAAAATGTCGAATAACGAGAGCTTGCTGACGTACATTGCATTTTTAAATCCACAGTCCAAATTTTTGCATTTCTCGGATCTGTTGTTTGTTTATTTCTATGAAAAAGCAGTCAGGCGTAGCGATGAGGTTTTGAGATATTTCCAAAGACAGGAAACATCAACAGTCAGTGTCAGGTTTCGACGCAGGTGCCTAAGATTTCAAAAAGTATTTCTCTCTTGAGCCACCAACATTATAAAACCGACAGATATGCCGATATGTTCTTCCCAGAGAAGTTTCAACTGACCAAAATACAAGATGTGTTCAAGGCCTGACTCTCACTTTTTATTGATCTCTGTTGCCATCATTCTGTTTCTACTATATTAAAAACTGCTGCCACACTCGACACCTACAGATGCTGAGTTGAACATGTTCTCTGGGAGCTGCTGAAAGTCATTCTCAGACACGTAGGAAGAAATTAGGTGAGGACAGGGCAGATTGAGAGGAGGCGGCTGCACCAAAGAGTAAATAACAACGCCTCATTAGAATTATTTAACCGCTATTTTTGAGTGACAAGTTGGATTAGACCAGATCTCAGAGGGTCTTTTGGGGTGAACAGGCCTGAATATGTACTTTCTGAAGCTTCCTGTTACGTGCAGTGGGGTCCTACATGAACACACACTTTTCTGCCAGAGTTACAAAAACTTTTATTTCTCATGAGAGATTCCTGTATTTCTGTTTTTGTCCTTGCTTTACTCACTGGTTTAATGTCACAAATTTGACCCAGAATGTAAAGCTGTGGGCTTATGATGAGTTTTACCCGACTTAATGTGACTCTGAGTGGCAAACTTTAAACAAATAATAACTACAGTTGATTTGCCTTCCATTGCTGCTAATATACTCAATACTCAATATACTCAATTAATGCTATAGAGATATTTGAAGGCAAGTTTTAAGCGGCTTAAAACTCTAATTGTTTGTACATCTAAAAAGTTGTACTACTTCCTTATCTACTTTTACGCTAGAACAGCAGCATGTACAGTAGATCTGTCACTTTCCAGTTTCACAACTATTGTATCTAAGAGATTAACGTGCACTACGTGCACATAACTCATCTGCATGCACGCCCATTGAGGCGAAACCACTGACTGACAGAGACAGTGTAGCCTTGTCATGTTTCCAGTCTCATGCGTTGTGCTCCTCCCACCACATTGCCTCTTTCCTGTGTGAAGTGGGTTCCTAAAACCTCAACAAACCCGAAGCGGAGCTGTAATGTGGGCTGCACTGACTTTAGATACACTTACAGCCCACAGCATCAGACACCATCACTTTATCAGGGGATGCTTAGTCTGCCATATTTCTTTAGCCAGTGATTGAAAGATCAATTCAATTCAAAGAACTTTATTAAACTTAATTTGTGCAGAGCATCAGTGCATGTGCAATTCACATACCCAGCAACACAGCACAACACAATACACCACACACACGACATACCGACAGTCCAACTGTAAGTCAAGAAGTTAGCAAAGCACAATACATGACTAGGTAATAAACACTAAAAGAGTATGCTACAAAATTAGATCAACTTTGTTTGCCTAAAGTCTTTGAGATGAAAATTTGATTGTGGATGTTTCAAAGGGGCTTGGTCGACTATAGAACTGCTAGAAATGCTTTTATTGCTGAGCAACTGAGTAAAAATTTGCAAAATCTATCTACACCTACAGACATGCATTCTTGGCAAACCTCACACAGCTGTGACCTCTGCTCCCTGGTCCTGCGTAACGACTCTATTCTCTGCACGAAGGACAGCGTCTACTTCATGTACGCCCAGGTCACCTTCAGCAAGAACCCTTCGAAAAACCAGACCAGGCGTGTGATTTTGAAAAGAAATGCCTCGTTTGGTAGAAGTGCGAGGATACTGACTGAGAGCACCTTCCCACACACAACGGAGGGCTCTGTATGGGTGGCCAAGATCGTCAGCCTCCTAGAGGGAGACAGTGTCATCTTAAATATCACAGATGATTTTCTAAGAGACAGCAAATACACATTCTGGGGTGCCTATCCGCTTCATTAGCACTGCCAGTCTCCAGGATTCGATACAGTACAAGAGAGAATCATTCAGGGTTGGACTTGCATGTTATTAGTAATCCTATACTTTCAACAGAAGTTGTTCGTCACCTGTGTTTTGTTCCCATAGCTTGCACTGGATATTTAACCAAATGTCACTCCAGATTGTCCTCAAAATCACAGGGTTTCAGTGATGTTCAACAATTACTGTATCTTGTTTCTTGCAGGGTAGTAAACCTTTTAATAATCTTTGTGGTCAACATGGAACACTAAAATGCTAAGAGCTACATCGGGCAGGGTGAGGAAGGTTTTAATAACAAAATGGACCAAAACCTTTAAATAAAAGGTCATCTTCATATCCTATTGACTTTGGATGAAAATATCTTGGCAAAACAACAAACATCAGTCCAACCTTAGCAGAGTCTCTTCTCTTGAAATTGTGTGGCGTTGTAAATAAGATAGAAGATGAAGAAGATAACTGCATTTTAAAATGTATGCAAAGTGTGACTGCCTGGGGCATGAATATGTTTGTCTTCACTGCTATGTTCTTGTGTAATTTATGAAATGGAATACTATATTGGTGGTGGTTAATTTTAAAATACTGAAAGAGTAATAAAATCTGTATTGTTTGAAAGCCACTGAGTGAATTTAATTACTTTTTATGTGCACTGCGAGCTGCCAGCTGACCACACGGTGGTGCCACCTCCCTCCAAATAAGAGGTAACACGAAAGACTGCATGTACTGTGCTTAAACTCACTATTCATGTCACGGATCACATTACGCAGCCTGATAACACATTACAATCATCTATTGATTAAAGATAAAAACTTGACAGACATTCCACAGATGCCCAAGAAACCTAAGATTACTATATCAACCCCTGCCAACACTGAACTTGGTGTCGCTCATCTTATTGGCCTGAGGCTTATACTGTACACGGATACAGTACGTAACACTGTACAACTTAATTGTTGCCTCAAGTGGGCAGGAGCAACAGGTGCAAAACAGGAAGCCACATATTTGGTGCACTATCAGTCATACTGCTTCCCCTAACAACACATCCACAGACATATCTGAACTCGAAACGCCCTCGGATCAGTCTCCTTGGAGGCTGTTTGGTTCCTCTCATGAAATAAGTATGAATGCTGTTCTCAGACTTGCTGTTTAAGCATGTGGACTTGTCTGTCTGACCTTCACACTGCAGTCCCTCAACTATACACTGATTAAGCTGCTGATATGTCAATGCGCAAAATGAACCACAGCAATTTTCCAGCATATTAGTGGATTTTAAGCGGCCTGATTGGGATTCATTTGCTGAACTGAGCAAGTGTAATTAACCCAGTAAACATTAGACTAACTTTGAACATAATAGCCCATTTTAAGTGCTCTTTTTAGTTATTTTAAACCCTAAATCTATAATAATAAGAGTCTACAACTATGCTAGCAGCTCTATGAGGTGCTTACAGCTAACAGCCATATGCTAACCTGGGCCATGTCTGAAATGACTCCATCTTTACTATATAGTGCACTACATTTATTGTTTTCTGTTTTATTTAAGTGCAACTTTACTACTTTCTGCTAACAATCCCACAATGCAATGCTCAGCATTTTATAGGTGAGCAAATGACAGTTGTGGGACTCCACGCCTGGCAGTGATGATGTAAAACACGATTAGTGTCTGAAATCTCAGACTGTTCAGTGTTGAGTAAAGTACTGAGTATGCACTGTATTTTCTGGGGTGTGAATGAGGAGTGAATTGACACAGTCATTGTCGATGTTAACAGGTTTAATGTTGACCATATGTACCATCTTAGTTTAGCATGTTAGCATGAACATTTGCTAAGTAGCACTTAACTCAGAGTACAGCTGGGGCCAGTGGGAATGTCATCAGTTTTGCACATATTTGCTCATAAACCAAAGTGTTGGACAAATTAAAATTTGACCTGAGTCGGAGCTACATGGAAAGTTAAGGGATCACCAAAGTTATTGCAATCCGTCAGGGGGACATACAACCTGATGCACCAGATGGTTTGTTACACACAACCATCTGGGAAGTCGTCCTTGGAAACTGTTTGGAAAAGGCCAGGCACTTTCAAAAAATACTTGGCAGGTGATTGAATGAACCATCTGTCAGCTTCAACCAATCAGATCAACGAACCATGTGATGTTGTAGGAGAGCGAAACTCTTGCCGAAGCCAGTTGGGAGAAGAGCGAAAACGTGTTTTCCATTGAAAAAAAGCCTCCAGTGGCGTTCTTTGCTCTTCTTTCGATGAAGAAATACTCTCCAGTTCTGACATAACTGATGCTAGCAGCATCTACGCTAACCTCTTTGTTGTTTTTCAACAAACACTAGCTTCTGTCGCTGTCGAAACACCTTAACAGCAGTCACCCATGGATGTCGGAAGCCACTCGCTGCACTGCAAGTGCTGAAGTTAAAGCCTGGCGAGATGGATTCACAGCTCAGGTGATCTCGTGTGATCTCACAAATCGCTCGCTGCCTTGCAAGAACATGAAAGTCAAGACCAAATTTAATGGCTATCTTTTCAGTTAAAAACATGCTGCGACATTTAACTGAAAACAACAAATCATCGTCATGGAAACTAAAGAAAAACTCAGGGGATCACCAAAGGCAGTAGGATTCGCCTTCTGGGAGCAATTAATGTATGTATGAAATTGCTGTTCAGATATTCCTGACCTTGCGATCCATAGAGCCTCTGAGCGAATCAAAAGGCCTTTCTCCAAGCATTAACTCCAAGCCTAACCCAATCTTAAGAACTAACCCTAATGACTGTAAAACATCCCTGAACACACTCGCATGCTGACTTAATATCTCAGAAACTGTTACACTAATTGCTGTAGAAGGGATTCACCCACTTTCTTACCATAACTTTATAAATAGGATTGACTTGACTTCATGTGACGTGGCAAAAACTCCCTTCGTGTGTGACCTGCGCTCGACCTGAGGACACTTTAGGGCTCAGAGAAAGCAGTCAGCATGACATCACCTCCAACAGGTATGATTAGGCTGCTGATTTCCTCACACATTCTCTACAACGCGTCCTTTGTTCCCTTGTCTCTTTGTAGTTCCGCAGGGCTTGTTTGTCAGCCTTGTAATTTCTGTCAGCTTCTTCGTCCAAGCGCTGACGACATTTTGTGCCTCGGAGAGACACAGAAACGTTCTTGTCTACGTCTAGATGCACATTTGCCTGTGGCTTGAGTCTGTTTCGGTTAAAAAAAATCATACGCTAAAAGACGTGAGGACAAGATAAGATATAAGGAGACAGATTAAGTCATCTCTGGTGGAAATACGGGGGAGATTAGCATTAAGAATTCAATAAAATAAAAGGAATGTGATGGTGTATGCTCAAAGACTTGTTCAGTTAATTCCTTGTTGCCCTGAGCGTTGAGCAGCTCTTCCAGATGGAGGGTTTTATTTTATTTAAGGGTTTGTAAACCATTATGCTTAATGTGCAAGGCGGTTTTGGTGTGTTTGAAATAATCACATTACCTCTAATAGCTTCTTTTGTGTTATTATAGTAAATTTTCAGGCATTTTTACAATTAGAAACCGTTTGCTTTTATTATTGTCTCTTCTTAGCGAGTTGAAGTTTAAAAAGCCACAATATTTTCACTAAAGCTTTTACAGGCCGACTATTTTTCCTTACAGCAAAACAAAATATACTTTGTCAAAGGCAAATGTTGCATGAAAGACATACTGAGATCTGCTATTTATGTAAAAGTAGCAATATTTAAATGTAAAAATACTCCATTACATGTTTAAGTTGAACAGAAATATTAACAAAAGGAATGCATCTTATTCTATGAGCTCATCACATTTTGTATGCAAAATCCGTCTCAGCAAAGTAAGCACCACAAACATGCACTGAAGTATACAGTACTCGAGTAAATCTACGTTGTTACAGTCCACCACTTCATAAATGGTTTTTAAGTTGTAATCTACAGTAAGTTTGCTTTGAAACTCAGCATGGCATCCAGAAAAGGACTTAAATAGTATTTTTCGCTTCAATGCAACGTGTAAATGTCTTTTTAGACAGATACATCAGTGTTTTATTAATAACAAAGGCAAATAACAGTGTATAACTAAAATAGACTAAAGGAAAACAGCTATGCAAGTCAACATAATGATTCAAATATGAAGGTCCCATCTCTGTATCAAGCCAGCTCATCTCATCAGTGTATATACTGGTCAATATATTATAGGTTAAGATACATCAGCCTTTGTGCTATGGGATAGTGTGAGTAAAAATACTGAAAGATTTTACTTCCTAATATGTCAGTCCCACTTCCTGCCTCATGCACGTCAACATTAGATGATATTAGCTGCTTTTATTGTGTGAAATTAAGTGTTTTTATTATATTTAATAATGCAAAAAAGGGGGGAAAACATCTATCATCACTTCCTCTGTGTTGTCAGTGATGATATTCTCAAATGTCAATCACCTGATTTAAACTCATGTTGACAGGATGTACTTCCTGTATTCCAGTGTTTTTTTCTGTATATATTTTTTGGTTGATTTAACTGAAGCTTTGGTCACATGTTTGTGCTCATGCTGAACAAACATCATCATCATGTGATAGTATTAAGTGTCTGAGAGCAAATATGGACAACAGGCCTTTTTTTTTTTTTTAAACGAAGGATTTTTTTTTGCCTTAAAATCTTGCTGTGATTTTTGAGTTCTCAGTATGATGAGGGAGGAGGAAATGCAGAGAAAAGTTACACTCACTTCAGCCACAGCATCATTTGCATAAACAAAATCAACAAACTCTGTTGCTGCTTTGCCTCAACAAAGGTCAACTCTGTGACCACAAAGATCAACAAGGCAAGAAAAGTGTGGGAGGAATCGTCTGACAAACATTAAATTCATGAAATGCAGGAACTGATGCCCTGAGGATTAGAGAAGTGGGCCTAAAACTAGAATGTAGAATCTGAATCCCCAGCAAGTGGGAAAGTCTGAAAACAATGCTTTCTGCCTGCCTAAAAAAATACCACCACTAGATGTGAAACTCAGGAAGAGCTTGCATGCTCTGCAAGTCCTCAAAGGTCAAAGGGATTAAACTCCACTGTAACAGTACTTATGTCTTAGTCACAGTGCAGACTTCTCTTTGTCACAGCGACTGCATCCCCCAACTTCTAACTGACTCACACAGGACGGACAGATTTTACTGCCGCCTGAAGTCCAAGATTATCTACGACAGTGGTTATCGTGTTCCTGCTTGTTTTGACTTCCTCGGACCAGTGTTGTTGCGATATCTTACAGCTGCTCTAATTAATATTTTTATCCAAACAATGGATGGAACGAATGAGTAATATGAAAGCTGTCACTGGTTGTGACAAACCCACAGAGAGCGATCACCCCACTCTGCAGTTCCCATCAGCTCTATGAAGCGCTGCGGCATTTAGTTTTTTAGTTACATGTAAAAATATGTAGTTTGTAACTGCCCCTTAGAAAGACGCTTAGAAGCACTTTCTGACCTGTCTCTATCAGCATGGACATCATTTGTCTGTGCTTTACAAAACCGTTACAAATCACTGTTGAGAAATAAATCCATTTTATAAACTGACAATGCTTTGGTTAAGGTTTGGTTAGGTTTTGGCACAAAAACACCTTGGTAAGGCTTTGGGAAACATCGTGGTTTGGGTTGAAATTACTACTTAGGTAAGGTTAGGGGACCTTCATCGTCATGGTTACAAAAATAAACACATGGTTAAGGTTATAGAGCCGTAACCTTAGAGGGCTTTGTCACTTAAACATAAGCATATGTTGTTTGGAGGTATTTGCTGAAATGACTGATTCTGACAGGACACAACTTTACCCTCAACTTTACTGCTGTGACTATTCTCACTGCTCTCATCAGCTGTGTTTCCAGCTGCTGCAGGCAGCTGTTTTTAGCTACAAAGCTCTGATAAACCTGCCGTTCATGACCTGGACAGATAACACTTGACGGACCGCTGTGACCTTCAAGGTGAGGGCAAAAATATGACACTAGATCCCTAATGATAACTGAAACAAATGTAACTTATGGTTAGTCATATATTGAAGACCACATAAATGTGACTAAGTAGCTCTTTATATATATTATAGTTCTACAACCACAAAATTTTTCATCAGATTCTTTGATGGATCTGTTACGCAGTGAAAGACTTCCATCAGGTCTGTTCATATATATTTGGAGAATACATCGGATAATCAGTATCAGGTTTATTGCAACAGTTGGAACAAACAAGGAATTTACCTTCATCTTTTGGAGCATGACATTAAATAACACAGAGAACTGTTAATGTATTGCAATGGATCAGATATAATAAAATATCATATATGACCGTGGACATTATTTAACATTATTTGGCTTTTTTTTTTTTTATAAAACACATCAGAGAATATGGTTATTTTAATTGGTTATGGTTTTATTTTCATCATTACTCTTGTTATCCTGAGCTGCAGTGGTGCAATAAGCATCCAGTCACTTTATTTCTAAACTCTTTTTTCCTGTCAGGACACCGTCGGAACGAAAACTCCATATTTCTAATGAGCTGATTGGTCAGAAGCTAGCTAACTATAGCTATAATGTATACATGACTAGCTAACTCGCTAATGTCGCTACGTAGTAAAAGCTAGCTAGCTAGTGAACATACCATTTAGCTGCTAAGGACACAGACATCTCCCTTAGAAGTTAGACCTAAAAAAGAGAGTGGATGTTGGATTTACCTGTGCCAGGTGGTCAGAAACACGTTTCCAAATGAAAGCTAATGTTGCTCCGTGTCTGTAGGGCTAAATTGGATGTGTAAAACGGAAGGTGCTCACAGGTTTGCCTTAACAACTTTGCAAGGTGACGTTGTGTTTACGCCTTGTTGCACTGCCCCCATGTGGCAAAAGTAAGTAAATAAATAATATCAACGTACTGTTAACGCGCTGTATTCATTTGTATCTGTTAAAAGCTAATTCTGGTTTTCAACATTTTATTTTTAGGCCTTCCTTTCTCTTTGTTATGATAATATTGTACTCACCAAAGCTGAGAAGCTGAGATCTGCATCACCCTATGAAGTCCAACAGATTAGTCAGAGGACCTTTTTCAGAGGTGAAAACTGAAAGTGAGTGCACAGAAACTTTTGGTATTGCGGCCTCATTGTACAGAACAACTGTGCCTGCACAACTGCGGCAAGTACTGTAAGCAAAAGCTGAAGCAGGAAGTCAGCCTGTGACAGATGACGGCTGTGATGAATGGTGACACTTCGCAGCTTGGAAATCATGATTTTCTCTTCCAAATAATCTGACTTTCCTGTGTTTTTTGTACATGTTTGACTGTCTGGCTACTTGAAATTTTTGCCTGGTTGCACTTGTCTCCATGTTCCCCTGACTTCAGAAAATGACTTGGTGAATATCGTGTCATAATTAGCAATGAGAACAATGGCCAAAAGTCCAAAAGCAACCCAAAAACCGGAATGATCCTTTAAAGATGCTCTGGATCTTTGTCTGGTTTTTGACGGTTGTGTCCTTAGAATTTAAAATGTATGAATTCCACTGAGACAAATTCCTGTATGTTTACTGCATTTCAGTTAGGATACGTTTGGATCCTAAAATACCATAAATTCTGACAGCTAATTATAGCCTCCAAGGACTGCAAGCTCTGGCCTCATCAGCCTGCTTTCTGGCCTGTCAAACACACACATAACATTTAAAGCATTGTACAGTTTACAACACACACACACGTACACACAATGTACAGCAACTTTTGAACCTTTAACTTGTATTACATGTATCTCTAAGGCATTTTCTCCCACTAAACCCAACACCTTTATTTCTTTTCACCTATTTAAATTGATTTTTTCACCCTGTTAACATGCCTCCTCAGTTTGCTATCAGCTAATTTTGTGGTTATGACTAAAGGATGATGCAAAAGTCAGATAACCACCTATCTGAGCTTTATTTAAATCAGCTCCTGACAGATACAGTAGGAGAACGAGGAGTAGGTGAAACACCTAATAGGTGCAGCGTAACTTCTGGGAGGCGTAGCGGGGGTTTGTAGGCCACCAGACTATACAGTCTAGTGGCAGCGGAAGCCACCTTGCATTTGTGGTTAAACCTCATTTTGGCCCAGTTTATTCCCTTACACATCAACAGCTCCCTCTGAGCCCACACACGGCAACACTGTAGAGGGAATGATGAGACGGAAACCAAAACCTTGTGATGTGGATTTTTTTTTTTTTCTTCAAAAATTGGCACCTGTGATTGTGTCACCGAGATAAATCTGAAAACGAGGCTCATGGCATATACGCGGCAACTTGTTTGCCTACAACGGCTTCCTTCCTCCACTTCCTCCCTCCTTGGCCTCTTGTCCTCCTTTCGTCCTTTCCCACCTCCCCTGAGGTAATCTTTGCCGCTGCTGTGATTGAGCTCCGCTGCATGATGACCACACAATCCTGGGATTTGATGATGCAATCCGCAAGCAAAATCAGCAAAGAACAAAAGAGGGGCTCTTTCAAAGTGCTCTAGATATCACAGGGGGGTTACATGTAGGAAATAAGTCACCAAATGAAAGGACTGATAATGATTCAGTCACACAGGGAAAGGAAAAGGCCACTCAGATATGAAGGCCCAAACTGGGCAGGTTCGGTTTCTGGCACCATGAAAAGAGGTATTTGTCTCTTGGAGGAATCCAGTGGGAGTTTGAGAGTTGCGTGTTACAGATGACCTCTGGGAAAACGTGGTGTTTTTTATTTTTTTTGCTTTGTCAACTTGGAAAAGTTCAATAGATTGTACAGGGTGATAAAAAAAAAAAAAGAGGTGGCGAGTAATGGCAGAGCACATTCACACATAAATCATGGTTTTGTTGTGGATTTTTGTGTTTTTTCACAACAATTTTAAACATATTTTACGAAAGAAAGGGAGAAAAGAAAACATCAACAAAGCATGGGAACCAAGTGTGGTACACATTTCTTTATCCACTGAGTTCATGTCCATACTGTGTTTAGATTTAACCAGATCCAGACACGAGAGCGTCCTCGTTGCTTCCAGTGAACAAGCCTCAGTTTTTCCTTCTATTCCTCTTATATCCGTCACTGTGTCCATCCATTGTTTAAAGACGGGGAGGCTCCTTTTCATACCAGCCAGCAGAGATACAGATCACTTCTTAGCTCAACTCCCTCTGTTATCAACCCAAGACACAATGCGTAACTGTCTGAGTTAGGAATGTCATAACCTTAAATTGTGCTACGTTCTCCCAAACCCTGGTTATCTTTGCACATGAGGGAAAAACGTGGGGACAAGTGACCATTTGTGTGCATGATGATCTAACATTGCTGCTGGCAGCAATGTTAGATCATTGCTGCAACCAGTGTGGTGTTAGTGTGGTGAAAAAATCAAATTATCCCCATTTTAGACTAACACACAGGGGGGGGGGGGGGGTGTCAATCCTCATGGATCTTCAGGGTTAATTAAAAAAAATAAATAAAGTGAGGGTTGTAGCGAGCCTCCTGCACAGTCTGAGGTCACCGGATATCAGAGCTAACAGCCTCGTTTGGTGAGTCCTCCTGTGAATAATCGCGAGGCGGGGGGTGAGCGCGCAGGAGGAAGTGCAGAGAAGCTCTATATGTATTTGTTTGCGCGTGTGTCATGTGGGTGCATACGACGGTGGTGACGGTGACTTCATCCTGTAACATCTCGCGGTCGGTTTTGTGTTTGCATCCTGGAATGAAACAGTCGAGGCCCGGCGCGCGCACACACACACCTACACACACACACACACACACACACACACACACACACATTTCAGATTACGCTGTTAATATGCGGTTTGACTCCTGATATTTTCCAGGACACACGAACACACAGCTCACTGAAAGCCGGACAAGCAGCAGTTAAAAAAAGGGGAAAGTGAACGAAACGAAAGCAGGGCGAGCGTTGGACATTTCGTCTGACATGGGGGACGAACACTTAAAAGTTGCGTGTCAAAAGGAAAACGTCAGGTGAGAAAGTGGAACAGGGAAAGCGAGGCCGAGACACGGGCTCGAAAGCGGAAGCGCAGAAACCGGTCTGTCCAACCGGGTTGCATAATCCTCCAGGTCTGAAACGGAAAGTCGAGGGTTGCCAGGTTTTCCACCAACACTGTTTTTCCCGCCGAGACTGAGGAAGTTTTAAAGAGTCATTTGTGTTTTTGATTTAAAGGAGAGGGGAAGGAGAAATGTCAGAAAACATGGTACTCCAGGGGCATTTTCATGCGTGTGTGTGTAATTTTACATCTTATAGCTCTTCTGCTTTTGTTTGAGCGTCTTTTAATGTAAAACTCCTGCTCTTAGGTATCTTTTATTGTCAGTTTTGACTTCATGTGCTTCTGCATATTTTTGTGCAGTCAGATCTGAATCCAGCAGCACTTAACATGACTCAAAATAAAGGTTTTATACATGATATTTTTGGTAACATGTTGTATATCACCTGCGTAAAGTAGGTGGCTGTAATTGAGTTTTCAGTTATTTGGCAATGCTACTGAACCTGTGAAGATGAAGATTAAAATAACACTTTAACCCCTGTTTAGCATATGACACACTACAATGTAGCATATGTCTTTATTCATATATTCATTAAAGGACCAGTGTTTAGAGTTTAGTGGCGACGTTGCAGATTGCAGCTTCCTCACTCTCCCCCTATTTTGTCTGCTTTGCTGTTAGGTTTTGGCATGAGGAGTGATGATTGGTTTGGATCGAGGCAAGAATGTCAGGGTTAGCCAGTCAGAGGCAGTGTGTAGGGCGGTTCATCCCTTCACCATAGTGGGATTCATAAACTCTCCCTCTGTGGTTATGAAGAGCTCGCTCTAACTACCCTCATTAAAACACAGTCATTAATAATATATTCCATTTCTGCCAATACATTCTCCTAACTCCTACACACTGGACCTTTAACAACTATAACTTCTCCTTTAACACCCATAAATGTGAGCTGTATAAACTTATAATAAATTATAATAGAGTAAAACACAGTTGTAATAATACAGAATATGTCTTCATACTGGAAGTTATAGATGTTGACAAATGTACATGTTAATAAACTCCTAAAACATCCTTATATCTGAATACACACATTTAGCTTGTTTGACACCATTTATCAGCGCTCACAGGTGCTGAATAGAGGCGGTTAGAGCTCAGTGTGACCAAAATAGCTGATGAACAGGTGGATGGTTTACACAATCTCGCATTTTTGTGGTGTTTCAAAACATCTGGTCAGATGTGACCTCGAAATGTTGGCGAGCCGTGGATTCATGTGTAAACCTCAGCAGTCACAGACGGAGCTCGCGTTCTGTGGGTGGTGCAGCTCGGTAATGAGCTCAGTATGTGTTTATGTGTTTACGACTTCGTGTCTGTCTGAGTGTGTGTGCAGCATTTGTGCCCGTGCGTGACTGTCTGTGTGCGTGTGTTACAACACTGTGTAATTTTTCAGAACCCAAAAGTAGCGACCGGCCACTTTCCCATCCTGAAACCGCGACTCCCGTTGGGTTCCGCGCTCTGGTGAAACACCGCTGAAAATTCTGTGACTTCTCTTTCCCTCCCGGCCGCGGCGCTTTTCTCTCCGTGGCCCGGGTCCCTCTGCTGCAGCCTCTCGCGCTGTCTCCGCTTACAGAGTGACATCACTGGAGTTTCCCTTCTGCAGAAGCAGCTGCCACAGCATAAATACTACAAGCTCTCTGGCAGAAGTTCATTCTAACACAATAGCAACACAAAGGCAGAAGCATCACTGCAGAGCACTGGGGGCACCTGAAGACACAGCATCCAACCAAGTGTTCAGTTGGTACAACAGATCTTTCTACACAGCAGGCGGTGAAGACTGAGACCAGAGCTGCACGCAGTATGGTGGCGTACACATCCACACCAAGTGACGTGGAGATGGGTCTTGAGGAGAGGACGGTGGTTTTGGTAGAAAAGAAATCATCCACAGGGTGGATATGGAAGGTCTCCGTGGCCCTTCTCCTTGTGGCCCTTTGTTTCGGAGGCGTGCTGCTGTTTGCTTGGTACTGGAACGGACAGCCAGAAATGGTAAGAAGCTTTGTTCAGAACGCTTTTGAAACCCAGTGACAGAAAAAGTCTGTATTTAAATCTCTAATCTGCTTTTTTTTTTGTCCCCCTCTGTACAGACTCGATCGGGCCAAACGGAAGCACTAATCGAGAAGAACACTGCTGAGAAAACAGGTGATTATATATGCATGGGTGCTCATTTACAAAAAGAACTTTGGTTTGGTTTTGTGAGATGTGTTTGAGCCTTTGTGGATTACTTGAGACAAGCTCACATTGTCTTCCTCCCCTCAGATCCCCACTACACGCTGAGGCGCATCAGCAGCAAAGCCAAGGCAGCCATCCATTTAGAAGGTGAGTCATGGCTTACCTTGATCTTGCTCCTCAGCAAACAACGGGCCTCAATCTCAGCTATCAAAAGAGTCTTTTAGGCTCTTTGTTCCACTTGTTTGATATTTTTGGCGTCTGGTTTAGCACTATGAGGAAGTTGTTGCATCAGTTATTCATTGGCTACAGGCATTGTGTCATACTATTTTCCGAATAACACGCCTGTTAATCATTCACTCCCGCGTTTAAAGCCCTGTGCAGAAGAATCAGTGTTTCAGGCATCTGACAACTGCTTCTTCTCGCTCTGTTTCCAGGTAGCTACGACGACGACGAGAGTCTGAAAGACGAGCTGGAGTGGAAGAACGGTCAAGGCCAGGCGTTCGCTCAGGGCGGCTTCCGACTGGTGAACAACCAGATCGTCATCCCGCAAACCGGCCTCTACTTCGTCTACAGCCAGGCGTCGTTCAGGGTCTCCTGCAGCGATGGCGACGAGGAGGGGACGGGAAAACACCTCACACCTCTGAGCCACAGGATCTGGCGCTACTCGGACTCCATAGGCAGCAAAGCCTCCCTGATGAGCGCGGTGAGGTCGGCGTGCCAAAGCACCGCTCAGGAGGACAGCTACGGGGACGGGCAGGGCTGGTACAACACCATCTATCTGGGCGCAGTGTTTCAGCTGAACAGAGGAGACAAACTGTGGACGGAAACCAACCAGCTGTCACAGCTGGAGACCGACGAGGGCAAGACTTTCTTTGGTGTGTTTGCACTTTGAAATGACTATTTGCTGCGAAGCCAACTGAGAAGATACAAAGCTCTGCACAGTGTCGTAAATTTGGGCTTTTTTAAAAAGATTTTGCATGTTTTTTTTTAGAGTTTTGTTGTTATTCATCTTCATGGTGATGTAGAAATGTTTAAATCTCAATGGAGATAAAGCTCAAAGCCGAACAGGCGGTGCTGATTTTTTTTAAAATCCTATAAACTGTAACAGTTTGCAACATTATTTCTGTTTTCGGCACTTTTTGTACATTATTTATGCAGACCTGAGATTGTAGTAGACTAGACTTTCTCTGCTGTAACAGATGACACAGATGAGAGTTCAAGGATTATGTACAGAAATATTATCTACTTAACTATTGTTATTGCAGCCTGTACGTATTTATTTGTATTTATTTATATTTAAATTGTTGGGATTAGGTGTTATAGATTATATTTATATGTGCACATAAATTTAATTAAAATGCAAAAAAACTAACAAAACATCTTGTGTCACTACAAATGATGAACTCACGTCATAGCTGAGATACCTAATAGAAATTTGCAGCTGAGCTGGCAAACGGCTCCATCCAGCCAGGGCAGCTCACACACACACACACACACACACACACACTGCAGCGGGCTCGGTCTACTATTTGGCAGAAGTTGCTATGAAATTCCTCCACAGCCAGCAAATACTTCCTTTGTTAGATCAGACAAGACGAGGGGAATTTCCTACTTTTTTTTGTGTCTTGCTGAGTGCTGTGTCAGGTGGAGGCCCACAGAAGCCTCAGCCCAGAGCGGGTTTTCCCCAATGACACCCCCCTACACACACACACACCCTCTCTCCCACACACACACCCTACAACCTCCCTCCTCCTCCACACCACCAATCCCTTCCCTCGGTTAGCACATACCTCATCTTCAGCGAGCTGGAAAGAGACATGACATGGGAGGGACTGTGTGTGTGTGTGACTATGAGACTACATTCAGTGTGTGTGTGCGATTGTGTACCACGAGACTGCAGCACAGCTGGTTTTGTCACATTGTCATCATCTAAAAAAACACATTATACAAATATGGGATGTGCTTGGGAGTAATTTGTCTGCTTTAGTGTTTTTTTTATCCACAAACATCCACTTATTGTCTCAGTAACGAGGTTCCCACTGGCCATCGCAGCTGGTCATTGTGTTGAAAACCGCTTCCCACTTTCATTTAATGATTTCTTCTTCTGGGTTTATTTGCTCTTTGACTCCCACAAGTCAACCTGTTTATATTTATTTCATAATTAGTTTCCAAACCCAATTTGACAAAACAAATAATCTAATCCAAACTACTTATGCGCATTCCACAACCTGCAGAAAAATAGCAAGTTTCACTGATAAATGCGCTCGAAACTCTCAGAGTTAATTGCTCAAAAGGTCATTGTGAGTCAGAAAAGCAATAAATAACTGCTGACATCTAGTGGATGATGTAAACATGCTGTGTAATCCACTGAATATTAAGACTCCAGATTAGGGAGCTGCTTGAAAAAGGTAAAATACTGAAAAATGAATCATGAAATTGTGGTTTTATAACCCTGATTCCAAAGCAGGTGTTGCTGTGTAAAACATAAATAAAACAGGATGCAATCATTTACAAATGAACTGTGTTCACTGAAGTGTTCCTCAGTTCATGTAGTAACATCTTTCATACAATCATGTGTTCACAAAGTGTACAAATCAACCTGTTTACCAGTGGGATGTTCCAAACAGGTGTTTTTGGAGCATCCCACAACTTTCCCAGGCTTTAGTTGCTCCTGTTCCAACTTGTTTGAAACATGTTGCTGCAT
This sequence comes from Chelmon rostratus, assembly GCF_017976325.1. Lineage (NCBI taxonomy): Eukaryota > Metazoa > Chordata > Actinopteri > Chaetodontiformes > Chaetodontidae > Chelmon > Chelmon rostratus. Next base: position 6,342,602 of record NC_055665.1, read on the forward strand.
CAAAGTCAGAATAAGCAGATATTTACAAAAATCAATGAAGCTGATGAGGTCAAACATTGAATATATTGTATTTGTACTGTTTCCAGTTGAGTTTATCTCAAAAAGGATCAGCAAATGATCACATTCTGTTTTAATTATGTTTTACACAACGTCCCAACTGTTTTGAAATCAGGGTTGTATTTTACAAACAGGATCTAGTGTAACCTGAAAAATGCTGGTGAAAAAATAGGTTTCAGTTTTGTTCAACGATGTCGTGTTTAGGAAATTATCCGTGTACTTCCCTATTGTTTATATAAGCTTTATTTCCACTGATGAGAAAGGTATCACTGAAACACAAAAATAGGCAATGAAAAAACAACTATTTTATTTATGGTACCCATATATTTGCATACACATACTCTGAAATATATTAACATCTAAGATCTTAGATATAGTGAATACAAATATCCCCAAATCCATGTATATTGTCATATATGTGCAAGATAATAGAACATTTCCTAAATTATTTCTGCATTCATATTTTACACTATCTGATCCAAGTATTGTACAGTTAATAAATATGGCCTATTTCATTCATTTATATCCTTCCCCGTACCCTGAGCTTAAATGTATTAGAATTATAGCAACATAAAGTCAGATAACCATAGTTTGTTCAGTTTAAAGTGCACACTGAAATATATATATTTAAAAATATTTGACAAAGTATTGTTTTACCTGCTGATAAAGCTGCTCAGGTGTCATTGCTTTATAAAATCTGGAAATAGCTCATGAATGAAATAGTACATCCAGATTAACTGCTGAATAAATACAGTATGTCACATTACTTTACGAATATCCTTCTTTGATTCATTTACAGCTTATCCAAAGGCAAAATGGGAAAGAAAAATACAAAAAAAATAGCATTCATCCAGATTGTCTGTTATGGGAAAACATAAAAAAAGCATCCTATTAAAATAAAAAGGCTTACAAGAATGACATGTAACACATTCACATGTATAAAATCTTGAGGAAAAAACTGTGCTTTTCTCTGAATATCTACAGAAATAGCCATCGTAGAAGCCCCACATCTGACCGCACTGCTGCCGTAGAAATATAAATTGGCTTTTCAGGAGGCAGAAAGTACAAACTATTCCTCTGGCAAGTTGGAAGTTGGAGTTTTCCAGTTGTGGATTCAAACATCCCAAACTGTCACTACCTACAAAATGTGAGAATCAGCTGCAGTGACTGTGGCCTCAGCAGTAGCCGGCGATATCTGCAAAATACATTGGCTGCAGGATGAGGGATTTATTGGATGGCTACTACTGTTCAATACTGCTAAATAGATACAACACAAATATCAAAAAATACATTGTAAGACATTATTTCAAATGGCAAAACTATCAAAATCATCCTTATACATGAGCAAGCTTGGATCATCTTCTCCTTTAAAATGGGTCTAATATTCGCACATCAGCAAAGGACAGGATTTTTAAGATGCAGTGTTGTACTTGAATACACAGGCCTGACAACAGACATCCATACATGCCGGACCTCTTTCTCCTTCCAAATTATGGCTATTTAATAATGCACATCATCTCTTTTCAGTGGAAGCAGTTTTCCACACAGTCAAGCTCAGCCGCTCCTCAGAGGAAACATTGGAAAAAAAACTGTACATTGCTTTGTCCCTTTGTAAATGTCAGTTTTCACAACTCTCCTGAAAAGTAAACAAATAACATAACAACAACTCCATGACAAAACAGATCAGATATTACAGAACAATATAAATCACTACTGTATGTGCTTGCCTAGCCAACAAACTCGAGAGACAAAAGGTGGAGACGATATAGCAAAGACACTAACACAAACGTTTCCTTTTTCAGACCCTCGACGCGGCGTCTCCACAACAGAACCAGATAACCAATGAGGGAGAGGAACGACTAAGAGATCTATGACCTTCGAAAAGACCTCGAGTGCTGCTAGTCTGAGATGTGCTCGTCGCCGCGTCGTCGCCGGGTTCAACACCGCGAGATCAAAACCGTGAGGACGGGTGTTACCTGCGTGACTCTCCCCGAAGCTGCCCAGTGTAAAGCACTCCTGTGTACGTTTTTGTGCTTCCGCGCCGTAGTTTAAAACAGTGTCACTACACCGTTGTGCTCATCGCCGATACAAGTGAAAGTCACAGTGTCTCGTTGTGTTTTGTGTCCCCCGTGTGTTGCGCGACTGCCCCCGCCTCCCCCCTCTGTGCCTCGCCTATTTATAGAGCAGTGGGATCTGGCTGTTGTGACAGTGGTTGCGGCTCATCTTGCTGTCGGCCGGGTAGAGGTTGGAGGAGTTGGAGAAGGAAGGCGGGAGGGAGTGATTGTCCGTGGTGGGGTTGGGGTAGCCGGGCGGGGGAAGCAGAGACTTGGTATCCTGCTGGGATGAAGGCGGTGGGGCGTTGTGGTTCTGATTCTGGCCTGTGGAGGGTCGGCGGCGGTTGCGCAGAGCCTGTCGCTCAGCCAGCTGGTTGCGGAGCGCCGATACCCTCTCTTCTTTCTACAGACACAACAAGAGGAGAGTGAGACGGCTGCCATGTCTGCAAATTAAAATCACGCAAGACTAACACTTCACTTTAACCCTAATTGACAATTAGCCTTTTGAAAGAAAACTAACTGGCAACTTTTTTGATAGTCAGTTAATCAGCAGAAAGGCCAAACGCTGCTCATCCCAGCTTCTCAAATATGAGGATTTGCTGCTTTTTCTGGACAAATGTGACCGTAAATTAAATATATTTGGCTTTTGAACTGTTTGTCGGACAAATCAAGACACCTGAAGATGGCGCTTAAGGCTCTGGGAAACCATGATGAGCATTTTTCACAATTACTTGACATTTTATAGATGAAATGATGAGCCGATGAATCAATAATGAAAGTAATTGCCCTAACAAGCAGCATGTTTATGGTTTATTACACACTATAATATAGCTGCCAGCAGATGTGACTGTTTAATATATCTGTCAACAACTGCAGCTCCTCCTGTGAGGCACCCATTACAGTAGATTGGTGTATTAACTGATAATGAATGACAATATAGTGAAAAAAGATTATTACAACAATCGTTATCATATAAAACATGTCTTCATAGGAGATAAATGTTACTGTATGTTTGTAAGCACTTAAATATGTCTTAATATCTGCTTACAAGTACATTATAGTGTGTTATAAATCATTTAATAAATGTTTAGATAGTGCTTAGAAATGCTCATGGCGGTTTGAGGTGTTACTAATCTAAGATAAGAATATCTCAGAGTCAAAGAATCAACAACAATCATGACATGTAACTCACACTGGATTCACATGTTTGAGTCTGAACCTGATCCACCACAGCGAGTGGACACTGAGGCACAACCGCCTTTGCAAGCTGCAAAGAAATCAAAATCAAGCGCCCCTCTCCCACTACCCTCCGAGGAAGGAAGAATTTCCAGGCATCTTTTTCATCTGCGACCGCTCTGATTATCAGTACATGTCAGTCTGTCTGTACGTCTGTGATCTATATGAAGCCACTGACGGTTTTAGAGCAGAAGCATCTCCTAGAGCAAATAAGCATGGGCAGCAGGGGGCCTCCCGATCAACAATTATCTCAACACATTCATGAATAAATGGCCAGAATTTCAGGACTCCATAATACATACCTCACATGGCACCTGCTGTAAGTTACGTTAAATATGAGCTCAAACCTGCTCAGAAAATACACTATTCTGATCCCTTTTCCATTTTCTTTCCCGTGAATATATGGAGCTACACTTCCACAATAACACATATCTGTCAGTGTGAAAGCAACCACAGAAACAAGGTTACTGTATCACAGGAAGCCTCCAGAATAACATGCAACATCATAGCATAAACCCACGTCTCTATTCATGTGTCACAATGTTGTGTGTTATCGTATATTTTCTCCTCTGTTGCAAAGTTTGAACAATCACACACACACAAAAAGACTGAAAGTACACTTCATGTTACCTGAATAATAAATGCATATAAATAGTAAAAGTATGCATTACCTATATGACCACGAGTATGTGAATTATGCAGCGTCTGCCTCCAGGATGGACTGACGTTAAGTAAAACAGAAGTGTACATCATGTGTCTGGCCTGCCTGTTTAATAGTAATACTAATGCGTCTGTTTAATGTAACGTGTATAATGTCTTCACCTCCTGGATGATCTTCTGCAGCTCCCTGTTCTCCCTCTCCAGCTGCCTGGACTTCTCCTCGTCGTTGTTGTTGGTGGATGAGCCGGTCTTCAGAGTGTCCTGCTGCTCCGACTGCCACTCGCCGCGGGTGATCAGACGCCGCATCTGGACATCGCCACGGGAACAGGAAGTCAGTGAAAGCACAAAATCAGACCTGAGAGAGCAGCGTGCTGAATGACTCACCCGATGAGAAGGCATTTTTAATATCTGCAGCCCTTCCGGCCAAACCTGTCACACTTTAAGGTTATGCTTTGATTTTTTTTTTCATCTTTCGGTGACATTTTTGGTGCTTGGCGCTCGCCGCTGTGCCGATTCTGCACTGCGTCTCCAAAAATAGTCAAACAATCAAACTGCAGTGACAATATTGTGATGTTTTTTTTCCCCTTGGAGTTTCAGTTAATGAAGTTTCGGTAGGTGGCACTCTTTCCTCTGTCAGCACAGTCTGCAGCAGTGCTCCTGTGCACTAACCGGCTCTTCTTCTGTTTATTCCAAACAAATCATTATAGCCGCTGCCAGACATGTAAAATGTCTCACTCTATTTGCGCCAAAGGATTTTTTTTTTTCCCAAACACCAACTGTTAACAGCAGCTACACATCTAAAAGCTTGTTGTATTACAGTAAGTATCTACAGTGAAACTAGTTTAAGTAGTCTTCTCACTTGATGTCACAGCCAGTCCAAACATCAAAGCATCTTTTGGTGATTTTTAACAACAATATGGTTGTTTGAAAAGTTTGTCATTTTCATGCACTGTGCAGAACAGGCTGGACTGTCTTCATAAAGATACTGAGACCTGCTTGGCCTTTGGTTTTACTGCAATATGAGTGTAGTTTTCAGTGTGAGCTGCAGTTCCTAAAGGTGTCAGTAACGAGTCAGAGCACCTTGGGTACAAAAAGCACGACCAGAGTGATGTAGGCAGAGAAGACGATTGCTAGAGAGGCAAAGGCAAAAGAGGCGTCCTGCTGGGAAGACAGGATCATAGTCACTGGAGCCGTGATCAGGCACAGCACCTGCAGAAACAGAAAGAGAGAGGAGGGGGAGATAAAGAGAGGTTGGAACAAAGGGAGAGGAAAAAGTGAGGTTTAAAATGAAGAGAAAGAGGGAGGCAGGAGGGTTAGACGAGAGGAGGTGAGGAATAACGTGGAGTGTGAGCGCGACAGCAAAGAGGGGAGGAAAATCACATCCATAAAAAGCATTAGGCATCTGTTTATCATTCCGGGGAGGGCTCCCATGTGAAAACAGCATTAAAAAGTCATGACTGAAGTGGCGACAGCACGCTGACAATCACCACATTGTATTCTCATCAGGGCCTGGAGCTCGCAGCTCAGCAAAGAGGAAGGAGGCCCCTTTACAGACACCATTAACTATTGACATCACCATAAAACCGAGATGTGTATATCATTGCATAAAATAATAACATTAGACTTGTCTCATTTTATGGAGCCATGTGATGAAATTAACATGCAAGCTGCATTTAATGCGCTCATAAATAAGCATGAATGATGATCAGTGATAAATCGCCTCCTTGACGGAGGAGGCGAGATCAATCCATTTACTAATTACGCATCCACAAAGTATAAGCTGATAAATGTTTGGCTGCTCATTAAAATGCTTCCTCTTGTATTTATTAATGGGAATGCAGGCGAGCACGGGAAATTTAGGGAAAAATGGCTGCTTCAAGACTAAAAAAAAAAACGAAGGAAAAAAAATGTTTGCCTGCATTTGATCAAAACAGAAAATGTGAAGTGACAGAAACCACTTTTTCCAGACATTTTACATCAATTACAAAGTTACCCCGTGTCAAGAGTGTCAGGAAATGCCATCGACCATTTGTCTAAAGTGGCTAAAGTGAACATAATGGCGGCTATTTCAGTGTAAAGTGCATCCTAGGTGCCGCCGTTTGAGATGATTCACTTGCTATTAACAGCCACTGAAAAATGTTTATGGCTGACGGCAGCGTTTACAACTGTACTTTAGTGCCTAAATGGGTACATTTTTAAACCTGTCCTGCCATAGGGCAAGGTAACAGCCCCGTACAAAACACCGTGCATCTCTGTGCACAGATCTCTTCCCATATACATGCTCAACACGACAGCTTAAGCACAGAGTACTCAGCCACAAATGAAGGTGTGCTTGACTTGCATGAGATTGCAGCACAATAAAAGTTTTTGATGCACCCTTTCGTATTTTATGGGTTTTAGTTAACATTTATTTCACCAGGAAGTCGCAGTGAGAACAAGCTTTCATTTTATAAAGGAGACCTGAGATATGACTGTTGGTATCATAGCACCACAGGCACCGTAAGCATCAAAATTTATGATTCACACAGAACAGCAGCTTGTGCTGGCAGTATAATGATTTGGACAGAAATGCGTCCAGGGATCTGCATTTTAGTGAATAATATTTCATGACGTACTTGTGGAAGAGCTTATATATAAAATATTCAAGCTTTTGATTCTATTGTGATTCTATTTGCTAAAAAGCGTCCAGGGATCTGCACCTTAGAGAATAAAATCTCAAGACGTACTTGTGGAAAAGCTTGAATATTTTATATACCAGCCTGTTTCTGTGTCTCTTAATGCTCCAACCAATCATTATACCAACATGTACTTTTCAGTATTTTACACTGGGTCATCAATTTGTAATGTTCAGCACATCCCAAAGCTACTTTTCTGAGAGGGAAAGTTGTCATTTATATTCTGCTGTGCCCACAATGGAGGATCGATGCAAATGGTGAATCTACAAACCTTGAAAGAATATCATTTTTACACTCGATTGCAGCTGCACAGGAAATATTTCAGTGTGATTTTCTGTCACGCTTAGCCAGTTATCTACTCAAATAAGGGAAATACACCATAAAGGCATTAAGGGAGTATCAAGCTATCTATGAACTCCATTAACTTTTATAAACTGCAAAGAGTATCCCCTTGAGAATGCAGCTTTTAAGCCGCTGCAGCTGAAATATCTTGACACGCTGGTCAGTTGCCTGGTTTGCTCTGAAATGAGCAGAAAAGTGGCTTGTGGAAGCCAGAAATCTCAGCACCAAGCAAAGTAATCACGCAGGCACTGGCACTGATTAACCCCCCAACAGATATACTACCCCTACTTTGTGCTACGGGGCAATAAAAATAGTACTTTTTGCAACTTGAATGTTATTCGGCGTGCTAGAGAATGGTCTTTGCAGAAAAAGCAAAGCAGCAGAAAGCGGACAGCGGCACCCAGACGCGGGAGTTCAGGCATGACCGTTTCTTTTTTGGACTCACAGCAACGTTGTAAATAGCCATCCCCACGGCGCGATGGTCATTGATCTTTTCTGTGGAGACAGACTTGGTCTCGTAAGCCAGAAATATGCCCAGCAGCAGCAGCAGACCCTTGTAGCCATAGACCACGCCTAGAGGAAACAGTGAGAGAATGAATAGAAGAGTGAATGAGTGAGTGTGCAGGACTGAACATGACACCTATTTAATATGATGTGTGTCATAAAACTGAAGCTGCAATTCCAGTAATGCAGAGGCTCTGTTTAAGGCCATGCGTGGAAACAAATAGAGGCCAAATGTTTTGTCATTTTGAAGACAAAGTTATGATTGGAAAGCTAAAATATAAAGCTTAAAGCTGAAGAACTGACTCCAGAAAAAAAAGAAAATTAACCAAACTATTAATAAGTGTATATCTGGTTATGTTGGTACTCCATAGTTCAGGAGTCAGCGTCTCACTTACAATTTTGTCTTTTAATTTTATAAATACTTGGCTCCTTATCTCACAGTTAAACAGCAAAGCTACACTGATCCTTTTAACACCTGTTAGGACACACTGGTATTTACACTCTGTGCCCAGCTCAAAGTGCTTCATGCAGACTGAGAGGAAGTGTTCCTCATAACATTTTGGACTGAAACATCAGCCAGCAGGAGTCGTGTTGTGCAGGTTGCAGGTTATACAGGACATATTGACACATCAAAGCACAGAAAACCTGGAAGATGGCTTTTTTTAGTGTTTTGCTCATGCTGACTGAAATGCGCTGAAGACAGCATACAGCACAAGTTAAACACAAACAGTGGGTCTCTCATCAGCACACGCTCACTCGCTATGACCTTCTTGATGAATTTTAGGGTCACTCCATTGATTTTTCATGTCAAAGTCACTTTACTGGTAACAGGGAGCGCTGCACATCCTGTGAAAACAGTTTCTTCTGAGGCTCTGGAGGGAGCTCTCTGAGGTCTGACAAAATTTGTGACATCGCTCAGCCTGGAGACTACAAAATCATAAAGTTTGTATCTTAAACTGGGGGTATTACATATGAAAGATGTGGGCATTTGTCAGGTGGAGAAAGTTGCATTATGGGAATAGTAGTGTTTTTGGCGCTTGACCCACAAGAAGGACTAAAAAGGCCTCTGCTGCTTCAATTTTTAGCATTACTTTTAACTGTTTTGTGCACACATTCATTTCCCCCCTAGGATAAACTGCAATAACCTCTGGCTTTTAATCCAGCCTGAATTTAAGTTTGGTTTATAATTAAATAAACCTGCAAAACACATGACACGACATCAGCCTCAGCTGTACTTTGAGTTTAGTGCTAATTAGCATATGTTAGCATGTTTAAATGCTAAACTAAGATTGCAAAACATAGTAAACCTTGTACCTGCTTAACACCAGCATGCTAGCATTGTCCCTGTGAGCGCTGTAGCATGCTGACATTAGCAGCTAACAAAGCACCGCTTAGCTGTAGACTTGTTACCAAAGAAATATCTCTCTCACAAGTCCCTCAAGGGTCACATTAAAACCTTTAAGCCTATAGAACAAACTTTGGGATCACATAAATGTAAATGGCTATTGCTCACTTCTAATGCAGGTAACAGCTCAATATGACCACTGAGGGAGTAAGTATGAGAGAGTTGTGCAGAAAATCAAAAATATAGATACAATAGATGGCTGAATATGTTGAAAGCCAGTCAGAGCCGACTGACAGACAGAGAAAAGAGCATATAACCGTGAGAGAGAGAGAGAAGCAGGGAAGAAGAAAGAATCTGTGACTGAGTGAGTTCGACACTTCTTCAGACTGTCCATTGTTTCTTTATGCCGCCTGGTATTAAAGCACCATCTTTTCTTCTCTGAGAAAGGAAATGCTATGGGGCAATGGCCCAGTTTGTGACCCACATTATTTGAATTTCAGCACCATTATACTTTCATAAGAGCTGCCACGCTAAGAAAGACAGCAGAGAGACAGACAGGGAGAGAGAGGGACTGCGTGGGCCGACTAAAAGAGGAGCAAAGAGGGAAAAAAGCGAGAGAGAAAAGAGGTATCAAATGTAAGGGGGTGGCGGGGGCTGAGGGAGGAGGCTGTGATATGAGACCTGTTTAATTCAGAGTGAATGGCAGTGGTGTGTGTGTGTGTGTGTGTGGGGGGGGGGGGGTGTGTGCACATATGTGCCTGCATATGTCGTATGTGTGACAAAGATATTCAAAACCAGAGCAGGGCAAAGAGTCATAAAGGGACAGATTGAGATATGAGAAAAGAGGAAGAAGAAGAGGAAGAAGAGAGGAGCGATACCGAGCCACGTGTTCATCTTCTCTGAGCTGCAGTGCTCCAACAAGGGCTGAATCAGGACATCCAAATCTTCTTTAGGGGCCTCCTTAGTGAACTTCTACTCACATGGCAGACGGGAGAAGAGGGGAGAGGAATGGAAGGATAAAAAGATAGAGCGAAAGAGAGGAGATAATAAGAAACGATGAGACAGCAGAACGCTGGAGAAAGAGGCAAAAATGCACAGTAAGCAAAAGCCCCAGAGACTGCACGCTTGAGCCCCTCGAGTAAATAGGTCTTTCCCGTAAATCAGATATAGATGGCTGAATTAACAGAGTATCAGATCACCAATAAATATGACACATACTTTTTTGAAAAGTCCGTATAAGGTTTGACTGCAGCAAATTAAGGCTAATGATGATGTATGGCTCTTGCTCCTACAGAGGTTTAATGCACTTAATGAGGAGAGTCTTACTGAGTGCAGTCTGCATGCACATTAGTATCTCAGTTTTGTGTCTTATGCAGGTTTTGATCATACGTGGGATATAGTTTCAACACTTTAACAATATCAAGTACACTACATATTTGTGCACATGGAAACATGCGAATTTTTTTAAGTTCTATATATGAGATTTTGAACGTTAATACAGCAGCAAACAACAATTTGTTATGTAATGATACAGCGGAATAATGGCGTCCTGAGCTGAGAATGAAGCCACACTCCCTGTGTGTGCATGTGTGTGTGTTGTAATCCAAGCTTCTCTGTTCGTTGTTTTGGTGGCTGGGTCAGATGTGCATGCCTGTTAGTGCATGTGAGTGCCTCTCTGTGTTTTAAAGAGACTAAGAGCCTCCCACACACATACATGTTGTAGTCAATGAGTGGAAACCATCAAACTTCAGCTACGCAAAGCGTATTTTACTTTATGCGTTAAGTGGGTAGCATTAGCAGAATAGCTAGCAAGCTAATAATTACTTTACACGGATTTAGGTCACTCAAATCAGAGTGAATAAAAAGCTCCTTAGCAAGCTGAATAAATTATTAAAATAACTGTAAAAATCAATATTCCCACCAGTGAAAGAATAGCTAACGTGTACATCCTCTTGCTTGCTTAGAGTGCTTACCTCAGCACGTGACACCGTTCACAACACTGTTTTTTTTTTAATCTCACTGAGTGTTCAGGAGCCACTTTCTCAGCTTCACAACACCTTTCTGAGAGCACGAAGCGAGGGCCGTGGCTGACGCGCCCACTTGGCTTTGGTGCTGTAGTGCCACACCTAGTGGCTGAAAAATCTCATACATAGAACCTTTAAGTCACTTTGGACAAAAGCATCTCACAATTATGTAAAGTCATGCAATTACGAGGTTCACCTGGTAAAATGTTTCCCCATATTAAAGATACCCTGATGCGTTTCTGACCACTAGGGGCACTGTGGAGCAACATTTTGATGACTGGGTTTGCATTGTTTGTATTTACCAGCACAAGCACAAGCTCCTGGGCAGTAATGCATATCAGCATTAGCATCAGTGACGGTAACATATTGTAAAATATAGAAATATCATATCATATCATGCCATTTTCAGATCTATATATCAGTATTTTCATGTTAACAAAAGACCACGTGACAAGCATCACAGTGAATTATCACCTGTTTCTGCTGCTCTCATCAGCTCTTTAGAAGGTTTCAGCTGATTGTTTTGATTTCCAGCTTGCAAATGCTTTTTGGTCATAGCAGGCAGCTGTTTTCATCGAAAAAAAAAGCTACAAAAATCGACTGCACACTACCTGCTCAGCACCACACAGCACACAGATAATGCTAGCTACTAGCTGGTGAACATAGGGGAGCTTTTAGCAGCTAAAGAGGCAGATTTGTCCTTCAGGAGTTGGTGGAGACCAAAAAATTAGCTAAAGGTAGAGTGAATATTAGACTTATATTCATCAGGTTCATCACAATTCCAAGTCAGTGCTAATGCTGCTCTGCATCTGCTGGTTGGGCAAATAAGCAACTGTTTGCTGAAGAGTTTGTCTTATCAACTTAAAGTTGATAATATGACAAAATGTCTTCTGTATAAAAACATTTTGTTATGTCTCAGTCTAACATCTCAACGGAACAGAAATGAAAGCATCTTACAGCTGCACTGACTGGATTTCAGAGGACAGAAAAAATCACAACAAGCTGACTGTGTTAGCAAACATGTTGCTAAAAATTAGCCTCCTTTTACATCCATCAGACACTAGCAGGTATTTGGGGTTGTGTTAGCGGTCACTTGATGAATCCATTTAGTTCGATGTTGGTCTCCACCAAGTCTTAAGGACTGTAGCATGGATTGTAGCTGCTAAATGCTAACTCTCTTCACTAGCTAGTTGCTAATTGTGTGTGTCTACCATCTGGTGCTGGGCTGGTAGAGCACAGCAGGACTAGAGGAGCTTTTTTTTGTTTTCCTTTTTGCATTTTAGCCGACTGATAATTGTATCTTGAGCGCGTGAGTTGCTTGATTCATTGTTAATATCGAAAATACTGATTTATGCAGGTTTAGTGAAGTTAACAAAAGAGGAGACAGAGACTTCATTCAACATGTTTTGCTAGGCTGTTGAATGTTTTCAGTAAATGCCACAGGGAATCTTTAACTTTGCTTCTAATGCTTACAGTATAAGTTCAGCACAAATAAATATTATTATTCAAGCCATAAATGTCACCGTTATAGTACTGCTGTTCAGCTGTGCTTGGTGAAATGACTTGATATTTATCCTTGTTTTAGTTCGGGCTTTTTGAGCGTAAGATGAATCAAAGTGAAATAACATTTCTACAAACGAGGCCCGGTGTCTCATTACTGCGTTATTGACTGATGACAGTGGCTGCACAGTCTGTGCAAATGGACGATGACACACAAATTATCTCATCTGTCTCTCGTACTCTACCTCAACCGTAATGTGCAGAGGATCCACAATCTGCCAGATTATGAGTGACAGGAAGTCGATAGCCAGCAGCACTCCAACTGTTGCGTAGAGTTTCCATGGCTCCAAGTGTTGCTGTGTGATTTTGGGCAAAGATGCGCAAGCACGCACAAACACACACACACACACACAAACACACACACACATACACAGCAGTCATCACTATCCAAGGGCATCACGAGCCAGTCCACAAACAAAGACAAACAACCAGGACAAATAATACGACAGGCGTCCTTGTGATTTCTGGATGACTGGGCGCAAATTGTCTTTCTGAATGTGTGTCTCTGAGTGTGTGTACAAGTGTGTGTGTCCAAGTGTATTTTAGGAGCAGTGGGAGTTTGCTTGTGTGTGAGTATCTGCAGGCGACTCACAGAGAGCTGCAGTAACTATATTTGTGCGGCCACCTGAAATCGTCATTTATACACACTGAGATGACACTGCTTTTGTGTGGACGGTTTCCAAAGCGGCTGATATCAACTTTATTATTCTTAATTTAAGCTATAATGGAAGTAATACAGCCGTAACTGAAAACAAGCAGCTGAAATGAGCTCTCCCGCTGTGCTCTCCGTCTCTGTTTCCACACATATTTTTCTATTCGACCACGCTGGCTTACTCACAGAGCCTCCAACGTAGTAACAGCCATTCAAGCGTGCAATAACTAAAACCGAAAAATAAAATAAAGACGAAAACACATTACACAGTCCTGAGCGCCTCTTCACTTGAGTTGCATGAAAAAAGATTTGAAAGGCGCTCATTCTCCCCTTGATTTGTGAAAGTTTCTTTAAATACTCGCGCGGAGCTCTCTGGCAAAATGCCCTTCTGTGGACATGAAGAGAGTTGAAAGTCAACCTGATTCGTTGTGCTTTGGCTCAAATAATAAACCCCCCGAAGGTTGGATTTCTGCATGGAACTTTAATACTCATCCATATTCATAAATATTCCATAAATGGTTTAATCTCTTATTCTTCTGATTAGGTCTTAGAAATTCCCACAACACGTCGCGGACTGGCAGTATCTAGCTGGCTCCAGGATACACTATCTTCAAGGGGAGGCACATGCGCCCACATTTAAACACACCAGCATGCAAATAAAGCTGCTGACGTGGGTATCAGGGGCCCGGTTATGTGTGTCTGCATCTGCATGTTTCTCTGCAGAAATGTTGCATGTGTGTGTAGATGCATGGGCTTTGTGTGTGCATGTGCAAAGTACAGTATCTGTGTCAGTTAGTGTCCTGCTCCCTTATCCCTGCACTCCCGCTCCAATGCCGCCGCAGTGAATGATGCCGAGCTGGCCTCTTAGAAGCTTATGTTACTCAGAAGCCTGCAGAGTTTTTAACGAACTTTTTTTATCAGCTGGCGCCACACATGCTGCGTGGCCTGGCCTCCCTCTCCCATCCTTTCTCTACTCTCCTGAGACCGCTGAGAGGCTTATCCCTCCCACCCTCCCACTCTCCCTTCCTACCTTCTTCTTCTCCTTCTTTTCGTCCTTCTTCGTGAAGAGGGTGTGCACCCACCAGATCTTGGTGAACATGCTGCCGTACGCCAGGCTGAAGCCGAGGCCGAGGAGCCACAGACGGAACTGGAGGACAGGGGAGGAGGAAGGAAAAGAGAGAGGAGAGGAAAAGGGTGAGATGATGTGAGAAAGAGGGCAGAATTTTAATTGTAAAACATCTTTATTCAAGGTTGTCGGTTTGGTTTCAGTAGTGGTGGGACACAATGACGTAAAAAAGAAAAAATAATATATTAATTGTCAGTCTGCTTTCTCAGTAAATACAAACATAATTTTCCCTGTATTTTTAGCTATAGTTACAGTAAACCAATCTAGAGGTTAAGTTATTATGATAACATTGGTTATTGTGTTTTCCATAATATTAGTAGTATAACAATTTAAAAATACCTCTGCTGTACTTCTGCAGTAACTGTATGTTAATAAAACTTATGTTGTATTTGCATCTCCAGTACAAGAAGCTCTGTGCTTTGCTGCATTTCATGTCTTGATATTTTATTGAAGGGGTTTTCTAAAGAGAATATTTATTGCAAATAAGAATATAGATAACATGATTTTTTTTTTTGAATGTAGAATTTTTTCGAGCCCTGAATAGTGTCCTCCTTTTAAGCTGTGTACATTCCCAACAACCTACACCACCGAAGAGGTCGGGCAGCCTGCAAGTAGCCTGAGAGGCGAAACCCGAGGCAAAAAGAAGTCTGCAACCCATTCGCTGCAGCTCCTTAAGCTTATTGCTCTGAGTGCACTGTAATAACTGAAGGTGACTCAGATGAAAATATCAGCATTTTTATCAAGTCCTCTCTTTTCTCATCTGGGCTGTGGGGAGATGGAGAGTAAGAGTTGAAAGAGATTTTTGTAAGAACCGTAAAAGTGAGGGGAACAGGAATGTGATTTTGAAGATTTTCCCCAGTGGGTATGAAGCTCTTGGCTTTAGTAAAGTGCAACAACATGTGCATGTAATCTCACTCTGTCATACTTCGCATACATCAAATAGTGAGATGGATGGATGGATGGATGGATGGATGGATAGCTAGAATGTCAGAGGCAGAACAGAGTATGAGTGGACAGGGACAAAGAGCAGAGGAGCGACAGAAATGGAAATCTCCCTCTCGCCTCCACAACAAAAAGACTCAACATGGGTGACAGAGAAGTACTCCCACTCCTCATTAGAGCAGGGATCCCATCGCCTCTGCTATCCTGGCACCCAGCATATCACGTTAGTACCGCCGCATACCAAATTGCATTTAAATTTTGCTTTATTTTAACTGTTATTTAACCAGGACAGGTCCCATTGAGATTAAAAATGTCTTTTCCGAGGAAAGACAGGCAGCAGCACAAAAAGAAGAAGTAATTGCAAATAGATACTAAACAAACAGATAATATTAGAAAAAATAACATCCCAAGAAACGAAGTGCAGTACAAGCCATGCATCCAAAGATATCAGTTTAAGCATCGACACCCCAGCGATTCTGTCTGTCTGCTTAATGAATTATGTCAGTGTTTAAACTTTCATTGTCTTTCATCCAGTAACAGTGCGTGAGCAGAATCCTGGAATGACTGATTGGTTTGCAGGTGTTCGCTTGCCACAGGCAGGAACATCAGAACTGTCGGGGCTTTAAAACACCTGAATGTGGGTTTGCTTAATGTGTAAAGGTTGACCACTCATTGCAAATGCAAGCTGTGCAGACAAACATTGTTCAAACCTACAGAATTTTATTTAAAATTCTAATGAGATCCTGAAATTCCCAAAGATAGCAAATATGTCAGGCTGAATTTTGGGCAAATGTGTCTAAAATGATGCAAATACATCTAGAATATTTCAATTTTATGGAATGGTGCAGCCATAAAAAAGCATTTTATAAGCATTTCACTCAGCGTAAACATCACTAATTAAATGCAAGAACATGTTTTTTTGTTTTTTCGCATGTTTTTAGTGTACGAGTGACTAATGGAGACAATGATTTTTTATGTTTTTTAAGTACTGAACATCAGCGCTGCAGCCAGCAGCCAGGAAACATGCTGTAATTTAATCCCTCCGGGTGTTTACACACTCCTCATGTCCGTCCACTGAAAGTCTTGACAGGCTCAGGTTGTTATAATAGGTGTCTGACAACATTGTGGAAATGATCCCCGCAGAGATACCTTCTTGTTAAAGAGTAATATCTATTTTGTTTAACCAGAAACAGCTGCTACAATGCTCTGGCCAAAGCCACCAGACTCCACTCACAGAAACAGTGATTTTATCATCGTAAAACACACTTCATTAAAATACAACAAAAACAAAATGAAACTCAACAAAACCTTCTCAGTTTGGCTTTCTGCTACAACCATCATCACTAACTCTGGATTGGTTGACCTGAAACTCTTAATTCACCGAATCGGGGGAGGAGCGAGAGAGAGGGCAGACATCAGAGAAGCAGCGGGGCTAACTCAGAAATTATTTTCACACGACTTTATGGCAGCAGAATATTTGGAATATTTGTTGACAGCCCTGTACAGCATACATAACTGCTCGTTAAATCACAAAATCCCTAATTTATACTTTTTGGTTTCATGATAACATCCTCAAGTTCTCCGCCAACACACAGTAGATGGAGGACGTCTTTCCAGCTGATCAAATTACTTTATTTTAAACCATATTTGCATAAATATCAGAGCTTTATCATGCAGTCGGTCACACTGAGCAAGACAGCAGTCGGCTACATAAGAGCCACAGACTTTAAACAACAACCTGCATTAGCTTTCCTGCTAAGTCTCCTTCTTGTCTAACCTAGAGACATAAAAACATCTTGTCCTGCACTTTAGCTTGTTGTTGAACGAGCCAGTCAGTTTAGATGCTTGTGTCGGTGTTGCTCTAACAACACACTGTCTGTCCATAGCTCGTAAGCTACACAGGAAGTTTGTTTAGTTTGCCTCTGGGTCTTCCGCAGGAGCTCAGCCTGCAAGCTGCTGTCAATCAATCAAAACTTCCTTTCAATGATAAAATATCATTAACAATATATACAAAAAACATCGACTGCAAAAAGTGATGACTAAATGTCATTTCAGTTGGACTTTAAGGGGTTAAACAGCATTTTTAAATATTTTTAATTACTAATTTTAAGGTAAGAAGAACATGTTTAGATATTTGTTTTTTTTGCATGCGCATCAAATCAGTGAAACCAAATATCTGCAAAAAATACCCAGCCCTGCTCTTCCTCCTGCCCTCTGGCTCCTCTCGGCCTCTGTCTCTTTCTAATGTTACCTGGCAGACGACAGGGAACTGTGATCTGTGGACGTGGTGACCATCGATCCCCAGCGGGAACACTGCAGCCAGAGCCATCATGCAGCCCACCGCTGTCATGTTGTTCAGGTACGGCTGAGAGTTCTGGATGTAGCTGAAACAGCGACAGATTCACACAAGGACACACACAGATAAACAAACACATTTAGAAAAACACTGCTGATTATTTATTGATGCTTAAAAGGTACAATTTGTGAATTTGTAGGCAAATAGGTGTTAATTGTGTTGTTGTTCTTGCTGTTAGCTCTTAAAAATATCATTAACTGCTGTTAATTGCTCTCCTGTTGTTTTTTTTTATTTAAATTTTCTCATCTTATGTCCTGCTGCAGACAGTCTGGCAAGGTTTTTAATCAACGAGAGGCGCTGAACAGGTGAGATCATTACAGGTGAAATGTAAAGTTTTTACCTTAAAAATTCCAAGACACACACACACAAAAAAGAAGTTCATGTTTAGCAGAAACTTCAGCTGAAGTGAGTCCACAACAAATTGAGCTGGAAGACAATTTAGTGCATGAAGAGCCTTTGCTCATGTTGTGGAGCTCAGCAGCAGATGAGTTTTTTTCATAATTAATTTCAAATTGGCACACAAACAATGTGCTGATTTCTCTTGATAATTCACTGACGACACTATCGGCCACTTTAATAGGGTCTGTTTTTTGAGTAGAGTCCTCAGCCATAGCATCGCCTCTGTGAGGCTGTGCTTGAGCTAAATGCTAACGTCAACATGCTAACACACCTTAAGCACGTTTAAGACGTGTCCCGAAAGTGCCTTGCTGTAAAGGAAAGGGGTGCACTGGATTTATAACACCGGACAAGACGAGAGCATCATTGCAAATCTATGTAAATTATCTTGATTGTCTTGTTTTGATAATTGTTGGAAGGCAAAATCGTAATGGAAAAATCAATCGCCCAGCCCAATTTACCATGTTGTTAGATTTTGGTGCAAGCATGCTGACATTTAATTAGCATTTTGCAGTATTTAGTTGTAAAAGAAAGTATTGGAAAAAATGTAGCACATCCACAAAATGGCTCTTTAGACATTTTACTCAAAATAACAAATGAGAACCTCCTGGTGGCGCCAGAGGGAAAGTCACCAAACTGAGTAAGATTCATCCTCTGGGAAGCATGTTTGTGTTTCCAAAATTGAATGGCAATCCATCCAATAGTTGTTGAGATAGTCAGTGCTGCAGCTGTCAGACTGATGTCTGGAATTTTGCATGAAATTTTCAACGTTTTGAGCACCATAAACAAAAATTCCTTGTCCTCCACTGAACAGGTGTTGTGGGAAAGATTTCAAAACTTCTAAACTACCTGTGTGACTAGGTTCTGTTAAAGGCACATTTTTCTGTAATTTGGCAGAAGTAGTCCTTTAATAAACTGCATGTACCTTGTCATTTTCCCATGGCAGCAACAATTCATTGTGGGCGTCTTAAGCTCCTTATCCACATTTCTCTGCCTACATCTTTGACATCAGATGAAAGTTTTAAAATCTTGTCACTACACTAATGCGTGTCTGCACTAATCATGTGCACTATATTGTGTGTGGACGTAAAGACAGGAGCTTAAAAGATAATGAAGCAAGAAGTAATTAGCATAATAAGAAAAAATAAGCACTGTATCCGGTTGAGACAATGTGTTTGTATAAATGCTATATATTAGTGACAATCTCAGTATGAAAATGTTCTCAAAAACTCTCAGATTTAAGACTCGTGTGTTAACATAATCTGCACTGTTCCATCACATCCACCCAACTAGCGCAGCAGCTCTCCTCAGCTCTCCAGCTCCTCCTGCAGCAGGAGGTGTGTCTTTTATTCTTTCATCCCACTGGCCTGCCCTTGTGTAGCCCTGAGGCCACGCTGCTTATTTACTGTACACACTCGTGCAGCCTGCGTACAAACACGCATTAACACATGCAGCACACACACACACACACACACACACACGCTGGCCCCAATCTAACCTTTCATACCTCTGAAAACCTTTAATGCTGTTAGATACCATGAATATATGATGTTCAATGCGCCACAGGAGTCATTTTCTGGTGCGAAGTGCTGCTTTGTTCCCTTTTTATGCACCACGTCTTGTGTGTTGCTTTGAATTATGGTCGATTGAAGCTACTATTAGAGGAAAAACTGCCATCTTTTTGTCCTGTGTGTGGATATTTTGAAATAAAGAAGTAGCATGACTGAAAATGAAGATGTTCCACAGTCAAACTTTACTGCAATAACTGATTTTTTAGGCTACACTGCACTGACATCTTATCACTTTTTGAGCTGATATGGCGAACTTGTTAGAAAAAAGTTGCTTATTCACACATCTAGATGTTACGGAGCAACATTATCATTCATTTGGAGTTGTGTTTATGGCCACCTGTCCAGTATTCAATCTCTTTTCACTCCGGTTTTGGTCTCCAACAACTCTTGAGGGGAACATGTGGTTCATCAGCTACTCTCTCACTATGTCTCTCGGCTGTTTGCTGCTGAGCAGGTTGTGTATGGTGGGCTTTTAGAGCTTTTCCACTGACAACAGCTGCCTGCTGTGCAGTAAAGTTGCGAATCGGACGGATAAACAATTAGCTGACACTCACTGAGGCTCTGTAAAGCAGACAGGAGCTGCAGATTCGGGTGATAATTGTCTGTAGGTTCGTCATTACGATTGAACCCTTGTCACATTGTTTTCACATTTTCATTTAGTTTATTATAAAAGCATCGATTATGGCTGCTTTAAGCAGTGCCACAGTGTTTGCTCCTTCAAGACTATGATTGTGTTTGACTTCTCCTTGTTTTTAAAGTGGATTGGTTATGTATTTTCGTCTCCTAACGAGGCAGTTGGTGGCAAACTTGTTTTTGTAAAAACAGCTTGCTGAATAAATTTGATTTGATTTGATCTGACTCATAGTGTTTTGGCTGCTGAGAGCAGCCCTCGGTGAAACTGTGTTTGAAATATAATCAAAGCTGGAAGAGGGCCTGACTGCCACACTGAAGCCAGCCAGAGATCCCCAAAGGAACAAACCTCTCCAGCTTTCCGAAAAACTCCCGATAAGCTCATGGATTTATGGGACTTTAAATCACTTTGACCCAGGTCAAACATAAAAATACTATGTTAAAAAGACATCAGAGATATGCTGTGCCCAGTTCACAGACATGTATTAAGCTTAGAAATCCCAGATCAAAAGGCATTTTTTAGAGGAAGTCTATTTGCATTTGGTCCAGGGCTATGCTTAAACTGTGACAATGAAACCAGCTGCTGGATTGAGAAAAGCCACACCCAAATCGCTAACTTGCAGCGCCTAAACTCGAGAAGCAGCAGTGCCAGTCGGTGCTTAAATTAACCTCAAAAGAGGGAGGAATCTCTGTTGAGATCTCTGTCCTACAAATACTCACATTCACACTTGGAGCGCAACCACAGTGCATGAGATGCTCTGCCGGAGCAGCTGGAGGTTGTTACAGGAAGCAATTTCCATTCACTACTACGAAGCCAGTGCAGCTCCTCAACCAGGTGACCTTCATGTAACAAAACCATGTCTTTAACCTCTGACGTCCCATTTAATTCATCTATCAATTCTGATTATTTTCAGCTTTTTAAAAAATCCTTTTAACCACGACCTTCATCTACCGAGGACAACTTCACTTTCACAATTATCCGAGATATCACCCATCGCTAATGCCTGTCTGAAGGACAAGCATGAAGGGTGGGGAAGCAAAAACAACCATGTGTTGACACTATAACTACTCCAATGAAAACGTAGCAACGAAATACTGCAGTGTAATAATGAACACTGGGGCTGCAGCGTTTCAATTTATCTGCCAGTTCTTTCTAGATTGATCAATTAATCATTTTAAACATCAGAAAGCAGTAAAAAAAATACTCATCACAAATTCCTACAGTCATCAGATGTCTTCTTTTGTCCAACCAACATCCAAAAGACAAAGATATTCAATTTATGACCATGTAAAACCAAGAAACCCAGGAAATTCTTACATTTGAGAGGCTGAAAGCATTACATATTTGGCATTTTTTGCTTAAACGATTAATCAATTAATCAATCATTATTTCCTTGTTGATGGACTAATTGGTTAATCAGCTAATGCTTGTAGTTCTAATGGATACACACACAGTATTTTAGGTTTATCAGTGTGGACCTCAAGCATGCGTTCAGTCTCATTCGGTGTGAAAGCAGAACTCACCGGACGTTGCCATTGTAGATGTTGAAGGTTAAACACACGATGCCGAGCAGGATGCCGAGGCCAGCGAAGACGGACACAGCTGCAAACAGCTTTTGAGACAAGAACCTGTACTCTTCGATCACCACGGTGCGATCGGCCGGAGGTCCAGCGCCTGAACGGAGAGAAAGAAATGTGAACAGAGGAAATGCTTCTCCTGCCGCCTTCCTGCCATCTTCTCTCAATTATGATACCCAGGAATCGTCCAACATCTCACTTTTAAACATTACTTTCACTTGCAGCTCATACATGAATGGACACAATGTGTTAACCTGCACAATGTGATCATCTGATGCTGGTCTACTGGAGGTTTCCAGCAACAGTCGAAAGAAAATTGGGGATGCAGCCTTTGTCCATTATGCCCCAAAGCTCTGGAATAATCTACCCACAGATATCAGGGAGGCAGCTCAATGAATATTTTCAAAAGAAAGCTAAAAACTTATCTCTTCACTTCAGCCACTTCTTTTAAATGTTTTATTTTACTTGATTTTATGCATCCTGTGTAATCTATTTGAACCTAGATTTTAATATCTTATGTTGTGATTTGATGCTTTATCTTTTTATTTTCATCCTTATGCTACTCTATTTTAACCTAGATCTTAATTATTTTTGTTATTTTTAATCCTTATCATCATCATCAATTGGGTTTTATTCTCCATTTTATTTCACATTCGTCTGTTTTTATGTCCATTCTGTCTTTTCTATGTAAAGCACTCACTTGGTGCATGCAAGCACTTAGAGCTGCAATTCCTGTATGAAAGGTGCTATAAAAGTAAGGTTAGTTATTATTATTGTTATTACACTGACTAAAAATACAATAAGACAATAAGATCTTCAAAGAAAAAAGTTCACAAACACATAGTTTCAAATTGTGGTTGATTAGTAAAAGGCTAAATAGTTTAAACAGTCAAATAAACAGTAGGGTGTACTGCTTTTTGTTGGGGACTATTTTCAGTGGCGGATTAACATCCACTGGTATTTCCAGCAGCAGGATGGTGAATGTGGGATTCACTCAAAATAAACTACAGTGTGTGTGTATGTGTGTGTGTGTGTGTCTGTACACGTGTTTGCGGTCTTCTACAGCTGTAATGAGAAGTGTACTAATTGATCAGTCAATATTTGCTGGCTCCAGCTTCTAAAATGTGAGAAATTGCTGCTCTTTCTGTCCACATATGATAATAAATGAAATATCTTTGGGTTTTGGATTCATGGCAGCTCAAAACAAGACATCTGATGATGGCTCTACGAAGCTATGATGAGAGTTTTCACAATTTTGTGACCTTTCATCAACTTAATGATTAGTTGATTAACAGTAAAAACGACCTGGAGATTAGCTGATAATGAAAGTAATCACTGGTTGCGGCCCTACTGTCGTCCTGTCTTCTATTCCGCGAACACGGCTGGTACAAGGCCGATCAATACAGGCCAGGACTCCCTGTATGTTTCACAGATGAAACTGCTTATTTAACCAGGGAAGTATGGCTGAGAGGCAGGCTCTCTGATTCAGGAACACCTCGTTCACACTCACACAGTCCTATCTGCCGGCCACTGCGCAGCTGCACTGGTGCAGCTGGGGGATAAGTGTTTTGCTCATGGGCAATTCAGCTGTGATAATGAGGGAGGGGCACCCAGATTCATCCTGCATCCGGGGCTCAAACCAACAACCTTGAACCTTAAACTTCTCTAAAACGAATGAATGAATCTGTCTATATGACTGCACAATCAATGTTAAATGTGCATTGAATTATTAGAATACCCGTTATTACAATTAAGTGGAAGCCTCAAAACTCTGACGTTTCATAATGAGTCATTGAGCCCTGTGAGACGCCAGGAGACGCACATCTGATCTGATGCACGTTTGACTGATTCATAAGAGGCTGCCTCACGCAGTAACTGCTCATCGCTGTTCAGACTCAAGCCTGCAGCTGTACAATATACATCAGTGCTTAAGCACAGTATTACACAGGATTACATTAGATACTGTCAGTCCCAAAGAAAGTTAAGCATCAATTTTCTCTTCAAACGCTGCACTCGTGTTCTCTGCCTTTCTCTGTCTACAACGAGTCAGGCAGTCGCTTAAATGTTGTTTAAACATCAATAGCATTAAATTAAATTGCAGTAAAGAAAAGCCTGTTCACCAAAGTGTCTGACAGACTCGCAACCAAGGTCAAAAGGAGGGTGGTGAAGCCAGATCATCACTTCATCTGTCTGAGAGGGATTCATGATGCAAACAAACATCATTTACATAAACCTGTGAAAAGTGCTCTGTGCACGTTTTGCAGTTTTTCAAATGTGTATCCAACAGTTGGAAATCGAGAAATCTTTATGCTGCCAGCATGCCTCTGTAGTGCCCCCTCCCTCCACGCCTTTCCGACGATCCGACATTCACACCTTCTTCGTGACGTGATCTGAACTTTTCTCTCGAACTCATTTTTTCACTCTTGACACGACTGTTTCTGTCACCTTTCATGAGACCAACCGAATTTAACACCACGAATGCCTTTCAGGAGATACTGTCTGAAAATATGCACCGTTATCCCTGTTTTTAAATCATAAAAACACAAACACACACTCCTCGGTCTCTATGACGCCAGCTGTTGATTCCAGACAACAATGAGTGGACAGCATTCAAAAGCTCTACATACTACATAGAAATGAATCATGGAGGACTTTCCACCGATTAACAAGGTGCAGCAGGTTAAACAAAATGTTAATGAAGAAGAAATGCACTTGTAGTCATGATTGTGGCTGTTTGTTCATTGCATTAAATAAAGGTGACCCTTGAAATGATGCCACAGATGTGCAGAGTTGCTCCTCTTACAGAGTACATACGGCACAGCATTTGAACTACACAACCTCCATTAAATATTGATAATGCTGAAGCACAGAGAGGGAAAAGATACAAGCATGAACTGTTACCAATGAATCACACATAGATGTCAATTTTAATAGATATTATACTGTTATGTAATGTAGTAAGCAAGTAGATTTCTTTGGTGTTAGTTAAAAGTAGCTTTAGGGTTTTAAAAAGTGCATGTGTTTATACTAACTACCCAATTATTCATGCATGTGCAGCTTTAAACCAGAAGAATTCCTCAGTGAGGAAGGTTCAAAGAGGGGCAGATGGACAGGGAGCCTCTTTTCACCCTCAACAGCCTCTGACTATCTGTCTGCCTGAATATGGGACTGCTTGCAGACTTGTGGGCCAATGTGTGTGTGTGTGTGTGTGTGTGCGCTCAGGAGTATGCATATGCCAGGAAGGACTGTATATAAACCGCAAGCGCAATAAGCATGTAGACCTATACAGCGAGCATGAGCGAATATGCTCAAGAGGGTGCAAATGAGTGCAGGGGAGCATCTATACAGTATGTGTTCAGTGTGTGTCTGTGTTTGTGGGAGAGAAAATAGAGGACGACGGAGTGTGTGTGTGCATGTCAGAGGGGAAGCAGAGGAGTGTCAGCACGGCGTGAAGCTGATGTGTCAGATGTCAGAGGAAAGTGTCAGAGTTGTCGCACCCGCGAGAGCCGCAGGGTGTCAAGACGCCCATCAAGCTCTGTTTAGATGCTTGTCATCGCCATCACACGAGCGATGTGTATCTGGTGTCATCTGACGGAGGAATGACGACATGAGGCGGATTCTGCAGAGTTTACCCAGTTACAGTGAAGGATTTTTAAGACAGCAGTCGAACAATATGTTTTTTTTAATTATTCAGAGTGCAGGGTGGCCGATGGCTGATATATAATGGCAATTTCATGCTTTTTTTGCATCTGATAACACACATCAATTCAATAATAACAACAAATGAGACACAATTGGTGAGCTTAAATGAACATTTCTTTAACATTGTTTTTGTCTGCATTGTCTATTTGCTTATGTAGATCTGCACACTGTCTGCAGCGCACCAATTTAAATAAAAAAATGTGTCAACTGAATTAATGACCACATGTAATCAAAAAACAAAAAAAACGTATGAATGACAAAGTTTTAATGCACTAATGACATCATTTATCAGCAGATAGCAGCATCTCCTTGTTTCTGACAGAGAGCGAAAATTTCTAAACTTAACTTAATAAACGAAAGATAAACAAACATTGCTGGTGCAAACAGTAGCACCCAGCAGCACCCCTTTGCTTTTGGTCCCAATGAAATTCATTTAACACTAATGTATTATTCACCTGAAGATAGGAAATGTGCATTTTCTCAGACGCGTGTGCAGACATTTTTTGTTTAATTGGCCTCGTGAGTGCAGGCATCAACCGATGCTGGTTATTTCAACATGCCAGATATTGGCATTCAGCTTATCACTATTTTTTTAATACCACATGGAATGCAATTTCATGATCATATCAGCCGAAATATGAAAAAATGATGGGAAACCAGTAGGCAGACAGCAGCATATAAAAGTAATTTTGATAGAGTTGAATAAAATAATGCGACCTTGACCTAGATAAGCAGCAGGAAATGGATGCATAGATTAGATTCAAATTTTGAATTCATTGAGGTTTTTCCTGAAATCAACAGCTATGAGATGATGAGTTTCCAAGCTACCGTAGCATTGACAGTGTTTGCTACAGGTCTGACGGTGCTGAATTAAACTCCATTAAAAAGGTCTGAGCAGCCACCTGCAGCACAATCCACTGTCACAACAATCTCAACTTTAGTTCATAGGTGTATAACATCTGCTGACAGGCCGCAGTCGGATTCAAAAACACTACAACCAGCATCACTGTTTACAGCAGGAAAGAAGATTTAAAACTTTTCAAAACCCGAAGATCCCCTGTAATAGCTTCAATTTAACCACATTATTCATCTGGAAAAAAAAAGAGAATGTGTTTATGAGAATGTTTGTCCATCTGTGCAGTTTACAGCATATCCTCTATATGTACTTGACAGCGTACACAACATGTTCATGCGCTGATTAGTACCACAAATGCGCAGTGGCCCAGACTCGCCGCATATATGCATTTAAAAGTGTGAAATATGTCATATGCTGCCAGAGTTTGAACAAAAACGAGTAAAAGGGAGTACAAGCAGAGCCGAGGTGAGACTGGAACTGGAGAAGACCTCATTAAAATCCCAGTGACGGAGCGGAGCCTTTCTCAACACTGTGTCGTGTGGCTCGCTTTGTATGTTCAGACGAGGATGGGAGTTTTTTGAAAAGCGATCTTGCATTATGGGTAATATAGGCAACAGGTTTTGACAGGAAGAAGAATGCAGGGAGATAAAAAAAAAATGACGCTAAATCAGTGAAGTACTGTTTTAAGAATGCCTATTACACCTGCATCCTTGTTTTGATTGAATATAACTTTACTCTTATTCAGTTTCATCTTATATTACGTTATTCCTATCATTCTATTCTGTTTTATTTAGATTTCAGTGTTTGGTTTAGTTGCCACCTTTAAATTAATTTGTTTAAATGTTATTTTTATACACAGGCTGACCTACAGCACTCCATGTATGAAAGGTGCTTGACAAATGAAGTTTATTGCTATTATATGATGCATAAAAGAGAATACTAAAAGCTGTATATGTGTTCAATGATGATACTTAATGCTGCGTGTGTGCATGTGTGTCAACTGTCCATTCAGTCGTTCGAACCATTTAAACCCTCCTCCGTCCTTGATCAAGGAATCAGGACAGGGTGTTGCCATGGAGACCCAGCTCTCTAACAGTTGCCACAGCGATTAGAAGACGAGCTGAGCTGAAGTGGTTGTTAGGGCGACCATGAAGAGAGTGAGAAAGTGAGGCAGAGAGGCGCCTGGTAAACACACAGGAAAACAAGCGGAGGGGTTAAGTTGAGAGTCCCTGTGTGAGTTTGCTCCACCCTGTCAGCGTGGAGCGAATCAAACGTGCGTCAAAAAAAACTTCCCCGAACTGAGTCAGCTCCAGAAAGCAGGAAATTACTCATTTCCTCACAACAAGTTGATGTCAGATGGAGCCGTTTTTATTTGGTAAACAGTAAAAAAGTAAATCGAGCTCAATAAGAGGAAGCGAGGCGAAAACGAAGTACACTCACCTCTGACAAGTTAGAGAGCGAGTCAGTTTCAACCCAGCGGGTTTTAACTGGGCTAACGCAGTCTGTCACGTTGCAACAAGCCAAACTAAAGAGCTGGCAGCCGGCCCTCTTGAAGGACATGTTGCCTACATGCATACGGGTCACTCGTCCCTTGCCACTGATCCTGACCTGGAATCACTACCTCTTCTGGGTTCAGTTAAGCCTTGGCAACAGATCATTTTCTTAAAAGCCTAAAAAAAGGCAGCTCTCTACGGGCCACTGAGGCGTGCAGGATTGATTAGTGGCACACTCTGTCCAGGCACAAGTATGTCACCTCTCCAGGGAGGGACAGGCTAGTAAACAACCACAGAATTGGTCTTGGTGTCTGAGGCAAATCAGCAGTAATAGGTTTTCACAGCAAACTAGAATACGGGCAGAAGGAGTTGGAGAGTCGGTCCTGGTTTGTGTGACGTGAGCTCGAGCTTCTCCGTGTTGCGGAATGATGTAAAAACAAACTCTTGATTGAGCTAGACCTGAGGTTTGAGGCATGAGGCAAAGATACTGCGTGGGGTGAAAGAGAGAGGTGCTTGCCGGTGTGCTTAAAACAACGGGAAGTGGTTGCATTTGCAACGCTGATTTGGCTCGCTTACCAACACGGTCAAAAGTGGGAGCTGCAGCAGTGGATGTGACACACAGCTCATAGAGGCAATTAAGGTACTTTCAAATCCTCAGCGCCTGATTGCTGCAATTTGCTTCAAAAGTCGCACTCCCTCTCTGAGTCATAACTCAGTCAAATCTTATTACACAGACATGATCTTAATACACACATACTTTTAGATTAAGTGTGACTTAATACTCTCTGAGGATATCATTATCTCAAATGTCCAAATAAATACAAACATCAAACAACAGCAAAGAAACATCCACAAATCCGCTTAGAAATCAGAAAAAAATGCACCCTATATTCCAGAACATTTCAAGTTTTCTTCGGGGTCTAAGTAATCCAGTGATAGCTGCACGTACATCCGTGGGTGCAACTCAAACAGGAACTGCTAACAGCTAATTTGGCATACTTTTAATGCTGCAAATTTGCCAAAATGCAAACAAATCTAGCCTCTAACAGGGCTCAAGCTGTAGCCTACAGTTGACTCTTTGGAGGACGAGGGCCAGTTTTCTTAATTTTGTCTGAGGGACAGCCCCCCTTACGGTCAAAACTCCAGGGTTAGCCAATCAAAGCTAGCTGCTGCCCCGTTTGACTACTGTGCATGTGCTGCGCCAACATTTTAACACATGCTGGACAGCGAGTGTGCAGGCGGCTCATTTTGGGCGAGAGTCAGCATCCAAATAACTAGCTTCACCCAAACTAGTGGTTAGAAAAAAACAGCATGATTATATATAATTTAGACAGCAAGAAAAGTCTAAATTAAGCCACGCCAAGGAGGTCTAATGTCACAGCACAAAGACGTGACCCTGTTGACTCACAGCACAACAGACAGGGTGCAAATACAGACACAGGAAGCTGAGTGAAGACAGTGTCATGAACTCCATCTTACCTATCCAAACATCATTGCCAAACCAGGAGAGGTTCTTCTGAGAGCTGTCATAGTAACCGATCTTCTTGTAACTGCCTCCTGTATGATTGGGAAATAAAAGCAAAAGGGCGAGAGAGCGAAATGAAAGCACAGAAGTCAGAGAGATAGATAAAGTTTAATTATTGCTTGTGTAATTCACTTCCTCCCCTGGAGTGTTGCGCGGAATCATGTTTTTAATACAACAAAACTAGACAGAGTGATAAATATTCAGACTCATGCAACTACTATTAACTATTTTTCTATCATTCCTGTGCTTTCGCATTAATGGAACGCGTGGGCACAGAAACACAGACACAATGAAGTGATAAAAGAAATGAGGGATAAAGAGGTGCACAAAGAGGGACAAACAAAGAAGTACCAAGGGGAGAAGAAGGAGAAAGGGAAGAGGGGGAAAAAAAAGGAGCTTATGTGGCGGTCTTGACCAGGAATACTGATGAGGCCCCACAGTGATTCAGGGATGCAAGTCAGGTCGTCTCATTGTGGATGTCAAATTACCTCGACACCACAACAGGAAATATGAGACAGAGTGTGAGGGGAAAGGGGCAGGATTATAAATTCTCATCCGTTAGGACGCCAAAGAGAACAGAGGTAGAAAATAATCCTCAACCTTATCCTGTGCGGGGAAACTCATTAAGTCACTGGTGACAAATAGAATGCCATTTCCAGAAACGGCTTAAAACGAAGGCTTGTGCCCAATTAGAGCAAAGCCGAGAGTCAACACGTCCCTGCATCAGGCCCATTCCTCGTGCACGATTACAGGACATTGAGACCAATCGCAGTGAAGGCCTCAACAACCCCTCCAAAAAAAAAAAAAAAAAAAAAAGGCTCTGTGAGCCCAAAGCAACAATCAATACATGATGAATGCAGTCAGCTGTGATTTGTTTTTTGATGAATGACTGGCATTTACTGTTTAGACCAGATTCTGCAGTACAACATCTGTGGGAGGGCAGTGTGGGAGTGTTTTACCTTGCAGTTGCTCGATAAGAGTCATTGCCATCCTGGAACCCTGGGCGTCAAACACCACTTGGCCCTGAGACACAGACAGGAGGAAGCTTTTTGTTTGTTTTTTTTTACTGCAAATGATAAATTCCTTCCTTAAAGGAATAGTTGAGACATTTTGAGAAAATACACTTATTTGCTCTCTTGCCGAGGGCTAGATGAAAAGATTGATACCTCTCTCTGGTCTGCACTCTAAATATGAAGCTAGAGCCAGCAGGCAGTTAGCTTAGCTTAGCACAAAGACTGGCCACAGGGGGGGAACAGCTAGCCTGCCTCTGCCAAAGGTATAGAAGATTGTACTAAGATAACTGCTGAGATCTGGGAACCAATTCACCCAAACAGTGAAGTTATTACCCAAACTGTCCAACTGCAGCATCCATCACTTTAGGTTTTATCTCCAAATGAAGAAGTTTAGATTATGTGGATAAACTGTCGGCTTGTTTACAGCCTCATCTGATTTTATCTCGCCCCATCAGACTTCATTGTAGCGATGCTGCAGTGTTCCCAAATCTCATTACGTTGGTGAGGACAGTGTTATTGCATTTAACAGACATAATGGCCAAAAACTATAAAAATAAGACCGAAGTTGTAATTTTTGCCTTTAACTATGTTTCTTTTTAAAACGCCTGTTCAGCGGACACTTCATTAGGTACACCTGCACATTCTAATGCAACCCAACACAACAGCTCTGCCATAAATGCTGCATTATATCGAGGTGCTTCTAATGTTTTGCACACAGCACTGGCAAACATGAGGGCCATTGATCATTATCATCTTCATAAAGGTGGAATATTTGTCAGAGCTGTTTGCATTAGATTTGCCTCAGGTCCTTGTATCTAAATCTATAATATCTATTTCTACTCGCTACATAATTTTGCTGGATTTGTTTGTTGGGTAACTCAAATGTGTTTGAATACAGAATGATCGAGCATAACTAATTAGAATTTGTGTGTACGTGTAATGAAGTAAAGCTACTAGCTAACCTTCAAATACAGCAGGTGGCGTCTAACACACACAAACACAAGCACAGACTATAAGCTAATGTGTAGTTAATATGCAGTAATGTGGCGATACAACAACGAGTATGCAGACTATCTGCTCTCGCTGGTCCACCATATTACTGCTACTGTCTGCATTAAAATGAAGATATAATTTGTCATGACTATGAAGCATTATGTATTTCTACCAGAAAGATTTATACTCTTTTAAAAGAAAAATTTAAGCGATCACTGACTGTGATATCAAGCACAATTTTACATTTGTTCCTCCCTGTTGCACACGTATACGTGTCACATTTCAGGCCACTGCGCAGAGGTTTGAAACGCGCGTGACTCTGCGAAATTTGATCATGAAAAGCAACAACTGGAGCTGGACGAGTTAAAACCACAGCAGTCAAGAGACCAGGACAAAACACTGCATATTCACACACACTCACACATATATATAGAAAATTAGGACATAAACATTTGTCTTTATCATCTGTACTCCTTTTCTATCTTTTTTCTCTTCCTCTGCACTTACTGAAACTCCCTCAAAAGAGCTTGTGTTGAGAGCCCTGTAGATCTCCGAGGTGATGTCATGGTTGTTATAGTTGAAATCCTCCAATCGTCGGCCCTTGGCCTTCAACGGCGCCACGGTCTTATTGAGGGCAAGGGCCAGAGCCCACACTGCATCGTAGGCGAGAGGGGCCTCCTGAAAACCGCCGGTCTCCTCAGGGTTCATGCCACCCAGACGAGACATCAAGGCAGCGATAAACTCCTGCGATGTCTGATAGAAACAGGACAGACAGCATATCAAAGAGGAGTCCTTCTGAAGAAATGCAATGCTGCAGGATAACATTAAGGGCATTTTTATATTTCTATTTCTAGACATTACTGTGACTATTACTTAGTGGCAAAGAGGAGGAGACTGTTAAAGGGAAGCAGTGGTGAATCATCTGGAACACTTGTGGGGTTAGTTCTACATGAACACACAAGAGCTTGAAAAGTATGAGTGATTTTTCATAACTTAGAAGTTAAATTTAAGAGTTGAAACCATGTTTCCAGGGCTTTAAAGGATATACTGCTGGTAAAAAAAAAGGTGTGACAATATTTTAACACCCAGGATGAAATCGAGGAAGAGCCGCAATCCTTCAAACCCAGCCTGTACACCCATGACAAACAATCAGGAGAATGGTGGATATCAAGTCTGTCAGCAGGGGGCACTATTTCTAAATGCAGAGTCAGGGTTTTGACTCAAAGTCGCACAAGGTGAGCATTTGAGTGAACCAGATGACATGTTTTATTTAATAAAATTTGTTGCTGAGAGTGAGGTTATAAAATTGATACCACCCACATGCCTGTAAGATAAATGTAAAGCGGGAGCATGTGATTAGCTTAGCTTAGCATATAAACACTGGAAGCTAGGGAAAAACAGCGAGCCTGCCTCTGTCCAAAGGCACATTTCCATTTGTATGCCGAATGAAACACATGGGATGCAACGTGTAAATTAGTCCCAGGTTAACAAAACCCACCTAGAAAAGATGTACCATTTCTGAAATAATCCAGGGAATAGCACCCGATAAAACCACAACTTCTCATACCAGCAACTAGTCTTTGTGCAAATTAAACAAACAAATATAACTTGTTGATTTGTGAGCTTCAGAGGTGTATTTAACAGAGCTAGGCTAGCAGTTTCCCATTGCTGCCAGCCTTTATGCTAAGCTAAGATAGTAGCTTCATATTTGTATTTGTGGTATCAATCTTCTCATCTACCTCTTGGCAAGAAAACAAATAAGCTTCTTCCCCTAAAATGTTTAACTCTTGCTTTAAATATTCTGACATAACCTATGAAGGGAGCTAAAATATTTGTTTACAGGTTTGTTACAGACAAGGGAAGTTTTCCTCGATTACAGATGCCCCTTTTGCAAATTTAGAAAATTAGCCAAAGTAAGTTGTAAAAGCAGGAGAAGTACTATTTCTGTATTGGCTCTAATGATGGAGATTATTATGTTCTTGCTTTTAACTGACATTTAATGTAAGTATAATCCACGAACATCTGGCTGCAGCGAGGAAGTAAGAGACTCACTTATAAAAAAAATCAGATTTTGAAATGTGGCTCCAGAGCAAATTCTGTGGCATCAACTTGAAACCATCACACCAACTTTACATCAACATATTCCTTTTCTCTCAAGTGTACAATTAAGCTGTTTAGAACCGTTTCTGTAATTAAACACCAATAAACATTATCTCCCTCTGAAAGCGGGGATACATGCGTGATGGGAAATTATTGCTTCCAATCATCCTGGTGTCCCTGTGGATTCTCTGAGGCCAATTAGGCCTACACACCCCCAATTTGAAAGTCATCTCATTGAAATTCTACCTTGGCATTTGCCATTTAAATCTGCCACTACCTACTGAAAACTAGCTGACAATGTGTTTATTGCAGACCCTGCAGTATTGGCACACTACCTTCATCTAAGAGCTCTATCTAGAAGAAATATGCCAATTTCAAACTTGGAAATTGAATTTGAATAGATTGACTATGAGCAGGAGTTCTGGCTGTAATTCTTATCACCCGTCGAGCAGCACGTCAACAGCTAAATCAGCAGGTAGTGGCAGGTGCTGTATGAATATAAACAACAGCTGCTGATGAAGTGCGAGAGGGAGAAGGAGGGGCACGGGGAGACGGGGGGGACGGTGGAGAAGGTGGGGATGAGGAAATGATAAGGGGAAGGGAGAGGAGAGGTGGGTAAACAAGAAGAATGAAAGGATGATCCACCACAGACCAGCAGAGTCAAAGAAGGTCGAACAATGGGGCAGACGGAGAGAGGAAGAGACAGTTTAAGAGGATTAGAGGAGGTGAACAGAAGAGAGCGACAGGCAAAAGAGAAGCAGAGAACGACAGGTACCTGAGAAGCTGAGCGAAGATGTTCAGAAAGAGTGTGACAGTAATAAATATCTATGTTTCCACCCTCTATCAGTGGCTGGTAAAACATAACGTTGATTCAGGTCATATGCAGTGCAATGAAAAAAGAAACTCTATCTCATGGGAACTGATCTATTTAACAAGGCTGGAGAAGACGTTTGTCAGGGAAGAGGAGCGTTAACCACGATGAGCAAAGAGCTCAACCGACATTAGCAGGAAATCCAAGACAGGAAGAGAGCTCTGACATCAGCGTGCTAACATGCTCACGACCACAACATGCTAATGTTTCCATCATTTTTGTAGGTGCTGCAGAACTGATTTTTTTACAAGTGTTTGCAAGCACAAACACTGTGGTTTATTTATTTATTTATTTTAATTGCAGACTCTGGTGCATAATAAGCATCGCATTTGCACTCACTCCCCATTTTTCTTTTCACCTTTTGGGTGCAAAAACACAGGTGATAATTGGTGGCGACCAGTCTGTTCCTTTTCTGAATATTTTTCCATGAAAGTCATTTAATGCAGTTAGTGACACGTTTGAGGGTTGTAATTACTTCATGATGGATACACAGGTGTTTTGTGCAAACTTTTCTTCCCTTTAACGTAATTATTCTGATTTACCGATTGCTTTCTGCATTAATTTATCCTCAGTGTTTGTGACATTTTGTATCTGGCAGTTTCCCATGTATTTGGATCTAAGGAAATACATTTGGGAGCTTCTCATGTGTACTGTATGATGAAGCACAGGTGTGCTCTATTTGATGTCATTATAATCTCGTTATAATCTTGCATTGGACTTACATTGTGATGTATCAACATAAATGTGACTTCTTATTTATGAACTAAAGAATCACTTAAGCAGTTGTTTCTAGATGTTTCCATTCCTTGTCAATCGATTAACATCAAATAAGATTTATTATATATATAATATAATCAGTGTTCCCACCATGTTGGAGACGCCGCGGACAGTCTCAGGATTCAGCATGACAATCTCAGTGGTCACATGTCCCTCCACGGCCTCCGTCATGTTCTCCACTGTACAGTTGATAGCTGGGTCTTTGATCTTGAACCAGTTGTCTGCGTACCAGCCTATCAGGAACCACACATACTTCTTCCCATACAGCTTCTCCTTGAAAACCTGCAGCAGGGAGGGAGGGAGGCCAATACGAAGGGTGGATGAAGGGAGGGAGAGAATGATAAATAAGCATGAGGAGAATTATTCCCAGAGATGTGTTGAGTATGTTGTATCACTGCCAAACAAGGAAATTCATTCAGACATTCAAACAGCTCATTACAGAGCTCAATTTCTGCTAATAGCCAGTCAGGTTCAGTCTACTGGGATCAATTGAGCGGGAAAAGGTACTAACCTCACAAAACACCTTCCTGGCTTCAGTCTCATAAAAGAGCCCCACGATGATCCTCGCATCCTGGCGCTGCATCAGAACATGAAAACAAAACATTGCTAAGTTACAGCAGCAGCAGCAGCAGCAATATGACTTCACTTCAGCACAGCACGATGTGGCAGCAAAGCGTGCCAAAGTTCCTGCTGCTTCGCAGGACGGCACGTACTTCTGTTCGGGATTTGCTAATTAGCATGGCGCATTAATTTCCTCTATCAAATCACCTCTATGCTAATGGTATCGTGTGCAGCTGTGAGCCGGAGAGGGGGAGAGAGGGAGACGACCAGCAGCTGAGGTGAATTTTTAATCAAAGCACCTTGAGGTTCTTGACAGCGACAGCCGGGTCGGTGAGGAAACTCTGGCGAACGCTGATCTCGATGCCTGCCTCCTTCACCCTCTGCTCCAGATCGTCCAGAGTCTGTGAGATGAAAGGGACGGACAGAGGGAGACAGACAGGGAGAGGGGGGAGAGGAGGGGGAGGTTAGAGAGGCATCTGAGCAGAGAGGGCCACAGAGAGGTGGCGGGTTGAGATTATAGAAAAAGACAAAAGAAAGGCAAGCAAGTCCGAAGAGACAAAAAACATTAAAAAAAAAAAAATCTGAAGGGTATATGAGAAATGTCAAGAAAGGGATGGCCAGTGTGGGGATGCATGATAAAGGCAGCATGGGAGAGAATAGATTTCTAGACAAAGAACACGAGTGAAAAGAAGCAGAATGTGAGAAAGGAGAGGAAAGAATATGAGAGCGGGATCATTAACCTCTATTACAGGAACCAACCCAAGTGTCATGCTATCGACCGCCGTGCCTGGGAGTGATGTATTGCTTGATCAATACTTCTCACAACCAATACTCCAACAAATTACTTCAAAAATCCCCCATCAATAGCCAGGAGAGATCGCTTGAAGGAGCATTGCATAGCCTGAGAACAAAACAGCTGTCATAAACAAACATCCAGAGGCAGGCGGGCGATCAGGAAACCAACAAAAATGACGGGGCCAAAGTAAGGACAGGGAGAGAGCGCTGAAAAGCAAGTGGGGGAGATAAGAGAAAGGAGATTTCGAGAGCTGGAGATAAAATGGAGGTGAGATGAAGAAGATTAAAGCTACTGACTGAGGTGAAGACTTCTGTCGTCTGCTGGATGGTGGCGATGCGGGTCCACTTCCACTTCTGGAAGAGCTGCACCCTGGTGGGGTTGTGAAGGGTGGCCGACGGGTGCGTGCGGAAGAAGGTGGGGAAACGCTGGCGGTTGGACAGAGCCGGGGAGCTGGAGCCGTAGGACAGCTGTGAAACATGAGACAGAGACGGAGAAAAAGGAGAGGGAAGCAGTTACTAAGGCTGGAAGGAGGAAGAGATGTAGAAGTTTAGTAGGAAAGCAAAGGGAAAAAATATACTTCTGAAGGTCCTTCAAGGCATCAGTAGTAAACAGACTTCAATCAAAACACATTCAAATCGGGACTCTCTTGTTCTTCCCCTGTACACAGTGTTCTTTGATGGTGACTGGTTCAAACAGCAAACAACAGAGAGGAAAGCCAGCAAAAAGACAGAACCAGAGAAAAAATCCCCGTTCCCATTTTCTCATTTTCATCGACACCCCCTCCCTCTCGCCCTCCTTTTAGCTTCCCTCCGGCTTATCAGGTGTGCCGATAAACTCTGTAATTTCAACAAAAAAAATAACACACCGCACGCAGGATTTCCCATGCATACATTGGCATGAAATTGTAACAACACATTGTACTATTACAAACGTTGCAAACACGAAAAAAAATGTAATTATTGTTGTTGCAAACAGGAGCCTCGGTTATCATCTGTTTCTTTCATTTGGACCCATATAATTTGAATTCTCAGGCACAATTCCCACAAGAGGCAGACTGCTAGAGATGTGCGTCCAAATCAGCGGGGAAGATGGATGGTGGAAAATGCCAACCGAAACACAGAGAAGACTGTTCCTCTAACAATTAGTTTCCCAGTGACAACTCAAGATAAAATCCTCGACAGGCTTCCTTTAAAATGAGGAACCTGCCGTTTAGGGAACCATTACAGATACAGACAGCCTATCCTCCTCCCCAGCTCTAATCTCAGCCCCATTACCGGTACAGCGCTGGGATTTTCACCACTGGGAGCGAAAGGGGGCTTGATGATAGATGTCAAATGTCATGTACAATGTGGACTCTCCACAATAACAAATCCCTGCAGGCACGGGCAGGTAGACGAAGGCATCGGAACGAAAGAAGGGAAACTATACAGGAAGTGACAGCTGATCTGGGCGCAGCAGTGACAGATGTGGAGAAAACAGAAGCAGCTTCTGTGGATGACACCTTAAATCAGCCATGTCCAAACTATTCCATAAAGGGCCGTGTGGCTGCAGGTTTTCGTTCCAACCAAGGAGGAGCGCACCAGACTGGACTCATTTAATCAGCTGATCTCACTTTTCAGCTGATAACTAAGAGATCCCTTGATGTTGATTGGTTGGCCTGGTGTGCTCCTCCTTGGTTGGAACGAAAACCTGCAGCCACACGGCCCTTTATGGAATAGTTTGGACATGCCTGCCTTAAATAATAAAGGTGTTTGTGAAAGGGTCAAATCTTAAAGGATAGGGCTGGCTATACTCTATATTTCACTCATTTTATTTACTTCAACAAATCGCATGAAACGACCAAAACCAACAATGAATCAATCCGACTAACAAGTCTTATAGACAAAGCTTCTTACAGCTTAATCCTGCCGCTGTGCTCCGGAGCTCCTGTGATGGTTCAGCACACAGAGAAGTGGACTCACAAACAAGACTCATGGCAGAGCAGCTGAAAGCAATCAATCGTTAGCTTGTTTAGAGTTCAGTGCAGAGTTCGGCAACAGGTAAACTGTCAGCGAGGGCAAACTAAGCAGGCAGGGGGCAGGCGAAACTGAGAACAGGCTGGGGTCGGGAACAAAGGCTGCAACATTAAGACTGGGCAGTACATTAGATGATCTGACTGGGGAAAGAGGGCTGGTATATATGCAGGGGAGCTAATGAGGGAATGGGAAACAGGTGTGCTTCTGACTGGGATTGGTGGGAACACACTGGGGGCGTCTACAGGGCAGGTGAGGCAGGTATCTGATGATGTTAATGACTGAGAAAAGCCTTGTTTCAAGATTTCAAGATATTTTACTGAATGAGTGAAAAAGTTTGACCTGGTGGTGGCGCTATAGGAGAAGTCAGGGGATCAGCAGAGCGT
Organism: Chelmon rostratus; assembly: GCF_017976325.1. Lineage (NCBI taxonomy): Eukaryota > Metazoa > Chordata > Actinopteri > Chaetodontiformes > Chaetodontidae > Chelmon > Chelmon rostratus. The sequence goes on from NC_055665.1 coordinate 6,381,395, forward strand.
GGATAAGAGTTATTTATATAACAACATTTAGTTATTCTAGATAAACATCTCCTTCAGAAACAGGTTTAAAAGGGCGCAGACACTGATCTGCTAACAACCCCACAATGCAAAAATTACAGTCATGCAACCCTCCACCTGTCAACGCACAATAAAGATTATCCATAAGTGCTGAAAATTTCACTTCATTGCTCACTATAGAGCAAATTACTGAATGTCTATTATACAGGGAGCAATTTCAGACACAGTCGTCCTTTGGCATGCGGTTGTTGAAATTATAATGACCATTTCTCAATGCTGGGAGCACCACAAATGAAATTCCAATAAACTTGATTGTAGCAGAGGCAGAATCTCAGGGGCCAATATCTCAAACCCTGGACAAATAAAACCAGCAATAAACTTCCAAGAGATACGACTGGAGGTGAGTGAGAAGCATGGCTTTTTATGTCATTTGGGTGAACAGAACCTTTAAAGTCAACCAGTCACACACAGCTCGGCCTTGATGCATTTTATAGTTTTTCAGATCAGATTTTTGCAAGGATTTAATGTGCTACAACCCAGGCAGACTGTTATCGTTTAACTGAAGTCAAAACCTGAAAATCAAACTACGAGGCGCAAGCTTGTCCTCATGGTAACACTCAAATAAAGCCTCACCAGTCACGAAAGCAGTAACAAAACTAAAACTGAGCAAAAAGCTGCTGTGGCAGAAATAGACCGATGTAGCTGCGCAACAGACAGGCGAAGTTCCACGTCAAAGCTTCCCAAAAACCACAAACAATGTCTCTAGATTCTCAGTTCCTCAGTTCTCCTGTGGCCTTGTAGTAGTAGATCAATGCCCATCAATGGCTTACAGAGCTTTTAGAAAGAGAGATGAGAGATCAAATTAACACTTTGCCAAGAGGAGCAGATCGAGGGCCCCTCCTTGATCAGCGTCCAGAAATGGAGGTTGCTTTTGCCTCCCCGGCACTCTGATGAGGCTGTTTGACATGCGAGGAGGATCCTGCAGGCAGGCAGCGTACAGAAATAATTGAGTGTGGCGGTTAGGAGGTTGTGCCAGTGGTGGCGTGTAGTAAAGAGAGACAGATCCCTTTGTGTGTGGGGAGAATCGGCTGCTCGAGTTGAGGGAGCGAGGCGGAAATGAAGAGTGGGAGAGAAAGACAGTGGAGATGGAAAGGAGGAAGGAAGGAAGGAATGAGAGAGAGGCTGAAATAGAGCAGACCAGCTCCAGGCAGCAGCGGCAGACAGAGAAAAGAGGAAGGCAAAGAGTCAAAGAGTGGAAAAGAGTTTTTAATGATGAGGAAAGAAGGAGTGACAAAGAGAGAAAGACCAGAAACGAGAAAGAGGGGCAGATGCCAGCCACTAGAACTGATTGTTCTCGATGACTAATCTCTGGATGAAACTTCAATTATGGGACAAAGCTAATAAGCAGAACACAGTGAGTGACAGAGAGGCAGATCAAGAGAAGACGGAGAATGAGATAAACAAAATAAACAAACTGATGAAGGCATGAAAGGCAGAGTTTTTTCAGAAAATGACAGCAGCTGAAGACGGCAGCAGATCTCTTGAGATCGGGGACGTGTTTGTACTTGTTATAAATGTATTATCATGCAGTATGTGAGGTGAAGCCGTATGTTTTGTCTTGCACTTAGTGTCGCTGTCAATGCAACATTGTTAAACTGCCTTGTTAAGTGTCATCAATAATTTAAAAAGTGCTGTGTGAAGTATTTTAAAATCAATAAACAAGTACAGTATTGATTTGGGGAACTTCGTATAATTACCACAAGTACAAAAGATCATTTAGATGGATGTCAGCGTCCAAACAGCACTGTAGAACATTTTACATCGTTTGCCTGCAGAAAACAGCGGGGCAATATTCTTCCAGCACAAACAGATCTAAAGATTTCACCATCAGTGTCAAGGTTTGTTATCAGCTCATGTCCCTCACCCCTGCTATCTGGAACAAAAGTCGACAAGAGACAGAGATATAGGACAGGAGGCAATATTGTCTTCTTCGCTGTTGTTTGGCATCTAGCTCTTGTTCCCTACAGAGGATCGGGGCAGTTGTTTAAGTCACTTTGGACTAAAGGGTCTCCCAAACCAATGTAATGTCTTTGTGAGAAAAAGCAACAAGCTTTAAGGCAAGTCCTCACTAAGACAGAAATTGTTCCAACTATAGCCTCCTCTATTTACAGTATCAGGGTCAGGCTTAAAGGGGTATTGTACTGCTGGAAAGATGGTCTTTTCATAAAACTGGGCTGCCTATGCTGCAGAAAGATGCAATTATTTGTTAAACTGGTGCTGCATGACGACAGAAAACAGAGAAAAGGGGCTGTGGTATTCCCCCCCACAGCTCAAAAGGTAGGAAACCTGCAACAACCAGAGAGCAACTAAAAGCCTGCAAAAGTCTGACACTTCCAGTAAATGAGCAGAGAGCTCTTGGTGCAGGCAACATGGAGGGGAGTTCCACATTGTTCATTTGCATATGCTACCCACACTGCAATGATACAAAGCTGGCTGAAAATCGGCAAAGTCTGAAAACAAAAGTGTTTATAGTTGTTATGAATCGGGGGAGGATGAAAAGCGAGCAGTCATAAAAAGGGGAAAGATGCCATAATTGTATAACACACAAGGATGAATGCATTTGAAGACAGTCATTTGTAGTCGTGCAACTGGTTGCACACATGAAAAACTAAGTAGTTGTGTGTAGAATAAAAAAAAGAGGGGCTGAGAGAGTTCAAACCATGTTTACCGTCTCACCTACACACACCTGGCCCAGTGCTGTGTGGCGTGGGTGTGAATGCTAGGAAATAGTTAGAAATATTGCTGCACTGTACTCTACTATTGAGTTTTTAAAGTGAGACCACTGTTTGTAATTTTGCACCTGTAGTCCCAAAAGACAATTACATGATAATCTTGTATGTTAAAACGTAGCACAAGTGGCAAGTGATACAGCTAACTGATACTGAAAAATCTACCTGATGTTTGCTAACATTAGCCAACATTAGCTACCGGTCATACCAGACCAAGTAAGGTTGTATTGAATTAAGCATGTTTGTTTATGGCTTTAACTTTTCATTTGGAAAAGTGGTGTAGTGTTGCTTTAAGATTTAACCAAGTCAAATTCTGAACATGTGCGCTGTGCAGTTTCACTTCTATGTGTTTGAGTTTTGAGAGAGGAGATTTCTGCCTCCATCTAATCCACCTGGGAGTGAATCCACAGACCTTGCTGTGAACTATTGTCGTTGTCAATTTTCTAGTGAAAAAAAAAAGTCCCTATGAAAACTGTTGACAGTGTGCTCTGTGGATTTTCCAGAGGAACGGGGACACTGGAAAGAGATGTTGCTGCTGAATCTCTAAATGTCATTTCTCAGTGCTGTGAATCTCACAAACAAAATTCCATTCACCTCCATTGTTTTAGGGTAGTGGCTGAAACCTCAGAGACAGATATCTCAAAAGCTGAACACATAAAACCAAAACTATGTGCATAACTGGATGCTACTAGAGGAAAGTGAGAAAAGCTGACTCTTTATACTCACGCATTACTTTACTTCAAGCGAGTTAGCTGGCCCTTGCTAGTTAGCTTTAGCCTTTATTTGCATACATTTTGCCAAATTGGCACCACTGAAAGCCAAATTAGCTATTACCCATCAATCACTGGGTAACTGATACTGAGGAAAACTTAAAAACATGAGGATTCTTAGGCAAGTTCGGAACTTATGAGGATCATCCGTTTTTTTAAATTTGATTTGACATCAGATTTTTAAAAAGTGCATTAAATGAAATATATATCCGGCAAGTGTAAGTCACACTGAATCTAAACATGTGTGTATCATGCCTGTGTGTTCAGATTTATGAATCTTAGAAGGAGCACACATGTACAAATCAAGCCTCACACCTCTGCCTCCACTCCACGTCTTCAACAACTTGAAAATCTCTTGGTTAAAATGACTAGGGATTGAAAAAATGGGTTGAAAGTGCGTACTAAACAGTCACCCACCACTATGAGGTTCCACATGCGAGCAGCTTCGGCCACTAACGTGGAGACGCCGCTGCAGCCGGGCATTAGGACGATCTTGATGGGCTCGGTGTACAGAAGGTCATACAGCAACTTGGTGGCTTCTCCCGGGTCACACTGCAAGGACAAAGTGGCAAGGTGTTAAATGGATGGACGAGATGAACAGATGGGTGGATCAATAACACGGAAGAGAAAATAATTGAGGTGACAGAAAGGGAGAGGAATAGGGGGAGAGACAGAAATGGAGGAGCCAGAGGGAGGGAAATGGAAAAGATAAGGGTGAGGGAGACAGATGGAATGAGTACAGAGGGCGAGGAAGAAACAAATAAGCAATGAAGTACGGGAGATGGAGGCGACTGTAAAGGAGAAAACAGAGGAGAGAAGATAAAGTAAAGGGAAATGACAGAAGTAGCAGGGAGCGACAAAAAGGCCAAAGCAAATGTTAAAAGAAAAGACAAGAAGGATAAAGAAAAGGACAAGCAAGGGAAAGGAAAAGACCAAAACAGACGAGGTCAAGATAAAGTTAAGGCAAATGGCACAAAAGTAGCAGAGAGCAGCAAAAAGAGCAGATGCAAATGTGAAGAGAAAAGACGGCTCGGAGGAGGAAAAGGAAAAAACTCTCGTCCGTGTCCGAAACACAGCGAGAGTGCATCGTCAAAACACGGCACGCTGTCCACAGATCAAGACATAAAAACAGAAAGACAGACAGGAACCAAACAAAAGTGAGCCAGACGACCAAAACAGCCGCCATCACAAGTCATTACAACACTCCAATGAAGTCGTTTGCAGCATGTCTAGGTGGCGAGAGGGTGGCTGGAATGATCCATCACTGCTCTGTCAGCCAGATAGCCCATCACCGCCGCGCCGCTCATCAGAGTCACAGATAAACTAACCTGACACGTCTAATGATTCGGCATGGAAGAGGAGATATGGCTCAGCTCGCGAGCGCAAACACACACAGGCACATTTTAAAGAATACACTCCAGACGAGTGTCACAGACAATCACACCCTGGCCGGTGACGCCGACGACCCTAATTGGGGTGTTTGTCTCAACGGCTGAATTGTCTTTTTGAGGTGGATTTTTTTCTGAAGACGTAATCACCAGTCAAGACACAGGAATATGTGGAATAGCTGGGACTCTTATTGAGTGATGTGTTTCCCATTAACTCTAGATTGGGCGGAATTACAGAGGTGTCATGCCATTGCAGAAAAAGTCAGGATGTTTACATGCACTGGCTAATATAGCCTGAACTCTATTAAGCTCAAAATATTGACTTTCCCACATTGAAGTCAATGTGGTTTCATTTCTTGATCCTAATCAACCTTTGATTTATTGGGCTGCAGAAACACTTTTAGGAGACGTTTATTTAAACTGTGCAAGTCATCAAGGTGATTGCTGTAGAAAACCAAGGTCACAGCATCTTTAATGTCTCCTGCATTCGATTCAGTGGGTGCTCGGCAGCCCACTGGGAGATCATACTGCGAGGTGACCATATCGGGAGAAAAGGGCAAAGCAGACAATAGACAGTGCTGAGCCTGCATCCATTCCCATACGAACATTTGTTTGCACTTCTGACCTAATTAGCAATTATAAACGTACCATGACCGCCAGTGTAACACATCTGTCCACTGGCTAACCATTGAAACCAAAAGATGCCACTGGTTGGCTTTGTGCAGCTTCATCTGGAGCCACAAAAGGTTTTATATAACTTATATATATGTATATATATATATATACAGTACTACTCTCCTACACCTGAAAAGAGACCCTAATGTGTAAAATCAGTGGAGTTCCCTTTTAAGGTGGCCATGGAATACAGCTGAAAGCTTTGGAAAAGCATGTAAGTATAACCTAAGTTTAGAATACTTTGTTGTGTTTCGAAGGTGAAGAATGAATCACTCCACATTTGCTAACACTGGAGTCAGTTTAGTTCTGGCAAAAATGCTCAATTTGGTCAGATGGACAGCACAAAAAATAAATATGCTGCAGAAGATTGAGAAGCTTCTATGAATTTTGATTCAAGTTGTTATCACTGTAATGACAAAACTACCAACTTTCAACCTTTTACCAGCCACCGACAGGACACAAGCACTGTGTACCACAATTCAATCATTTGCAAACAAATTGTGTTTACAGACAACAGTAAGAAGTTTTTCTTTATATAATCATGTGTTCACAAAGTGGTGAACCTCGCTCCATCCTTGTTTGTGGACGCCTGAGCCTTTCCAGGATGCTCCTTTCATACCCAATCATGATACTATAACCTGTTACCAATGAACCTGAAACCCTTGAAACCTTACTATGATGTTGTCTCTCTAGCTTCAAAGCGGTCTTGTGGTCCAACGGTGGAACAAATCCTTGAAAACTTAGCTCCCCAATTCATCAAGGGTCCAAAGATCAAAGATAATTTTGATGAAATCAATAAAATTAATTTGTTTTCAATGAAGACACTGCCATGAAGAGCAGGGCGGCTTGATTACCAAAATCTGTGGCAGAGGAAGCACCAGGATGGTTTTTACGCCTTTGTACTCACTGACCAACTCCAAACTAATCTGTATAGGAATCCCATGTCCTAATTTGAGTAGTTTCAATAATTAGAGTCTTAAAGTGCACGCCTCACTGAGTGTCCATGCACCGCTGACCATCTTCAGTTCAATGGATTACTATCATTAATACTGACTGGGAAAGCAGCTTCGCAATATTGATGTCTTATAGGAAAAGGCAACCTTGTGCAATGCAGGGCCGTGAGGCTGCAGCTCTTCCTTTCGATCAATCCCCGCACCAGCTGATTTCACAGATCACTTCCTCCTCTCTGGTGTTCCTGGTGTAAAATCACTTCTGCTTATTCCTCATAAAACAAATTGTTGTGTTATCTTGGTGTGAGGGAGATGCAGACTGATGCACAGACCGTTTTAAATACACTCTTTCCCGAAGGTTGTTTGTGTTCTCTGTCACTGTGGCTGTGGGCTGGCTGCATGCTGAGAAGAAGCTTGTTAGCTTTCTGGTGTTACAGTGTTTTAACTATATCCTGATGAGCGGAATTTCATCGCCTACGCTGATTATTTTAAAATTCTTTAATCAATCTATCATTACCATCCAACATCAGACCTTTTAGTAACAGCTTGCTTTCATATGTTTTTCATATTACTTGAGTGGAAATAAGAAAAAAGTGCAGATTCTGAGCTTGTAGAGGTTATTTTAGTATTTCTATCAAGACAAGTCAGTATTATTTGGCTACATATTATCTCGCCGTTAGACAGAAAGAGTTTATGATGTTTGATATTTTAATGAATGTTTTTTTTTTAATTGGAATCAAACTGGCAACACTGGAGAATGAAAACGTAAATATAGTTACAGAAGCCAGCTTGGCTGAAGAGCATCAATTTAAAAAAAAGAAGAATTATAGCTGAATGTTTGCTGGGAAAATATAATGGCATGCATTAGTGAGAGAATCTGTTTTATTCAGGGGTAAATCAATGCCAAACCCAATCAATAGTGGACAAACAAATCTAAAAAGCACTAAAATCCCTCATTCATCACAAATAAAATAAGTCTCCCTTGGATTTCTTATGTCAGAATTTGCCTCAATTTGCAAGATTATGGAACAGGATGCTCAAATAAATGTCAATGAAATTAAATGTAATTAAATTTTGCCATTAAAACCATTAGTGGCTAATGTAAGAGGAGCAAAAGCAACAGCTTGAACTTGATTTGAATAAATTCAGTGAGGGTATAATGAAGCGGGTCTATTCTTGAACACAACTGCAAAAATGGATCAGACTCCATAGTTGAGCCTTTCTTTCATTCAAGTGTTTCTATGAGTGTAAGAAATGAAACCGTTGGTAACAAAATGGGAACATGGTGCATTAAGAGGTGAAAAAGCACACAGTCTCCCTTATGAAAAAAAAATAGAGAGAAAACAGGGGTGTTGGCAGGTATGCAATAAAGGCTGAGGAATCTCTGCTATTCTTGGAGGTCTGTCTTCTACAACCCTCTGGGGTCATCGCCATTTTCACTTTCATTTCCAGCCCTCCTCGGCTCATGAGAGCGCCAGGTTTGACGGCCCCCAATGCCATTCACATACACACACGCACAGATTAATGCGCGTGTGTGTGCACAGTCATAAAAATGCATCCGTACAGCTCCACACACACGCACACACACATGACACGATAGCAACACCTCTGTCGCTGTCCTTGGTGCTGAAATTCCCCGAGCCAATATCGTGTCGACGTTAACGTGCCGATGTAGCCTTTCCAATCAGTCAGACCCAGCTTGTGAGAAAACTTTGAAGGAAACCAAAGGCTCCCTGGGCTGGGGAAGAATGGGAGAAGATACTGGCTCGTCATATTACATTCTCTAATTACACTCCAGATTGAATAATATAAAAAGAGTGTGAAGAGGGGATAAGATAAGGGCCTGTGGGACAGCCTATGTATTGAATCTCAAAGCATGCTCGGCTACATCTCCTAATTTCCTCATAATTATGTCTGGCACCCCACTCCGGGCTTGTATGCCAATGGACATGCATGAGGACCAGTGATGAATACTGGTTATGCCACTGTGGATAAGAAATTCTGTCATGGCTGCCAATTAAAATAAAGGGCGGAAGTGAGGGAAGCACCTTGTTTCGCCATTTCTCTGTTTCTCCACTGTCTCACTCCATCACTGTTAATAATTGATCAAAGTTTGCAGTCTCGGCTTTGATATATCCATGGCAACGGCCTGCGCAGAGAGTGTGTGTCTGCATGTACTGTGTGTGTGTGTGTGTGTGTGTGTGTGCATGTGTGTGCGTCTGTCTGTGTGTGTAGATCTCAGAAGGCTGTAAATAGTCTGATGCTGTCGCCAGAATAGCCAGAGAAACAAGCCGTTCTGCTACCACAGGGTATCTGCATCCATTAAAAGGACAGGCTGGGATTAAGTGTTGAGCTTCATGAATATTGTATGATGTTGAACAAGCTGAGGACATCGCTTGATACTCCAAACCCTAATGGTCACGGACTGGTGTGTGCGTATCTGTGTGTGTGTGTTTATGTTAAGGCACCTGTTTGCCAACTTCAATGCACGTCTCGTATTCAATTCTGCTGTCGGACTTTAAAGACGCAATAAAAGTTGCTCATCATGATAAATTCAGGTCAAGAGAGTCTGCCCGCATAATTATGCTTCTCCAGCCTTGATCTTGAGATGCAAGCAAACAAAGGGCCAGTTACACCCTCATCTTAATCTCACAGTTAAACAAAGAGTTCACAAGATGGAGATTTGTCCTCTGACCAAACAAGAATGAGGTGTGAGTTGTAATAATAGGATGTAAATATGATAGCTAATTAATCCCTCTCTTATAATTGCTTTTCTGTCTCTCGGAGGCTAAGATCCTTATTACTATTCCATCTAGGTGAAAAAATATTTGCAATCAGAAGGTAAAAACCTTATTCCAAACACACTCTTCCCAGAGCAAGAGCAATAAAATCCCCCCTTGACTTTAATTCAAGGAATTAACCAGCGTCATTCAGACAATGTTATACCAGCCTCTGTGAGCTGTTCTATTCAAAGGATCTGCATCTATTTCTCGAGCCCGAGGCGCCAGCGTCTCCTGAAGCATGAGGAGTGATGTTTTCCAATCCCTATGAAATCTGTTCATGCAACTGCTTTATCTTTATGTTTATGGCAGCTACATCTGCAGCTGCCTGCTTCACTACACTTGTAATCAGAGGATGCACACGCACACGGGCGCACATTTGATCTGTTTAGCATTTGATTGCAAAGAACAAGGTGTATGCCTAACAGAATGTGAATAAGCGTGCACTGTACTATCGGCTCTGCATACATCCAGCATATGAATTTGCACACATATTTTCACAGAGCTGAAACCTTATTTGTTTCTGTGGTTTGCTTCGAGAGTAACTGTGTTGCCATGCCAACTCTCCCTCTCTCTCTCTCTCACACTCACACACACACGCATGCATGCACACACACTCGCTCTCTCCCCCTGCTATTCTGTTTAACAGGATTCCAATGCAGAGCCGTGTACACCAATCAGAATAAAGCTCGTAGCAAATTTCTAACCAGTCCCAGTACAGTTAACTGTTTGGTGCCCCGGCCACTCGCCAGGCATCTGTCCTGCAGCATGATTGATAATAACCCTCAGGAGAGGAGACAGAGGGGAGATCCAGTAATTGTTTTCATGTGTCTCCCCTCATCCCCTTGCAGAGAAAAATGGTTGCTTTTGGGGAGGGAAACTTTCAGAATAACAATTAGAATGCAAATAGAATAGAATTTTTGCTATGATAAATAATGTGCTTTTTGATTAAGTCGGTGTAGTGGGTGGTAAACTGGGGCAGCGGAAGGGAAATGAAAGCAGTCGGGGGGGCGGATATTGGATTTATAGTGGTTGATAATGCTGACATTTTAAAATACCACCATGATTAATGATTGATGAGCAACAAGCAGGAGGTGTGTTTGTTCATTTAGCAGAGACCAGCTCTATACATGGCATGGCAGGCCCCTTTGTTAAGCAGAGCCAGCACTTGAGGGTTACTTATCAGCGGGGTGACCTTTTCCCAAAGCAGTTCTTTGAGATCTGTGACTTGGGAAAAGGCAGGTGCTCCTAAAAAGGCAGCCTGTGCTGTTGTCATGGCAAAGTAAAATGTACTATACCTGCCTTGACTCTCGAGGAAACCGGGGAGGAAAACAACGCCAGCTGCGTAAAGTCGGAAAACATCGCTGGATGCAAGAAGAAGCATGGACATGAAACACAGCAGTGATGAGAAATGATGGTCGGAACATTTAACTCAGCGGGGTCAGCTACTCCTCGTGATGCCCGCACACACAGATCGCTTGGTCCCTCACTGGCTGACACCACACATCACTTAAGTGCGCACCTCCTCTGACTCTCCTCCACATGAACTCACCATGCTGTCGTAGTGGATGAGCTCCAGCTCGTAGTCGGGCAGGATGTCGCTCCTGTTGTTCACCAGGTCCAGGGCCATCTGAGCCGAGGGCATGCACGCCTGACCGCCCGGCCAGCCTCCGCTCATGGGGAACAGCGCTCCGATGTACAGCTTCTTCTTGCCTGCGGACGGCCGTGGACACAGGAGGAGAAAGACGATGAGAGATGCCCGGAGGAGCGTCGCGCGCCCGCGGGTTGCACTTCTGCAAATTACCGGCATGGTTCAAGGTGAGTTGAACCGGAGCGACCTGGCCTCGGTGCTGCAGCGGAGTCGAGCTTATTTTTTACGTGCGAATTTTGCAACTAAAAAACGAAGTGAACTCAACACGTGTCCGGCTCCTTTAGGCAGTTCGGATTGTATGTTGAGCTTTGCAGGTATACGGAGTAACCCAACCATTTACTTTTAATTGCGAGTGTTCAGCGGATCGAGTGAATAATTTAGTCATAGTATAATTTCGCATAATGCATGGTTAATTATACATGGCGTGCTGGATACTTTCGGGACAAAGTCAAACACAGTTCAGTCAGCCCGGACTTCGCCGCGATCATGTGAGGACACGGTGCCGCTCGCCTGAAGATGCTCATCGGTCAAGTTTCAAACGAACCGCGATCCAACTCATTTCCATGCAAATCCGCACATTTGGCCTGACTAAACTAAACTAAACGCTGCTGCTTGCAACCAATCATCAATATTGGACAGGGCGCCCCTGGCTCACGACTTATACGTAAAAAAAAAAAATACAAAAACAAAAAAAAAGCAGTATGCGCGAATTAGACAGTGGAGTCCGCGCAGAGCAAGTCAACCGGGTCAAATGAGTGAGGATTGGGAGGAATAAAAAGACGACTGGAGTGTTAACTGAGAGATGCAGCAGCGGAAATAGCAGCTACATCTCCCCCCTTCAGCGCAGCCGTATTCCAGCAGATGAAACGATTTGCCGCGGAAAAAGCGAGGCGCGCCAGAGCTCTGCGACTGATCCACTGCAGCACCGGCTGGCTGAGTGTGAGAGAGAGGAGAGAGAGAGGAAGAGCAGAGAGAGGAGGGAGAGAGAGAGGAGAGAGAGGAAGAGCAGAGAGAGAGAGAGGAGAGAGAGAGGGAGAGCAGAGAGAGAGAGAGAGGAGAGGGAGGGGGAGAGCAGAGAGAGGGGGAGGAGGGAGAGAGAGAGAGAGAGGAGAGAGAGAGAGAGCAGAGAGAGAGGAAGAGCAGAGAGAGGGAGAGGAGGGAGAGAGAGAGAGGGAGAGGAGGGAGAGAGAGAGGAGGGAGAGGAAAGAGAGAGGGAGAGGAGGGAGAGAGAGGAAAGGAGGAAGAGAAGAGAGGGAGAGAGAGAGGAAGAGCAGAGAGAGGGAGAGGAAGAGCAGAGAGAGGGAGAGGAGAGAGAGGAAGAGCAGAGAGAGGGAAAGGAGGGAGAGAGAGAGGGGGGGCAAGGGAGAGAGGAAGAGGAGGGAGAGAGAGAGAGAGAGAGAGGAGCAAGGGAGAGGAGTGAGAGAGGAGAGGGAGAAAGAAGGGGGAGATAGAGGAAGAGCAGAGAGAGAGGAGCGAGGGAGGGAGGGAGAGAGAGTGAGGAGAGGGAGTGAGAGAGAGGAAGAGCAGAAAGAGAGAGAGAGGAGAGGGAGAGAAGAGAGAGGAAGAGCAGAGAGAGAAAGAAAGAGAGGGTGAGGAAAGGAGAGAGAGAGAGGGGTTGGGAGGGGGCTCTGGGCAAAATCTTCCTCAAAGATTTTCTAATGAGTTACACGCTGAGCTTAACTTAAACAGCACATCCATTCCACAAGAGTCCCACACAACCTCATTTTGTCACATTTCCTTCTTTGCATTTGGCCTCTGACTCCCACCACAGGCCACAGCTGCTGGCTGACACCGCCAGCTAGTGCATCCATAATCAATTTCTGATCAATATATCAGTACGAGTGGGTAAATAATGACCTTGCCTGCATTAAAGGCCAATTTAGAAATAAATATTTAACACCCAGAGAGTCCAAATTTGTTTTCTCCAATTAAGCGTGACATTTGTCTTTTGCAGGTGAAGGCAGGGCTGGTTGAAATAGTGAAAATCAATGTCACCACATCCATGATGAAGGATTTCTAATATTGATTGGCATCATGATTTGGCAGCTAACACAAAATAATCAAGCTGATGTTGACAGCAATGATGTAATGCATGGATCTGTTCCACTTTTCTGCATATATCATGTTACTCAACTCGTCAGCCAGCAAAAAGTTCAATAGCTTGTTTGTTATTAGTTTTCAATTAATACAACAAATTGTGATTTATTGTCACAATTCAATTCCAAATAAGGTTGATCAACAATATTAAACGATGGCTCAACATGAAAACTGGGCCAAATTCTCTTGAAAAATAACTGTTTCTTAGATGTCTTACATACAGCTAATGTTTTATGTAATTTAAATGACTACATTTTAATGAGCATTTCATTATTAATTAATATTAATAATTAAAATGAATTTAATCATTACTTCTTTAATCATTTAGTCTATTAAGTGTCAGAAAATAATGAAAAGCACTAGCTGGAGTCTTTAAATTGCTTGTTTTGTTGGACCAACAGACCAAAATCGAAATATTCATCTTACAAGTAAGACTAAGAAAAGCCATAAATCGTCAAAATTGAGAAGCTCAAACCAGATAATGTTTGAAAATTAACTCAAACAAACAAGCTACCATTAGCGTGCTAACATGCTCACAGTGACAGTGCAGGTTTACCACGTTCACCATCTTTGTTTAGCATGTTAGCATGCTAATGGCAATTAGCACTAAACCCAAAGTGCACCTGAGTCTGATGGGAATGTCATTAATTCTGCATGCATAAACAAAAGCGCTGGGCAAATTTGAATATCGATGTGATGATGGCGCTGGAGGAAAAGTTAAATAATCACACATATTTTTACAAGTGCTAAATGCTGCACCAATCCATCCAATAGTTAAACAATGTCAACCTGCTGGTGGTGCTAGAGGAAAACTCAGGCTCACCAAAGTTAGGATTCAACCTCTGGAGAGCATGAATGTCTTTCCTGAATTTCAAGCCAATCCGCTGTTTTCAGATGTGCATCCAACCCACAGACTGTCAAAGCCCTCAGCAGAGCCAGTGCGATGACTGAAAACACTGATTCCACTCTTAGGACATGCACCACATGATCCGCTGTAGTTACTTAACTGCTGCTGAAACAACGGTTACATGTAACCTCGACTCACAGTTTCAACCAGATTTCTCCTGCTTTTAACCTGGATGCTGTTTGACCTGCAAATCAATAACTCCATGCTTAGGGGGCTAGCACACACCAGCAGTGGGATACTCTGCTCTGTAACCACCTCTGCTAATCCATAGACCATTTCATTTGTGCCTCCCCGCCACAGCCAAGTCTATAAAACAGTGCAGAAGCTGCTTTGAGAAATCAGCAAAAAATGTGGCAGGCGGTATCAATCACGGCTGATTTTATTTGCAGTTTCAGTGGAAACGGTGATGTATTCAGCGTAGAAACAGGAGAGACTGGACTCCCTGCACACCTGTTTGAGACCTCTGCTCACATCCAGCACAGCCTCCACCACAGACCATTCACATACACACAAACACACGCTCTGAAACATAAACATGTACACACACAGAATCACACACGATGGCCTTTAAGCCTTTATAGTTAAAGCTGAACGCTCATTCAGCTGCTTTTCGTCTGCCTCCTCCTCTAAAATGAACTCTTGATGTTTTTGGAGATGCATCTGCCAACATCATTTCATACGGAATTATTTGAGGAATGTAACAACTAAAAGGTTAACAAAATGTTGTGTGAGAGGAAAACAGAAGGTCACTGTGATGCCAGCAATACTTTCTGCGATTTTCAATGCAGCCTATTTGGATTATTGACTGCGCTCTTACTCCGTTCTAAGCCCATGCTGTTGCAATTCCTGTGTAAGCGCTCTAATTGCAATGTAATGTTAGTGTTAAAGTTCCCCTTTGAAAATTACTTATTGCAGCGATTGTGGAGAAGACCATTATTTCTCCAGTCTAAATTAAAATCCCTCTGTAGTTAGGCGATGGAATATGACTATTATATAACCCTGGTTCATTACCCAAATCTCATTATCTGGATATCTCCATGTAGCAGAGAGCTATTCAGATCCAGCTGCTAACAAGCCCTCACAGGCTGAGGTGAGTGAGTGATCATCTGCTGGCATTTGCCTTCCACTTCCACCTCCTCATCCTCGCTGCCACCCTGTGACCCATCCAACGCACTATCAATTATTCAACCGTGAACTTTATGTGCTGTTTCGCTCCATAAGCCTGCAGCCAACACAGGCAAGACGCACCAGCATCGGGTAGTGCAGTGTTAACAACCCCCATGGTGGCAAATGCCACATCCAGAGAAGACATTAGCTGTGGTAAGGCCTGGAAAAGATGCAACGGAGTCGTGAGTGCTGTAGCATGTTGCTGAGCTGCTTTAATGAGGGCCTTGCACTGTATATTTGTGTGTCTGCAGTTTGCACACTGGGCATCCTTCAGGATAATGGCCTGTTTCTCTCTTGGCAGATGCGTTAGTGGGGAAAAACTATTTTGAATGTTCCCTTTTTAACACAATCGCCAGATTATGTTCTCCTGCACCTGCAGAGCACAATTTATTCCGGGAGCAATCCAAATCATTGTGAAAACGCTCTGACAAAACATATTGTGTAAAAATCAATCAGACTGTTTCAGGTTCCCAAGACGCTGATGCTTTGTAGACGTCGGGTTTTTCCCCCGTGCTGACGGTACAAGTCATATTCTTTGTGCAGAGATCAGACTTTGCTCAAAGAGTATTTCAAAGTCCAGCTTAACTACCAGTACCAGATGATGAAACCTCAAGCCTCATTTCCACATTACTACTACAGCATCATTGGAAGGACAATTTATAGTGGCATAAATGTCGTACAGCATTGTTAGAGAAATACACTTCATCATGCAGTAAAAAGCTCAAACTTTGATACAGTATCATCATTACATAATTTGTCCAGCAGCAGCAGCAGCAGCACTCTACGCACTACCTTGTTTCCAGCACTCTGCAGCAGCGCACTTATTACAGTAATACATCATGCCTGAGGATCAGGGTGGAGGGGAGTTAAGAATAATAAGTTCATTGTTCAACTGTAAATATCCTGTCACGAGGGCCTATCTTTGCAGCTACATTTGGTAACCAATATTGTATTATTATGAATATAGCTATAAAAGAGGAATACCTTCTCCTAGATCAGCATCAGTGAATCAGTATTCATCAGCTTTAAAAATCCATTACTGCCATGTGCAAGGCTCAGGTTCACATTCCCATCAGGTGAGGAGCGTGAATACATTTTTCTCTTTAATTCTCATCTTAACTCTCACAGCAGCAGCTCTTAAAGTGCTAACAGATTGCCTGGTTGTATGTGTTGACATCATGTGATACTGTACAGGTAGCACACAAGCCAAGTTTAAAATCCCAGTGACACAACCCGTCCTTTAAAGGCTGAGGGTGGCAATATTTTCTCTAATTTTCTTGTTTTCAATTAATGAAAAGACCAAAAGCAAGAATGAATTGATCCGACTAGACTAAAACTGGTGTTGTCTGTGTTGCCGAAGCCTGATATATGTTACGCTTTGTTACACAGAGCTTCATTGTTGTCAACAAAACAATTAAATGAATGGGCCTTCATGTGCCTTGATGATGACAAACCCACAGTAGTTTATAGTTTCAGCTGCTGCTGGAAATACTCACTGGTGCACCAAATGTGTATTAATCCACCTCTGAAATTAGTCTCCCCACAAATGCAGTTTTTATTCCTGTTTGAGTCATATTTGCTAATAATTAAATTAAGTTACTAAATGAAACTTTGGAGGCACACGCCCATCCATAAAAGGTGCTGTGGAACAATTATCTGCACAGACAGACAAAAGCAGACTTGTATACTTTTATCTCATTGGCATTATTTTTTTATGTTACATGCACAGGATGTTTTGACTAATGCTAGGTTTGGAAAGAACGATAAGAAGAATATTTAATGAACACGCCAGCGCTTCTACGTGCTAAAATACAATAATCTGCAAAGATTAAATAGATTATTAAATTGAATAATCTAAAAATATAACACAACATGCATATGGAGTACATGTACATATAAATATGTTTATATGTACACATAGGCTACACACAGTCAGAGATAGAAACTGTGCTAACTTGTTATGTCCTGGTTGTTCGCTGCTGTCTTTGTATTCACTGGGTACCTGTGGTTTTGTTATACTGTACTTGGAGAAAACAGAAACTAGAGATGTAATCCTACTGCATTTGCACACACACACACACACACACACACACACACACACACACACACACACAGGGTAGAGCAGACACAGACAGGAGCAGGGTATTAACCTTTCTCCCGCTGAGGAGGCAGTAAGTGGGTGGTGATGGCACATGGAGTGGAGAGAGAGAGCACAGCCAGAAGGAGGTCAGTATTGTGACTGTAGATGGAAATTTCTATTTGAGGAAACACTGTTCTCTGCTGCTTTGTTAATTATGTGTTTGTCAAGTCTGTCCGTGACATTTGGAAAGTTTTTATCAGCAACTTATGGGATTACTTGCATAAAACTATATATCAAGTTTAGTGCTGCAGATAGTGTGCACACACGCGAGTGTCTATGCGCGTGTGTGAACAGTGTTTGGCTTATGAAAGGCTAGAATAGGTCTATGCCTAATTCATTAGAGTAACACTGCAGTGTTGTGAGCCTTCCAAGGATCGTAGAGAGCGTATGATTCAATATCTGGCCAATTCCTAATGTGGTGACATAACTGTGCAAGAGGGCCTGCAACAGTAACAAATGTATTCATCATCGTTGCCAGGGATCAAATAAAATGGCTGTGCTAGTAGATGTTTCTTTTGTTTTTACCCTTCATTTTTTTCAGGAAACAATGGATTAGCAGACTAGTTCATTTTCAGAAATGACCTGCTGCAAACTCATGCATTTTCACCCTCACAGAAATGAGACGCACAGTTTGAACAGCGCAGTATTTCGAGGCGGGCTAACTGAGCAGAATATTCCGAACCTGTTTATATTTATACCTGCATGGTGACAAACCCACAGCTACTCTTCTTATGCTAATGACCCTCGCCTTTTCAAAATCCTTCTTAGCAGAGGGCAGGAGCAGAGCTAAATCGATTAGCAAGAATGTAATAAGAATGGAACAATTTCATTAAAACTTTGGAATTAAAATTAACTAAAGACATAAAGGGGTTATTTGGATGAGTTGAGATGAAAATGCTACCTTACTAATGATACTATGAGCAAATTAAATAGTCTTAATCTTCTCTTTCAGTGCTTTGATTTATAAAAGAAGGATTAATACTCAGGAACAGAAAAATAATGTTCCTCATGTTATTAACTGGAGAGAAGAGAAAGGCTGTCAACCCAGTTATGTGTATGTGTTCTAATATTAGATATGAAAACTAATTTTTTTAACTGAGTCTGCAACTTCAAATACGAGTTAAAACTATAATCTTGTTTCTCACCACTGAAAAATATTTAATAGGACAAGTTTTTCATACAAAAAATTTCCTTTTCCCAGAGAAGTCAGATTTTTCATCTGGTGTGGGGAGTGGGACTTTCAGTTACAGTTTAGACTGCTGCTGCCCTCTGGTGGCCACAAGAACACACTGCATCAGCAGCACAGTATGCTGAGTTTCATATGAAACAGAACTTAATTAAAAGATGAAAAATCTCTGTGTGCACAGCTGCATAGGAAAAGTTTAATGGTCCCACAGAAGATAAACGACTGTCAGATGAGACTGGTCGAAGAGAGGTATTTCATGTTTCACTATTAATAATTCTATGACCACTTAATGGGGACACTTTTAAGTACTATGTCCTTTATTTCTGATTATTATATATTATATATATTACTATTATTATTATTTTTTCTAGATGATAATTTTTTAAAAGGCTTTAAAGGAAGGGAACGCTGTTGTTGTAATGTTTTATGTAAGACATTCATGTCTGACAAATGTTTCACTACAGCAGCTCTATGTTTACATGTGATGCAATTCCTTGTAAGATGGGTGCTTGTTTGTCAAGAAATTACATGACTGACTATTGTGGTGTAGTAGGATTTTGCTAGCATGGATATGATCATTAGAATGAAAAACTCCTACCTGTGTAGTTTCTGTCATCTTTGGTATGCATAAAAAGAGGGAGAAAGAGCAGTTGGTAAAAAAATACAGTTCAGGTGGAAACAGAACAATTGACTAGAATAAGTGGATCATTCTGCTGTGGGATTTAAAAAAACAGCCCTGATTAAAAATCCTGATGTTTTTCAATGAAAAACCTTTATAATGTCTGATTTGTAAAGACGTGGTGCAGTAAAGCTCAAAATTCAAACAATTTTCCTCCACTAGATGGCAGTGACACGACGTTGTAGTTATCTTGAGACGTGCACTGTTGGGGAGATACTGAGCAGGAGCTGTGTTATGTATTATGTAATCCTATGATAGTTTACAGAAATGCCATAAAAATAGATGGAGAAACCATTTAGTCTCATATAGTTATAGAAACCAAAGAAAACCTCATACAAACAACATAGGAAATGTAAACCTTATCAGAGTACATTATAAGTAATTGTTTACAAATATGAGTCAGCCATCAAGCTACGGCACATATTCTATGTTTATTTATACATTAATTAGCCTACTTTCAGTTGCCCAGTCCAAGAGTGCTGATAATTCCCTCTTTCATCCATTTTAATTCTGTCATTCCCATAGCAACTTTATTGGTTGCCATGCCAACTCAGATGATAACCAGTTGGCAATCTCATATCTTTCAGTTCTTTGTTTCATCTGTGGGTTTTTCTTTTCATAAATCGTCATTTATTTTCACTAATTTGGACAAATCTCTTCAGATAGTAGACATGCCAACTGTTGTAACCGAGAACACTCTTGGGTGTCTGTGATATCACACTCACGCTCTCAGTACAATATTAATGGAGTATTTATCCTGTGTACAGGTTAACGTATCGGACATCAGGGTTTGCTTTACCTGCCTGAGCCAAAGGTACAGACTGCCCCCCTGTGGATTACACTCTGATTGGTTGGATCATTTATTGCTTAGCAACCGTGCTTCACCATTTGGAGAGCAGGTGTTTGTAATTATCTGTCATCTTTAAAGCCTTATGTTCCCATTTTTTGTGAGGCAGGGTACAAAAGCTAAGTGAGCCATGTTTATGTGATGAAATGGCACAGGATGCATTCCGTTAATTTTATCATCATTTTCATGAGAGATTAATTTGAAGACTATATAATATCAGACAATGAATGTGCAAATGTACAAAAAACATAGTTAGTTACTGGAGGCCATGGTAATGTCTTTTAATTACTTGTTTTATCTCAACCCAAAGACATTCAGTCTAGTATCATACAGTATATAACAAAGGAAAGCATGTAATCCTCACCTTTTTCTGGAAAAACTGCTATAATAATTGAAGGAATTAATTATGAAAATAGTAGCAGATTAATTGTCTATTATTCTATTAATTGAATCAGTATCACTTTCAGAAAGTTCTCTTAATGTTTGAATAGATTTCTTTAATTATTATGATGGATATTATGAATTTATATCAGAAACATGTATGCCAAGGTGTTCACTGTTATATAAACATTCACTCTCACTGACTGTACACCAAATTCTCTTCGCTAGCATCACTCCCTTTGA
The DNA here is from genome assembly GCF_017976325.1 of Chelmon rostratus. Classification (NCBI taxonomy): domain Eukaryota; kingdom Metazoa; phylum Chordata; class Actinopteri; order Chaetodontiformes; family Chaetodontidae; genus Chelmon; species Chelmon rostratus. Next base: position 6,402,063 of record NC_055665.1, read on the forward strand.
CTGGCTGCATTGGTAATGTAAAATTAATTAATTACTATCTGTGTTGTCATTTAGCCTGCTGAATCTCCCTGGAGACAGTAAAAGGCATCCCATCATACAACATTGCCTTAATTCTTCTGTAATTGGAAGCTTAATGTGAAATCTCAGTTAGTCACACTGGCTTGAACACTCACAGAGGCAGGTGGGTTTAGGCGCATCCCACTTGCCCAGTTTAGTGCAATGGCTGATGTTTCTGCCCTCCAGGATGAAGCCGGCGTGGCAGCTGTAATGGAGCACTGTCCCCTCCACCGGCGGCCCGGGTGGCTTCACCGCCACCCGGCCGTTCTCCAGGGAGGTCCACACCCGCGGGCACAGCAACACTGGGGACAAGAGGGGCCATAAAGAGAGTTATAAAAACGTGAAATCATGGGGGAATGGAGTTGCAGTTACACAAACATCTCCCAGAGGGAAATGTGCTTTGGGAAGGAAAGAAACTAATGCTACTGGTTTTGGTCAAAGAACCAGCGCAGGTTAGCTAACTGGCTAGCTAGCTAACTAGCTAACATTTTGTGGCCACATGAACAAGCTATACACAAAACCCTGACATTATTATCACCTTATGCCTTATACCTTATCACAACCAAGTTGTTATGGTAACATGTAAGCAAGTATTTTCTTATTTACAGCACACTTACAGAGCATTCAGTCTTCAACTACCATTGAGAAATATCTGGCTCTTTAGCCACTAAATGCTCCAGTGTTCACCAGCTAAACGCTAGCTTTGTCGTCAGGCGCGGGGGGTTGATCAGAACTTTTTTGGTAGAAGCAGCTTCCTGCTGCGACTGGAAATGAGGTTAATGAGAGCAGTTAGGGAGCTGAAAAACGATAAACTGTCTGGTAGAGCTGAGAGGAAGCTGCACCCCGGTCTTTTACCTCTATTAAGTAAAACCAAAGTTACCACAAAAATTAACACTTGAACGTACAGCATGATAAGAACTAGCTACAATGTCAGAAACCATCATTGGTAAGATATACTGTAAGATATATGTAATTTCATGTAGAATGAAAACCCAAATGGCTCACACATTAAAACATTCATTTCAGACCTAGTGTACACCAACAGTCCACAGATATGGTGTCGGAAAATGGACATCATCCCCTGCAATGAATGGAAATCTCTTGGAAGTGGTACATGCTGTAATACTCATATTGTTGCTTGACTCACTTGCAGCCACTCATGAGCTGTTAACAAACTGAAGTTTGATCATTTTAGCTAAGCTTCTTGTTAGCATAATGACTTAAGTTGTAAAACAGTCTCGGATATCATAATTCCTCAGGAAACAAGTGTAGCCGTCTCAAATCTACATAAGCATTGGGGAGAAAACAAGCTTTACTGAAGGACATCAAGCTGAAAGCTAGCAGCCCTGTTAGCTTGTACTTAGGCACAGTAGTCCTTAGAGCTAAATGCTAACACATGCTCACAGTTACAGTGCTAACATGCTGATGTTTACCAATGTATACCTTAGTTTAGCGTGTTAGCATGTCGAGTACAGCTGAGGCCGACAAGAATGTGTCATTATAGTTGGCAAGTTATCTATGAAAGATTAGCGCTGGTAGAAAAGCAAACACAAACTGCAGCCTCTGTTACTGAGGCAATATGCTAATAAGGTTGCTGTTTTTTCAAGGTTTTTTATCTCTTTTGGTCATTGCTGCTGCTGACAGTGGCTGCTCTGAAAATAAATAGCTTTTCTAAAGTGGTGACGGTGGTCTAGCATGTCTCCAACATGTGTACAAGCATGTGGTTAAAAAGAAAAAAACAAAAACAGGATGTAAATGAGCAGCAAGGTAGAAATGTTTGCCACCATCAGAGGCTGAGGAGTAGTCTGCACCCTGAGCAGCTCTACACATACATGTTACTCAGATACAAAGCAGACTAAATATAATGAAGTCAGTTACCATTAAGAAATATGTTATATGGGCTACACTTTAGCCCGTATTTGTATTAGCTTGCTACAGCCTCAATATAGTTTAGCAATTGTGTTCTTGGTTTGAATTCCTGACAAAATGGCCAAGCTCTCGAGTATAATTTGTTTAGCTGCCGAGTTTGTTGAATCTTCCTCCCAGCATGTGAGCACATAATAAAACTCCAATCTGCACATTGCAGCTTGCGCTCTTACATAAGCCAGAGAAAACAAAAAAGAGAGCGTTCTCCTGGGAAAAACAAATTCCACTGATGTTAAATGTGAACTGAAAGAACAAAAACAGAGATATAACAGGGATTTGATTGGATCGCTTGCCTTATTCTGAATATTTGCAGAGGCGCTGTAGATGTGAGCTGAACAGAAATTACATTCAGGCCCTCACTGTCCAAAAAGAAGATTTTGGCTTGCAAGCAAAGTTTGCAGGAACAACACACAGTTAATCCATGTAGAAGCAGTAGCACATCTTAAATCTAATATATTACAAATTATATATCATGCACACATATACTAGATTAATATGTATGGGAAAAATATTATTTAATTCCAGTCTAGATGTAAGCTCCTCGAAGCAATACCCAGCACGCATCAGCCCAAACTATTCTCTATATGGATATCACAGATGAGTTTCATTTATTCATTTATAAAGCCCTTCATCAGGCACACACATCTTAGAGTTTGCAGACAAAAAAGCTAATCAGCAGTCAACACAGGATACAGCAAAATAACCAATCTATTCATAGATCAGAATCACCGAAACAAAGTCTGTTTACAGGCTCTGCGTGGTGACGTATTACCTGTACAGCAAGAAAAGAATTTCACTGAAATGATTTGTGACCATTCAAGCAAACTGTGTGACAATCCCAGCTCAAGGGTCCACTTACTGGCTTTTTTGAAGCTTTAAACCGCATCGTACAGTCTTCAATAGTAATGGCTCAGTGGTCCTGTATGAAAACAAGTGGGCATATATGGGGGGAGATCGTAACCCTGGACACTGTTCATGGATGTCTTCGGGGTCGGATATGTGAACAGCCTCCTCTGGCCATCTACTTACTCCCAGTCAATGTTATGAGCAGTTTTGGTGTTAATTCTGTTTATGTCAGGGCCCACAAGATGCAGTTGAAGGCTTCACAAAAGCTAGTCAGTGAACCTTTGAGTTGAGATTATTTTGTCACCCATACTGTTCCCAATTCAAGCGGAAGATTTTGGTAACATCCTGTAAATTGGAACTGTTTTTTGATTGATCAGATAGCTTGATAAAGTCAGTAATGTTCCTTTACAAGTTATACTTTCCAGTATAACAGCAGTTATTTAAAGTGATATTTACGTTGATATGTTCATAGCAGCAAATGACTAAATGTGAAAGGTGTCCCTCGTAGTGATGAGCCTACAGAGAATCATCACCTGAACATGAAGCTCCTCTCGGCTGTACGGAGCTTTATAGTGACTTTTGGCTCATTTTTTAGCTCAGCTTCACTGTTTTTTTTTTCCTCTCATAGTACAGCTTCGGCCACAACAGGCAGCTGTTTTCAGTCAAATAGCTCTTGAAACCTCTGTACACTACCTGCTCAGCATCAAACAGCAGAAAGACAAAGTTAGCTGGTGAACATAGCGGAGCATTTAGCAGATAAAGAGACAGATATTTCCTGCAGAAGGGGCAAACCGAGCTAAAACAGAGAGAATATTGGATATACATTTGCCAGATGGCCAGAAACACGACTTCAAACAAATGCTGCTCAGTCACTGCAGGATGTATAAATACAGAACTGTTGGCGAAAGAGTTTGCTACATCAACAGAAAAACATGTCAGTGTTGTTTTCACAACTCGTTTCTCGGGGCCAAAAGAAATCAGTTAATGCAGATTTGAAAAAAGAGGTAACGTAGGGAAACACAACAATAAAAGGCTGTGGTCTGATTTTGTGTATGCTCCATTCAAGATTGCATCACTTTACTGTGCATTTTCATGTTAGTCATATTAGATGATAAAAGTGACTCTAGTCCCAGTTCTTAAAAGAGTGAGAGTGAAGGTTTCACAGTATTTCACACTTTCCTGTGTGTGTAGTGTAACCGGGGAAGGCGGTAACGTGCTGTCAAATCGACTGAGATCTCATTTGAGTGTAACTGTGGCTTTATTTTGATGTTGAATCACCAGACAGAACACGTAACATCTGATTATTATACGCAATAATTGTGCGGAAAAGGGAGATCTGTGACAGGATAAGAGAAGTGTAGAGGACAGGATAAAAAAGAGGATGAGAATTAGGCCAAAATAGATCTTACAACATCTGCTGTGCTGCGCCATGTCCGTCCATGTGCCGTTGGGTAAACATTTCCTGACCTTGGGTCCCACGATCACCCGGTTTCCTCTGCAGATGTACTCTATCTCATAATCCACGGGCAGGATCTGCACACTGCGGATCTGTAAGAGAAACATGGACAGAGAGACAGTCATCAGAGTGTGATTGATAGTCTCTCTCACCAGTTTTTCTCATTCACTTAGGGACTTTCTTCATTCTGTCTCAGTGCAGTAGACTGATGCCATATGGTTGGGACAATGAGGCTCTAAGAGGGAGAACATTTTATGGCAATACTGTCTGAACTGATAAGCTGTCACACTCTGAGTTCCAACGTCTCCCCTCTTTCGTGTTGTGTGTGTGCTGTATGTGACTCGTGTGTGAATACATCCAGACCCATTTGAATGGCTCAGTTTTGGAGGTTTTCTCACACTTTGAAACTGCATCAGTCTTTCTTTTATTTGAGTTTTGCTGCAGTACAGAATTCAATACAATCGCATGAGCTTTAAAATCCCCCTCCACTCCAGGAATGTATTTTGCTTCTTGTTATTTCACCTGGATGTTTGACCTTCAGAATGCAGAATGCCATGTCTGCAGAGTTTGACACCAGAAGACTGTTTTAACATTTATCTGCAGAAGCTCACCTCAAATCTCAGTTTAAGACGTGCACCTACGGGTTATGATTTTGCCGCATCATGACTAATTAGGACGCCAGCCAATCATGGTTCAATATCCACCTTACCCAAGTACAGTGTGGACACTGGATACCTCCAGTGCACAAATGCTCAGAATGGACTTTTAGGTGAAGTAGGAGACATCCTGCATCCAGCAGTGAAACTTCTGAACAGTATCTGTATATTCAGAGGTTGTGGATTTATCAGTGAGAGAGGAGTTCTGTGGATGTCATCTTAAGAGTTTTGAACTAGTTCATCAAACTTTTTTGTGTAAAAAGCACATAGGACACAAAAAATTATTAAAACCAGAGTATTTTTTATGTTTTTCTTATCTAAAAACATGGAGGGGATCTTTAAATTAACATGCAGTAATTTATGATAATTACTGTTTATAATGTTGTTTGTTGATATTCATGCATAATAAATCTGGATAATTTACATTTGATGCAATGGTGCAGCCATATATGACTGATATCAGACAAGGCGGAATAAGATTATTTTTAAAGCTATTTAAATGAAAAACTGTGTGTTATCAGTTACAGCTGAGTGGAAAAATCACAGGCAGATCTGGATGTGACCCGACAAAGGTCGAAGGTTGCAGCTGATCCCGTGACATGGCTTTGGTAACCTCATGAGCTGAGTCTGAGTCAGGAGATGGCTCTGTCGCAACTGATTGTGTTTAACATGTCAATGTGTAAAAAAATGTCGCTTTCATTAATGCAATAGGTTGACATTTTGGGAAACACACTTATTTGCTCTCTTGCCGAGAGTTAGATGAGAAGCTTGATACCACTTTCATGATTGGCTACAGCCACGAGTCTGTTAGCTTAGCTTAGCATAAAGACTGGAAACAGGGGGAAACAGCTAGCCTGGCTCTGTCCAAGGATAACAAAATCTGCCTCCCAGCACCTCTAAAGCTCACTTAACAACATTTGGCAGAAAACATGTCCTTTGTTTAATCCATACAAAAACTGAAGTGTAAAAATTATAATTTGTGATTTTATGGGGGATTGTGTGGTGGAATATTTGTTGGCTGCCCATTAACCGCAACTCATTTTTAACAAATAAAAATATTGTGTTAATTCGTGAAGTTTAGAGCTGCTGGTAAGCAGATTTTGTTACCTTTGGAGATAGCCAGGCCAGCCGTTTCCCCCCATTTCTAGTGTTTATGCTAAGCTAAGCTAACCGACTGCTGGCTGTAGCTTCATAGTTGGTGCATACATCAGATGATATCAATCGTGTCAAGTGAGCAAGAAAGTGAATATGCATATTTCCCAAAATGTCCAACTATAACACTTAAACACACAAAATTTGACTGATAGTGTAATAATAATTACAATATTTGTCAAAGATAGCTGATATTGTGACAAATCAAGGTATTCTTACTGGACATTTTTACATCATTCCATCATTATTATTATTATTATTATCATGCCATTAGGTAAACTATCCCTCATCATATGACATAACTATCACCCGCTGATTTGTATTAATGTACTATAACCGCTTTACTTTGTCAGACATTATGTTTTATATTATAGGAAGAAATTACATTAGAGTTAGCAGATACAGTGTTAGCTACTTACAGTTCTGTATTTTTTTACGAGGAAAATTTTCAAGTCAGCTGTGGTTTAATGTGCCTGATTTGACAAGCGCTGTTCTGATTTAGATTACATTTAGATTTAGACTTAGATTCCGCAGTAACGACTTTTCTGTACCTGTTCTTGTGTCAGGCCTCTGTAGCGGATCCCCCCATCCCTGGGAGGCCGGATGATGGCACAGCCTGAGAAAATGAGAAGAGTGAAGGAAGGAGGACGACAAGAACAGAGAGCGAAGGCTCTGTCTCCAGAAAATGTAGATATATCACAGCAACATGACATATTGTCAGTTTAACTGATGCCTTCCATGCTGCACAAATTAGAGTGCTTCATTCAGGTCACTTAGCACTCTCTGCAGAGTTACTTCTGTCCATTAATGTGTATTATAAACACACATGCACAGCAAACACACAGACAGATTCACGCACATATTCAGTCATAAACACACACAAATTACCTCCGGCTGATGAATTATGTATGGGCACAACAAGAGATGGAAGAGCACAGACAATAATCAGAAAGAATAGCCGTGCCATCTCTGGATCTGAAAGAGAAGGAAGAGAGAGAGAGAGGTTTTAAAAGAAAATAGGGAAGTGTGATGGAGAAATGGAGGGGTTTGGAGAGAAGACAGAAGAGGAAACAAGAGAAAAAAGAAAATGGTTACTGAGAAAATATTCTTACAGTATTAATGGTACACGCTCAGTCCTCACATACAGTCATTTTCGGTTCGCTGCCTGTCCTTCTAAAAGGGATGCATCAACTTTTTGCCAAAAAATACTCCCTTTTCAGCCTGCCTGACTGTGCACAGAGAGGATGAGCTGCAAGATGAGTCCACTTTTCTCTCCCTGCTTCTATTTGTATTTACAGTGCAGACAGCCCATGCTCAGCTGAGAGCCAGCTTGGCTTAAATTCAAAGGCCCTGTATACAAGGCTTCAGCTGAGGTTTTGATGGCTGATATTTTTGCAAAGTTGCTGCCCATGGAAACATTTCACGCCAAGGCACGACTCAATAGACTTCAGAGTTTTCTTCATGTCAGAGTAGAAAAATATCTGGAACAGCTTGTAAAGGACAGTAACAAAAGCTCTCCACTGCACAGCAGAAAGATGGTTTTTAGGTGTGTTGACAGCTTTTTGAGGCACAATGACCAACCTCACCTATTCATTGGCAAAGAAGCTCTGAAATGCATTAAAAGAGGACTCTACCGATTTAGCATTGCATTCCAATAACCTTGTCGGACTCACAGTGGGCTGTTTGTTAAAACAATGATTAAATCGATACACCAGAACTAGAGATATCGTCTTGTTAATTCCATGCATTCTTCTTCATTGTCAAAAACACAGTGCCTACATTACCCACAATGCAACTCGGCTGTGGACAGACTCTGGTGTGTTCTGCTAGTAACTGCTAATGTTGCCTCAAGCAGAGATGATGAGCAGCTACATATGCCTAATAAGCTTACTTCTTTCTAACTCTGCAACCAAAGATTTTTCTCATTTTTAAACTTGGCCTTCCTTTGCAACGGACGCTGACTGACATCACTTGAGGCAATTTATCAGACTTTGAACACCTCCCTCTGGAGCCACAAAAAGCTTTATAGACTTTTTTTTCACACATGCAGTAGTACTCTACCTGCAAACAGACTTTGATGTGCAAATAATAAATGATATCAACGAATAGCAAATGCTTTTATTTATTATTATTATTATTTCTATACTATTATATTAACATAAACCTGCTTTATGTCACTTAGCCATCACACTGACTGCAATTGTGTAGCCATCATGAGTACAGAATGGGCGTGCTATGCTAACCAGCAAAAAATCAAAAGACGGCGGAGTCCCGTGAGCCACAGCGACTCGAGTGCTGGCAGGAAGGGAAACACAAACACACACACACACACACATACACGACTGACTGTATCAATGATAAACACACTATATATAGCTGCTCATTTGCAGTTTTGAATAATAAATGTTTCTTTATGAGGCTGTCAAACATGCACAAACATAAACACACCCATACACTCTCACACTTAACAAGGCAGTCCTGGGGTGGAGTGTGTGTGTGTGTGGTGAAGTAGGAGGGGGTGGGGGGGCATAACAAAGCAAAGCGCCACAGTGAGGGAGACAGATGGCAGCGAGGCTTGCTTGTGGAAGACAGACAAACTCTGCTGGATACTTCATTAGCATTATCCAGTGTATTTTTAGAGTTCACTGACAAGAAGTATGCAGGAGGTAGACACCATCACAGTGTGCGTGTGTGTGCATGTGTGTGTGTGTGTGTGTGTGTGTTGCCAGCGTACAGTGTGTGCTTTTGTCCTGTGTGGGAAGGAGGGGAGGGGAGGCAGTAGAGAGAAAAGGGGGAGAGAGAAGGACAACCCAGCAGGAATCATTAATATCAGCGATCACACACCGAGCTGGATAAAAGCAACCTATGTGAGTGAGTGTAGCACAGATGAGGAAGCCTAACCAACACCAAGCCAGCCTTCTCCATCAGCGCTGGGGCTCCAGTAGCACTGAACAGACAGCAGGAAGGAGGGGGGCCGTCCACTAGCCTCAAGCTTTAAATGCAATTAAGGCTTCAGCACCACGGACAGCGCCTCCGCTGCCCCAAACCGTTGGAGCCCTGTGAAACACCGTGTTATAAAACACCTACAGCCCATCCACATTCACTTCCACCTCTATTGTCACTGTTGCACAGACACTGCCTACTTCCTTGTGTGTGAATAATGCCGGAAGCTGCAATGGAAAGGGATGATCCGGTCCATTTCAGCAGCGAAGCTCGCACTTCACATTGAGAAGCATGTAGTGGCTACTTCCAAGCTGCGAGCTGGTCCACACGGGGTACATGCACACAGACTCAGATGCTGTATTTTCTGCATGGCTGAGCATGAACTATTGAGACGTGAGGGTCACAGTAAGGGTGCCACCAACCGTATGCTGCCGGTAGTTACTTGTCGGCTGTTGACAAGGGAATCCGTGATGGCCTGTAGAGGAAGGCCGACCATATTAACAAGCCCGTATAGTCCCCATATGAGTGGATCTCAAAAGTAGCGTCCAGAATAACATGACATCTGGCTAAACCGGTTGCATGTTTTCTAAAAGGGTGTAAAATATCCCGTTGCCCTCTCTTTTTAAAGCAGAAAGAGGTAAATGCAGACAGGATGGTGGTGGTTTATTGCAAGAAGGAACTCAAAACAAATCTGGCCTGTGCCCATCGAAAATGTATGGCCTTTGCATACAAAATGAAGAACGAATTGGCTTCTGTCTGGATTATCTGCATGGGGAATGGAGCATTTTCTGGATGAATGTGGTCTAATATTGCGACCTACAGTAATAGTAGCATCTAGCCGCCTGAAGCAAAGCTGTAGCATGTGTACTTACTATTAGTTGATGCGCTCAGCCAAGATAACAGTGCGTCCTCCGGATGGGACCCGCCGGGGAAAGCCCAGTGTCGGATTATTTGGTAAAAATATGTATCTTTGCAACGGTTTTTATGGCTATAATAATATGGCTATAAATGTGCAATCAGCTCCGTTCGTAAACAGAATGTTACAAAAACAAAACGGATCTTATTCGGGTTTTCTCTATGTATTGCAGTTACGCATGGCAAAGGTAAGAAATGACAAAAACCCATACAAAAAAATATACATGCACTATATACAAACGCATCCCCATAAACGACGAAACACCGATTCACCACACTCCCCTCCTTTTTTTCTCTCCCCCTCTACGATCTTGAGCTAATTCACGACGTCATGATGGAGACGCACCGTGCGTAACAGTCCCTCTCTCACGCATTTATCTGTTTCGCCCCCCTCCTCCTCCTCCTCCTTGGCAAGATGAAACGCGCTAAGGTCTGGGCCCACAAAAGCAAAATATCATAATGAATCTTACGAGGAGGATTTGGGTTTATGATAAGCTTGCGGATTTATCCCCGTGAATAATTATATCACGGCAGGAAGACTAGACACGGATGGAGGTGCAGATATGGCGCTGTGGTATTAACAGTGACTACTTTGTTAAGCCTTTTCCTAAAGCCCTTTGGAGTTAAGTCAACGAAGCAGCAGTCAGTCATTTCTACAACACTGGTCATCTATTGAATCAAAGCCCTTCCTCTCCCCCTTTGTGTCTTTCTCACCATTCTCTGCTCCTCTTCTGCCATCTATTCTCAGATCAGCATCGTGCTTCATATTTATACATCTGCTGAATAATTGAAGCAAGGCAGGGGAAGACATAACCTCTCCCTGTATCTCACCATGCCTCTCCGTCTATTTGAAAAACAGGAATTCACATCTAATCCTGCCCCTTAACATAGGTTACTGCAGTTCTGCAACATATAAAATAAATGTGAAACTATGGCACACAAGCCCACGATGTATGATCTGATTTATTGGTTATACGTATGACAATGCAGAAACTGGAAAGGGTGCGTGACATTCTGACTATTTCACAAATGCCATTTAAAAGGGTGAAGACTACTTGTTAAGACAGAAGTGAATGTGAGGCGTTTCGGATGATGATTTAAATACATACCTGTGGGTATCCCGAACATCTGTACAACAAACTTGAGAGACAAATATTCAAATCAGCATCACATGTAACTGTACATGTCAATATTTTCCAGCTTTGTAATAATTACATACATTTACAAGTCATTTCTTGACTTCATTGTTTTGCATCGTACACTTTGACAATCAAAGTACAATATCATAAGAGAAAATACAGAAATCAAAACAAAAAATAAATCATAAACTCTTCAAGTCTCATCGGAAACGGCGCCTGGGTGACTCAGATTATTCAACTGTTTTGAAAAATCATAAAAGGGCACACTCTTGTTCTTTAAATGGCTCTAAACAGAACTACAGATGAGTTTACAACAAAGTACTACTCATGCTAAATTTGTTACTTGTTCTGTGTCAAGGCACACGTCAAATTACAGCAAGGGCAATTCTTTTTTTAAAAGGCAAGCAAAAAGAGGAAATGCATTTGCTGCCAAAGAAATCCACTTATACAAATGTAAACAATATCCAAATAATACAAATTTAGGAAAGGCTTTTGCATCAAAAGACCACAGCAAAATTACATAAAAACAAAAACATGGCTGAGAGCTTCATCATTAGCATTAGCTTTAATAGTGTCAGTGTTTGTTTCAGCATATATGTAGCCCTGAATACATGTCATAAATGTCTGTTTAAATAGCCAACTAGGAGTGCATGCTGTCAGAGTGGAGAGCGTCTAAGGAGTCTTTTAATATCTTCAGACTTCATTCTGTTCATCGTTTCAGGAATTTTCAAAAAACGCATTCTCTCGTGCTAAAAATAACAAAACGCTACTCGCAGCATGTTGCTAGAAATAAATATACAAAATGTGGATTCAAACATGCTTTCACTCTGCACTGACAGAGAACCGTTTTTGTCATTTTTCCCTACACACGAACTTGATGAGGGTGGACAGTGAGGATCTCAGTGTGTGAATATTAATGTGTGTGTGTGTGTGTGTGTGTGGAGACACCCTGCCACCCTCTACCTTTAAGCAATTGCTGATAAGACTCGACACGACTGGAGGGGACACAATGGAGGGATTTGTTTTCACCAGTCTCACCAAATTAGATCAACGATTAGCCTGGGAAAATAAGAAATGATGCCTTTCTAAATATGTCTGTTGGAAAAAGGCTTTTGATCTTTCTTCGCTATTCCTTCATGCTCAAGGAACAAATTCTTCCCAGAATCCCTCACAGGGAGCGAATATACAGTTTACTTGCCCTGGAGGCTTGAAAGCTCTTTAGATTTCAGTAGTGTTCTACCTAGGCTGCAATGTTAACTATTAATCAGTGTCAGCTTTAGAATAATGTCAGTCAACATACATGTGCTTATTTACACCTAGTATCATATATACACCTACAACTGCATCACTGCAGTTTCACATCTGCAGCTAATTCACTGTTCTATACTTTGGTTGGTAACTATGTTTAACCCTAATTTGTTTTTTGATAGCTCACGTTTTACTTTAGCTGTGTTTATAGCTGTTGCATCTATGACGGCCTCACAAACTGAAGCTTCGGTGGTGCTGCTTGTAGAACTGCTGCTGGCGCTCTTTGGCGGATGTTTCCGTCAGCTTGTCTCTTCTATCGATCACGCCGCCTCTCTCTTTCTCCCCCTCATCCCCAGTTACGCTCCCAACGTCGCTGAGGTCCCCGAGGTGCTCAATGGAGTCATATTTCTCCAAGTCGGAAGCGATGGTCTGCAGGCTGAAGACCGAAAGGGAATCCGACCCCGCCCGCTCCCTCTCCTTTTCATTCTCCTTCTCTTTGTATTTCTCCACCAGGTCGATGGCTGCATCCACTCGATCCGACCCCATCGCACCGCCGCTGCATGCTCCACCTTCTTTCTTTACTCTGATGTCGGACTCAGCTCCAACGGGGGGACTTCGCCCACCGCAGACCGTCGGGCATCCCCCCTCGGCCTGGTCCCTCCCCCTCTGAGCGTGGATCTGCTCGCTGATTTGTTCTAAGTTTCGTAGGGCGATGGAATAGCGAGTCTTCACTTTGGCTACATGCAGTTCCAGCTGCAGCACTTTGGCCTTGTTCTCCTGGAGTCACACAGTCACAATTTCATCATTAATTTCAACATTGATTTTATGCCACAGCCCACCAGTGACCTCTAGTAAATCCATAATATACAGAATATATTACAGCAACACAACTATACAAACAAATGACAAAACTGGGAGTGACAGAAGACAAGAGGCACTGCACACAACATCTTGTACAGTCCATGCTCCAGCTTTCACAAACAGAGGCACTGCTTGGCTGCATTACCTCCAGTATGTGGTTGAACTGGGCCTTGAGCTCAAAGTATGGCTTGGATTTCACGATGACTCTTTTGAGGGACTTTTGCAGCATCTGAACCCGAGCCTCAGCCTCCTGGCAGGCGTGCGTGACACGCATGTGCTCCCTCTCGCTGCGGAGTCGCTCCTCCTCGGCTTCGTTCACCTGTGAGAGACACACAGGAGCAGGGCGTTAACTTGTACACACACACACATACACAAAGTAGAAGCCAGTGTGTTAAAAAGTGAAAACTCTCGCTTCACTGAAATCTGTAACAAAACCAAACAACAGTGAAACAGTTTCATGCACTCCATCGATTTTACACATCAAAAAGTCTGTTTACAGGTCTTGGGGAGCACTGCATTTTCACTGCATGTGAAAAAGGTAGACTGACACACCTGATTCTCATACCTAACTGTCAGCATTCAAGTTGCATTATGGGTAATGTAGGCAGCAGGTTTTGACAAGGAAGAAGAGTGTATGAAATAAAAGAATTTCTCTGCATCTGCTGCACTGACTTTTTTTTTTTATCTGGATTCTGACAGTGTGTTTTCTTCTTCTTTTACTCCTATGTCATCCACCACATTTTAGAGCCACTCTCATTTTTTTGTTCATTGTTCTATCATGTATCATCATATTTCAGGCACCAGAGCCATTGTATCATCTGACACCAGTGTTTTAGAGTATGCCATGATTTTAGACCTCCTCCTTTTTGTTACCTTGGAGGTAGCGTGGTTGAGCATCTCCTGCCAGGTGGGATCCAGGGTGTTCTTCCCATCAGCCATCAGGCCCTGCTCTGCCACATAGACCATCTCCCTGGCAGCCGTGTGCATGGAAACCGCCCTCTCGTAGCTCAAAGCTGCCTTCTGGGTCTCCTGCTGTGCCTACAAAGAGCAGACAAAACTTTTACAGTCTACAGAAGTGGAATATGACAAGGACACAACCCCCTGTTCCGTTAAGTCAAGTTCAATAAGATGTCAAACTGTATTTGTAAATCATAGTTTTTGATTTAAAATGCTCTGGGTTTAGTGGCATTAAGTCCATTAGGCCAATAGATGTCGGAGCAGGTAAGTTAAGGAGAAAACAATAGTCTTTCAAATATCTCTATTTAAATTTCTTTATTTAACTGTTAACGATTGCCCATAGGGGAAATCTCACACAGCTAATGATTCTGCAGGAAAAAAAATAAGTATCTTGTGTCCAGATTGCGTGTAGGGCTACATCCAGTTAAGATGGACTGCACTTCACATCTGGAATTAGAATGAATCTCACATGCATATTGAATGAGTTCTCTTCCCTGCTCAGGTGTCCTTCAGTGGTCCTTCAGTGCAGCTAGGAATGCACTTGCAGTATTATGTGAACAAATGTGTCCCTGGCCACCTCCAAATGCTGTCTGAGCAATCAGATCCCAAATGTTATTATACAGTGTATTTTGGAAGCTAGTCCTGCATTTGAGAGCTTTTCACTCGGGATCAGCTCACCTTAAGATGCATTTTACTGTGGTGCTGAACAGGACCAAAGGGTGAGGTTTGCGTTTTTGTGATGCAGCTTTGTATTTAGTTTGTACCGATTCGCAGTGGCCAATTAAAACAAGTAAAATTGTTTTGTCTTATTCTAGTTTAAGGACAATCCAGAGGGCCTTGCTTACACTGAAGCTAGAACTTGTGCCATGTTTACCCTTGGAACCCATACAAAAATCTCCCTAAACCCTAGATCTGTTTTGCGTTTCCAGCACATACAGTACTCTTAAATGTAGGCAGATGATCGATTTATTTTGACAATAAAAAGACAAAAATAACAGTGCTCATGTGTAACAAACTGAACTGGACTGCTTAGTGGAAATACAGGTTTAGGTACCAAGGATTAATGGCATGTCTGGGCACTATGTTCACTGAAGTACAGTAAACTCCTGCATCTCAATATAGCAAACTGCACAGATTCCACAGAAGATTTCTAAAAGCGTAGATACTAGAGTTTCGCTTTTAAACAACACTTTTAGACACACAGATATCTTGAATGTACCTCTTTCGCTAGACGACGAGCTTCATAGTAGGGTCTTGCTTTCTCAATGCAACCACCAAGCTGAGAGCTCTGAGCGTTTAGCTTCCTGGCAGACTCTGTGAGGATCTTCCGGTATCCTGATCTGGCATCCTGGATGGTAAATGCATGAAAATGACAAGATTAGATTTACCTGTAATGGAGTGACTGATTAGATTTTAGCTGGAGTATGACTCAGTTCACTGAGCGTCAAATTATCAGCAATAATCCATTTTCCATTTCAAGAGTTCTTCTCCAGGCTTAATACTTAGAGATATTGAAAACAAAACCATGATATTGGTTAGCACATTTCTGGGTAGACTACTAAAATATTTAACATCAAAGACAGACTCTCAATAAATTCCCAGGGCAGTCGCAAATGTTTTTTTTTCCCACATTTCTCATGAGTTTTACACTGTCAAAATCAAGGCATTTCTAGTTTGTTCCGTATTTTTCAGTCATAGGTGCCTCTAATTGGGTAGAAAGTATATTTTTACTTACATCCAACTGCAGTTCTAGTCTGTTGATTTCTGCACTGGCTTCATTGAGATGCTCCAACTCTTCCTGTAGGGAAAAGAAAAAAACGTACTGCTTTAGGCCATTATTAACGACAAGAAAAAAATTATTTCATTTCCTTCCAACACATGCAGTCTGAGTGAAATTAGCTCCAGTTTGTATCTCATATGTTATCATATGCAATAACATTGTAATTGGTTGAATGTAGGCTATTAGTAATGCAAGCAAGGCACCAACTGGAGCGGGAATGAAATGTACCTCACAGGTATGTCAATATGGTGCAAAGCAAATGTTGTGTCTTGTAGCAAGCAAATGTCTTGTGTCCACTGACCAGATTATCACTTTTGCTCTGACAACCACATTTGCACAGATTACAGTATTAGAAAATTAACACAAAGCACAAAAAAACATCTACCTCTCAAACAAAAGTAATGCAGAATTTCCCATCCAGGTACAGCTAACAAGCATTACAGCCTGGCCAATTAACATGTCAACCTATCTTGACGGGAGGTTAATTGACCACTAACAGAGCAAACATCAGACGTTGGCTCTCATACCTGGATCCTGGGGTCCAGTTCCTCCTCGTAGGGGCTGTGTAACCGCTCTCCCACGCATTTTGGTTTTTCACTTTCGCCCTCCTCGCAGGTGTCCCTGCGCGCAGTATCTAGTGCGTTTCCATTAGTTTCGGCGGCTTTGACCTCCTCATCCTCACCGGGAATAACCTCCCTCCAATCCCCAGCATCTGACTCCCCGGACCCGGCGGGGCTCTCTCGCAAGTCGCCTGGCTCCATTCCAGGCCAAACGGTTCCGCTAGCAGCAGCGTTAGCTGAGGTTGATTCGCCAGCAAATGTGATGGCTAAACAATCTAAAAGCCCGGTCCAACTAACAACAGTTGAGTGTCATGCAACAGGGGTAAATTATACAACAATTCGATTGGTGGCGACTGTTGTTCAGTCTGCAATCGGCCATTTCAAATCACACCGAGACACGAACCCACTGAAACCAGCCTCGCCTGCAGCCTAGCACGCTAACAGGCTAACGCCGCCAGGAAGAATTCAACGGTTGCTTTATACCATACAGGTGAGAACAAATAACTAATATCATTAGATGAAAAGTAAAAGGAGGCCCAGCACTATGTCCCCCCATGACGTGTGTTTTTTCCTCCATTTCTTACCGGTTCTTCATTACTTTAGCTAGGCTAGCTAGCTAGGTTTCGGTCTCACATCATCATTACAAATGCAGTAAACAGACTAGTATTAACGTTGCATCGCAAACGAACGCGCTATGACGTATGGGCCAAGGCGGCTACCGTAGATACAACCGAGACGTTGCATAGAATAGGAAACAAACTAATTCCTGTCACGAGTGCTGCAAACTCGTACATCTAATTTGTAAAACGCAGTTTCTTATCGCTGTTTCTCCATAAATCTAATATTTGATAAATACTAAAGTTCTGTCATTTAATTTTCCTTAAGTAGCATTGAAATCATCTGATTCTACATTGTCACAGTATCACATAGATTCTGTATCTGCCTGTTACAATTCTTAGATGATGCTATATCATTTATACACAGTGCACCGTTTCATTATATGAAAAATATCCTAATGTCTTGCGCATCATGTTTACACAGTACGAGGATCACAAAAGACCTCTTAATCTATAATTTATTGACCTGCCATACCGTCATACTGATGTCATAATCACCTCTTGTACTGAATGTATTATTATGCACTGGTTAGTTTCATTTTTCAGAAACTCGTTCCTGGTTGCATTGTCTCATTGTTTCACGCTCATTTTTCTTGAAAGTCATACTCCTTGAAAATCATGCTTATTATTCTATTGCACATCATTTTTCATTTTCTGTTGTTCAATTCATTTTATTTTATCTACTAGATTCGTTCTGGAGATAGACATCTAAGAATTCCACTATGCATTGTACTGTGTATGATACTGTACATGACAATAAAACTTGTACATGTCCCCAAAATTCAGCATCACAGATTCATTATTTTTGGAAACTTTAGGAACTCTGTTCCTTACTTGAAAGTTGTTCTTTTTTGCATGTCCTTGTGTTTCCACCCTTTGAGCTGATGGAAATGTAAATTTCTCTTCGGAGATTAATAAAGTATATCTATCTATCCATCTATTTAAAATTTAAATATAACTTCCAAAGTGGATATTATCAACTGGTAACAACTGTAGTGCATTAGATGATATGAGCTGAGAGCATGGTACTCTAACTGAAGTAAGCAACTCATTAAAAAGCAAAATTGTGTATTGTTTTTTATTTAAGAAAAATACAAACACACAAATGTTGTAGTCCGCAAGGAAACAAACCTGCAACGACTACGACACAGAAGAATCATTGAACAGAATTGTTTGACATTAAAATGTAAGCAGGAAGGGTTGATTTTCATGAAAGACAAACACTGAGAATCAAATGACACATTAAACTGCAGCATGACCAGTCACCACCACCATAAACAACCATACCACAGATTCAGTTTTTATATTTGTATATTCTGACATAAATGGTTCATATAGGCCTCCAGAAATTGCAAAATAATTTAAAACAAAAGCGGCAAACTCAGTAATTGCATTGAATGCGTTGAATGCCATGTGCACAATTAGCAGAATATAAAAATAGATCTCTGGTGAATAACAGCAGTTCTGTCTAACAAACTGTTTAGGCTGTATCCTACACTTTAGGAAATGTTTTGAAATAGTGAAAAAGACCTGAGTGGCATTGGCAATAACCCCTACACCAGAAAGAGGGACAATCCATTCTGCATTATGAAAGACAATAAACTAGAGTACTTATCATTCAATCAAAGAGAACCTTAAAGAACATCAGTCTTTGGTTTGGAATGCTTTCTCCAAGAGACATTTACACAAAGGCTTTACAAAGGCTTTCGTCTAGATCATCAGCTCCAGGTGGAATCATACTGGGTCCATCCTGGAGGAGGGGCTAAGTAGATTCTCTGCCCTCTTGAGATGAAACTGACAACCCCATTGTATCCTGTCCTAGGGACTCCAGACTTTAAGTCATCCATGATTCCCAGGTTTTTGGCCAATATTTTGAAACTGTCCTTACTTGAGTATTGAAGGCGGAAAGGCCCTGGTCCTTTTAGTTGTCCCTGCTTAACATCTTCATATTTAACCACGGGAGCACTGTAAACTTCCTTTTCAAAAACTTTTCTGTACGTCTCCTCCTTCAAGTAACTCAAGTCTAACTTGGTGAAAGGCACAAATTCAGCATTCAGTTTAATGTAACGCAGGTACTTGTCATAAAACTGACCGAGACTCACACCTTGTCGGCCAAAGGTCAAAGTTCGTGAGATCTCTGGGCGTATACAGGCACGGTTGCGGCGCTGCTCTGGTTGACGCATCCAGTCATCCCAGAATGAAGTGGGCCACTTGGGCTCCAGCTCCTCCCACACCTCCTTGAGGAGCATCCACCCCAGGCCAGGAAAGAAGTCAGTCCGGTAGAGTAGGTTAGCTTTGCCTGGATCAACATAGCCTTCCCTGCCATTGTCATTCCAGGCTGACACACACCACAGACTGGGGTCAGATTTCAGGAGTGGCAGCAAGGCTCGGAAGTACTCAAAGAAGTCTGGCGCCACCTATAGTCGAAGATAAATAAGTCAACTTCAGTTTACATGCCCCCTGTCAACAAGTGAATTCAACTGTTCTCAGGATATGGAAACTTAACATGTGTGAAATATAGAATTTAAACATTATTTTATTCACTGACATATATATTGATAAATAATGAATATTTACATTTGCTTTTGAATTGTATGTAATATTTATAAAAGCATTAACTGGAGCAATTGAATGCCACCAATTGATTATATGATTACCTCCAGGTCATCCTCTACAATCACCACAGAGGAATGAGAGAGGGTCTTGAACACTTGGTTGAGAGCCCAGCGGTAATGCCTGGAGATTTTGTAGTAACCCTGGAACTTCTTGTGCTGTGGTTGCACAGCGATATCTGACAAGTCCGGCTGTTTCAGATGAGTTACTTGATCTCCATAAGAACGAATCACGTCAGCAGTCTCGGCATGTCCACAGTCCTGACTTACGATGATTGGGTAAAGCTCTGCTGAAGGACGGTGCTGCAGTAGTTTGTCCAAGCAGCGCCTCACTGTGACCCTGTTGCAGGCGATTACCAGGATAGGAATGGCAGGCTGACGGGGGACAACAACCTTTGGCCTGTCTCTGTTTGGTGGCTCCCACAGCGACTGATGATTCTGGATCTGCAGCAGGATTTGTTTCTGCATTTCAAGCTCTGCCTCGAACGTGTCTGCCATTCGGAGCACGTCTCCCACCACATCATTGGTAGGCTTTTCACCCACTCCTTTGTGCTCTCCGGCAGGTTTGCCCGGCTCGCCAGGTGGGGGTCTTCCCCAAAGCAGAAGCACCAGTATGGCATTCCAGGTGACAAACAGGAACGTACCGCAAAGAATAAGAGAGCCTCTCTTGGGGAGCATGGCACAGAAACTCAAAGTGTGGGAGGTGGTTTCAAGAGGACAGGGTCTGGATAGAAAGATTTGTCCTTGTTACAGACAATAGGAAGGGGATATGGGAAGGACAGCTTGTGTATCATCACAAGCATATGATCAGAGATTGGGTAATTGCACCTTGTTGACACACTGTGCAGTAATTCAAGCTACACAATATAGTGTCAATGAAGGCAAAGATGGACGAAATATAATAAAGGGCAGCACGCATCTTGGAGTAAAGTTACGATTCTGACATCCTCAATTCTCAATATCCTCTTCCATCTGAAATGAGAAGCAAATAAATATTGTAATGAACGTGAGAGCCAAAGAGAAAATAACACGTGAGCCACAAAGTTCTTTAAAAATTAGACTCGGAAATCAGGCAAGTTTATGTAAAATTTGTATAGGAAGTTGCTTCATGGAGTGATGATTCACGCATCGGTCTCTGATCGATCTTATCACCTGTGGCTGCTTCGCTAAATAAGCCAAGCTAACGCGGTATGCTAAGCAGACTGAAAAACAACCATAAAACACTGACTTTGTACCTGGCTGTCCTCGGCGCTGCTCGACAGACAGCATATCTGTAAATACTGTACCATGAAGAGGAGCGTGCTGAAATTAGCCCTTACCCTGACTGTGTGACCACTTCTTCCTGTTGTGGCCATTTCTCCGCCGTTTCTTCGATGACAGCCGGCAAAAGTTCAACGACTGGAGCTGAGGGGCCTTGTGGAGCCGCTGGAAAACTGTTCCCTTGCTAGTTTTCCGGCTATCGAAGCAACTTAACGCTCCTACAGTTTCTCTTGTTTCTCGCAAGAATGGAAGAAGAGGAGGAGAAAAAAGTAACACGACGACTTCCTGGGTATCGGCCAGTCACGGGAAGTCCCGCCTTAACCGTCACCTCGAAGAATTACACAACACTTTGACGTCTGGGCTGCTCTACGGGCCTAATTAACAAGCCTCTCATGTCCATGGAAAGATTTATTGTCTGCTTTCACACACTGCGACTGCGATATATGGAAATGAAGAGACAGAGAGGCTAAAGGGGAAAAAAAACAGATGTGGATTTATGTCTTTTTGTGCGTGAGCTGTAGAGAAAAGCACGTAGTTTCTGTTCGCTCTCAAGGGATGAAATGTAAATGTTCAATAGAGGAACGATAATTCCCTGCTGTCTTCCTGATATCAAACAAACACAGCACATAACAGTGACAGCTATAATGTTTTTTGCGTTATTTATATTATTTACAAGGTGTTTCAGCAGCAGTGGTCGACTGTGACTAAGTACATTAACGCTAACCGTTCTGTAGCCTAATGTCACTTAAAAAGACATTTTGGGAAATGCTATGCAGCTAGCCTGGCTCTACCCAAATGTAACAACACATACCTACCAGCATCTTTGTCTAATTAGCATACAATAACTGGTTTCTTTCATACGTGCAAAAAACAAGGTGTAAAAACGACAATTTGCCGTTTTTTTTAAGGAGGTTTACTTGCCAAATTCTATCTTGGGTGGTATCGGTTGCCAGGCAACTAGGGAGACTTCAGGAAGTTGCTGGTTCCAGCCAGTTGGGCAGGTAATCCACATCAAATTACCATTAGTGGTTGTGACAAGTAGGGATTTATACACATTAAACAAACAAGATAAAACATGTTAATTAATGAGCTTTGGAGGTGCAGGCAGGCACCTGCCTGGGCTGGCTGTTTCCAGTCTTTATGCTAAGCTAACCTAACCGGCTTGTTGTAGTACAGTAACTTAGCCACAGTACAGATATGAAAGTGGAATCAGTCTCCTCCTGTAACTGTAAATGTCGAACCTTTCCTTTAAGCACTAATTTGAGGCACTTTTGCTCATAAACTGTCACTTATTTCCATTTCACGCCACTTTTCTCCCCTTATGCTCCACAATTCAAAGGCAATAGCATTTGGATTATTTTTCACTGCACTCCCATTTATGTTTACTCCATTCCAAAATGCAATTTTTATTACACAATGTTTGAAAAATAAGTTTTTGTGGAAAACATTGACCTACAGGGTTTCATCTTAAAAATAAATGTCCTGCCTGTCTTTTAACTGTCCACCAGGAGGCCTAGAATACTTATAGTGAAATACAGGACAACAAGTAATACATGTGTTAAATGTTTCATCAGGTGTTTATTGTTACAGAGTTGCATAGACAACTTTTCTACTAGTAGGCTACTAAAGCCATAATGTGCTCTAAAAGAACCCATTGTCTTATATCACTGAGTTGAAGTCCAAATGTGGGTTGTGGGTTATGTTTTGTGAAAGCCAAGCAAAAGTCAATAAATAAGGTTATATCACAGTGTGTGTTTTTGGCACTGAGGCCTTGGACTCTCTCTCAGTCGGGTCTCTCCCCTGTGACACTTTGTCCACAGCCGGAGGTGTCCTCTGCGGAGATGAGGTCTGTGGGACTGTGGGTTTGTCCGTTTGCCTGAAAGAGGTCGTGCAAAAATGATTTCATGTTACTAATACAGAAACGCGAATGATGTGATGTGCTCTGATTGTCTTGGGTTGCTCACCTGCAGGGCATCGTTTCTGATGTTTTCCTCATCCTGTTGGTTCTGTAGATGTTGTGGCGCATCATCGGGGCCGATGCTGGACCTACGCAACACCGCCAGCTTAACTAACACAAGTTCTGACACCAGAGCAGTCAAAGATAAACAGGTGCTCTTCAGTGTTGACCAGACAGGTAACACGAAAGACGATATTTGCCCTGCATATCCCATCAAGAACGGGGAGGTTATGGACACTTTCAACACGCCAGCGGGGAATTCACTGATTTCCTGAACAAATTTAACTTTACAGATGTGTGAAGCACACGTTTCTAATTTAATCATTTGAATCATTTGTGAGCATTTATCTATTCCAGGCAGGTTAGATGTCAGTCTGCGTGCCAGTTGACGCACCAGCGCGTTTTGGACACCAGCTGAGTGCGCGACCCTTGCGGATTGGGAAACTTTTGGATGACATAATTTATCACTTTCCCTGAAATCCTTTTCGCTCAGGACTTCACCTTCCACCCGGAGCGGTTTGACCGCCACAGTCAGTCTTCTTCCCACAACAACACGATCTCCTTGGAGAAAAGCCTCCCACACTGGCGCCTTTGACCGGGTGCGCTCCGCTGGCGAGTCGCGCACCACGCCGCCGGCCGGTCCGAGGCTGTAAATCGAGGTGGCAGGCCCCTTGGTCGGCGGATTCCTGGTCCAGATATTCCCCCGACACCGGAGAACAGCAGACAAGGCAGAAGCGGAGGGAGTGGAAGCCATGGTAGCCGATAATATCCACAACACACTGTTTCTGTTTCTCCTTTGAGGTTTTTAATGCGCAATCTCCAAGCGGTCACATAACGTATAAAGGTTTATTTGCGTAACAAGTGGATTTAGAGGAGGGGGTGGGGGTCTTTTCTGCTCTAGTCCATGCGACCATAGTTGCCCGGATAGTCCAGGAGGGGGGTCAGGTGGGTGTGTCTTTAGGCAATGGTAAAAGTAAAAGTCTTGCATTCCAGCTGAGAAGTAGCAAAATGTGCACGAATATCAAAAGTAAAAGTACTTGTTATGCAGAATTGCCTGCAAACTGTAGCCTACTTGAGTAAATATAGCCTGTTTAGTTACTTTTCCTCACTGTCTTTAGGGGGAGCATGCACATGTAATAAGTGTTAAAGTCTATATTTGTCTGTTTTACATTGTACAGTTACAATATATAAGCACAGTACTTACTGCACAACACTGATCATGCTATTTCTAACTTACCTTTAACTTTAAAGACTGAACACTCAGGTGTATATATGCTAAACGACTTGTGTCATTCCTGCAGTGTGATATGGACTTTCATGATTTACATGTTTACATGTTTAATAAAAGAATTAGATAAGTGAGCCAGAAAACAGGGGAAAAAAGGTAACCAAAAAGACAACCGTCATTCTGTCAAACAGGTTTGTCAGCGTAAAGAGCTGAGAGGCACAGCTGAGGAGAGATTCAGTATTCAGCCCTGTTAACTGGTATGTTTACACCACTAGAGGGAATCAGGTGTCTATAGAAGCATGCAGGTTTCTGACAGGCAGCAGGCAACAAATCTGTTTTGACTCAGTGGACGACACGTGTCAGGAAAATGAACAGGAAGTCTCAACTGTACAATAAACAAGCACCTATTAAGAACTCAGACCTGTTAAAAGCAAGATGATCACTGTTGAATTTTAAGATTATATGAAAATCCAGATTATCTGTGAAGTCATAAATCTGAGTAATACATTTTCAAAGCCTCAGAAATGCTTTATTTGTTGATATTATTCTTAAGAGTGAGAAAGAAAATACAAATATATATATTTATATATACATCGTTCATGAATATGTACAACAAGCTTTTCTATAAACAAAATTTGGAGGAACGAGAAACCCTGAATTGGTTGTGGAAATTAGCCTGATACAATCAACACATACTTGTCTTCTCGTCACAGAACTGAGTGCATTTCAACATTTACAGCTTATTAATCATAATGGACAGTTTTTTATATACATACAGTGTTTCTGGCTTTTCACAGTAATCACAGATATGTTCAAAGAGAACACAAAGGTAAAAAAAAACAAAACATGCAAGTTTGCCCTGTTTCGTTCATGTGCAACGTTGAGCCTGTGTCCTTTGTTTGAAAATATGCTGCCGCCCTTGTTTTCCTTCATTTCTTCACTTCACTGCAGCTCAAGCAGCGTGAATGTGTCCCAGTGCTTAGTTTTATCTTCACCAAGAGCACAGAGGAGGCAAAAGGATCACTGAGAGTAAGTTTAGTGTGATATTCTCTCCCTGCACCTTAGTCTCATACACCCCTGCCCCCATCAGGGACCTGGCTCTTCAGTGGTTGAGTTCCCTTGATGTGGCCTGTGGTGCACAACCACATTCGGTATGATCACAAAGGCCAAAATCCCCACCAGCATGAGAGCCACAGTGATGGTGATGATGGACCCCACCACGGCGTAGTAGCACTGGTCCGAGTGGAACAACCTGCGCAGGCGACCTCTGACCCTGTTTGGAGGCCTGCCTACATCCACCACTGTGGTTGGGGCCATTCCCTGCTCCATGGCACTCAAGTGGAGGTCGCCACCACCTGCTGTCACCTGGGCTTCCTGGCTCTTTTTAGGCAGGGTGAGGATGTTGGACTTGGTCGGGCTGTTCGGAGGAGGGTGCTTCAGGAGCAGTTTGCCTTTACTGCGCTTGAAGCGGATGGACAGTGCCCTCTGCATTTCCGGTGGGAGTTTGCCTATGATGTCCTCATTGTTGCCCAGGCGGGGCAGGTCCTGGCCGTGGGGGAGCTCGGTCAGCTCGCGACATACGGGGCAGGACAGGGTCTTGAGCTCAGGAGAGGTCACGTTGATGCGAGCAAGGCACTCCAGGCAGAAAGTGTGCCCACACCCCAGCAGCTTTGGGGTCTTGAAGACGTTATCATATGAGCAGAAACACACAGCGCACTCAGTGTCCTCCACATCATCTTCAGGGGGCTTCACCTTCCTCCTGTCGCCCTCTCCCTCTTTCCTGTCTCGTCTCCGGGCCTCCTCACTCCTCCCCCGCTGCCTCCTCTCTCCCTGGTGTCTATCCCGTTCTCTCCTCCTGCCTCTTTCCACCCTCTCTGAGTCGCTACTCCTTGATCTCCTCACTTTCGCAGGCTTCTCCTTCTTCCACTGGTCCTCCTTGCTGTTCCTCTCTGTCTGGCTGAGTTTGGGTTTGACGTTGGGGGCCTGTCTGGCTCCGTGGCTCTGGCTCCAGCTCCCCTCAGGCCTGTGTCTTTCCCGCTCATCACTCATGTTGGAGGGATGTTAGAGGTAGAGCGTTGGCTGGAGTCAGATTCACAGTTTTCCAACAGGAGCTGTGGAAAATGAACGCAGGTGTTAGTTTTCTGACTGCCAGAAACTACCAGAACAGGAAACAGACTGTAGGTATTCACCTGCACAGTCACCACTGCTGTTTCATGATGATGAAGCAATAATGTCTAATCTATTATTGTCTAACATATCTATTGTGTTGATTTTTTTCGATTCATTCAACATGCATGCATGAGCTTTAGCCTTTGAGTTGCTGTGTTTGTTTAATAGGCTTTCCTGCACAGGAATCATCAGTAAAGATGTAGTAAGAGCTGCAGAAGGGCTTCAAATAGGTTTTAGTTAATGGGGTTTTTACTGCATGAGCCTGCCGTGTCAGTGGGTTGGAACCTGTTAAGTAAAACTAAACCACACTGCTGTGTGACAGAGCTTCATTGTTTTGAAACGTCATAGCAAGCATTCCATCATACGCGTCCATCTTACAAAGTCACTCATTAACTCTATTAGTGTTTTTAACCTGCAGGAGGCACACGGTTGGCAGCCTAGCAGCTGATTTCCTTTAAGTTGTAGAAAATGAATTTTGACATTGGGTTTATTTACAAGTCTTTGTCACTTTAGGATTTGGGAGCTTTAAAATAAGAGAAGTTGTGAGTTTGCCATCGAACAGCAGCAGAGAAAAATTTCCAAATGATGAAGAAGAAGAAAGTAAATCATTGAAGAGTTTGAGAGTTGTACACACACACACACACACACACACACACACACATACACACTGACCTGCTGAGGTAGATGACTGTTGCGACCGTCACCAAACTTCATAACAAAAAAAGCAACAACAACTAACTCTGGAAGTCCTTTGGTGTGTCTGTCGTCCCTGTTCTCCTCTTCTGTTTGTATCTTTCCTCTCCTACCTTGTTTTGTAATTGTAACGCAGCACTGCCTCCTCTGTACCCTCCTCCTCCTCCTCCTTGACGCCTCCCGCCTTCCCTTTTTTCTCTCCTAGTCAGACCTGTTGGACCAGCTGTAGCGAGCCAGAGCTTTTCACTGTGTGTGGAGTATGTAGATAATCAGGTCATTTACTTAGATAACTCTCATGTCTGTACACTCATAGAGGAAAACCTACATTGTACTGATACTCAGTGCTGAAATTGGGATTTGTTATGTGGAGGGCGCGTGTATGTGTGTGTGCAGCCTACAAAATCTGATTGATATCAGCCCCGGCCCAACTGCCAGCTCTCAGTCGTTAAAGCTGAATTGCCTTAAGAATTTAAACCATGGTACTCTATAAAACATGGATGTTGCCATCATGATGTCTAAAGAGCCCCAGTGAAGGCCAATGTCAGTGGCTCCAGCTGTTGGTATCTTGGCAGCGCCTGACTTCACCAAACAAAGAGGTGGTGCATGGGTGGAGCCGATGTGGCCTGGTTGCTGAAACCTAGCAGTCACTCACAGCACGATTCATCCCCATACAGTTGTCATAAATGGGGAAATTAGCCATAAAGAACAAAACTGCGTCTGTTCCAGGCTGTAAACATGTTTATTTCTGGTGTAAAGTTGGACATCTTAATATGGGAGTCTATGGGAATTGACTCGCTTTCTCATGTCTCAAGCAGACATCTTCTCACATCATATGGCATTTAAGTTTTATTCTCTACGTTTAGTCCCGTTCTGCGACTTCCTTCCTCACTGTCATCTGGTGTTTGCCGTGGCGCCATTAACAGGCGATGAAACACACCGTTGCCTCGAATAAAATGACTTTTCTGGGTTTAAACACTGTTGGAATCATTTGGCTTAATGTAAATACACAACTCAACAAAATATATAACATAGGTCTAGTTGTGCCTTAGACATTTTAATGGGGAAATGTGCATTTAAGACCCAAACTAATATCCCCCAGTCTTTCTTGTTGAAATGAGCGTTCAGCATCAGATACCATTTCAGTAGCATTGAGGATCATGTGGTTGAGAAGCATGTGAATATATTTTTGCTCTGTGATGTATCTGTGATATGAATCAAGAAAAACAACACTGTCTGTTGGTAAAATTCCACTGTCGCAGCATATAAAGTACTGTCAACACTGCACATACCAGCGCCTCATACCTGTCATACCTCCACTGCTCTCTTGCCTCTTCGTGGGTTTACCATCCAAACAAGAACAGCTACCTAACACAACCTTTTATCACTGCACAGTCCTGGTTACTCCCTTTTCATCTGAGCTTCTTGAATCTGAGAGAACACCCCGACAGAGACGACAACTCATGACAACAAAACTCATGTTACGGCCAATCGGAGTTAAATCATTCTCGTTAAATGTCAGCAGAACAGTTTCGTTCCCTCTGTCAAACAGCTCTTCCTCAAACGAAGTGACACGTCAGTCTTCTTGGGATAAAAACATGCTGCAGTATGAGGGCCTCTGACGGGACTTAGAAGTCAGCATTCTTATGAAGGATTCATTCAACATATTTTGCACTAGGTTACATGTTGCAGATTAACTCACAGAAGGTATTTCAAACTAGAAAAATTATGTTAAAACTGGTAGATCTGAAATCTTTTGGTGAGAACTAAAGGCTTTTTTATACATGCATGCACACAGGAGTGATTGTGTAAAATGTCTAAACAAAACTTTATTCCAAACCCATAGTCCCATTGTAATATGCCTCAACCAGCATAACAAGAGGATGATAGAAGGCTATTCAAATACCACATCTAAATATAACTTCTTGAACAATAGTGACCTTCCTGGTGCAGTTAAACCAGGAAAAAAAACCTGAGTTGATCTTGGCAGGTAAATAGTGGACTAATCACTGAGCTGTAAACTAGCTGGCAAAAACAAGTGGTTGTAAAACTTTATTGCCTTAGACAAATGAAAATAAACAAAACAAGGAGTCTCATTATTGGGACATCAGTCTTTGCAGCTTGGCGGAGACTCCTCAGTAATTGTCCATTTGCACACATTAACAGTGTGCTGCTCAATGTGACAAAGCCCATTTATTCAGGAAAAGCCAACAAAAAAGCACCTGAAAAACAAACTGACGGTTCATGAATGAGCTGAAAAACCCAGCCAGTGAGTCCAGTGCTGTTGATGCAGGAAACTCAGGTCCAAGAGGATTACCGTTTCCTCGTCGTGGCCCAGCTGATACGGCTGGTTTATGATTAAACCACTCGGTACGTTTGTGACCCACTTCTCATTGGACCAACCTCTCGGCTACACGTGTCTGTGCTCAGGCCATGGTGTGCAGCCAAACTTGGTCCAAATTTAATGCGCTGGATGCTGTGTGAGCGCTGCCAAAAACGCTGTATCAAGCTACAGCAGAATAAAAATCACATATAAAGAGAGGCTTGAACCATATAGCTGTTTATGTACTCAACTGGTACCAAAACACGACATTTCCACCCTCTTCCTCTTTACTTTTATGCAATTTCCAAACTTTCAAAGTCATTTTTCTGCTTTCACACAGCCCTGAGAGAGGAAGAGAGTGTTTATTTTTGCTATTGGTCCCCTGAGTGCAGTCTCCTGTTCAGCCCAGCTCCTCTTTTGTTTTCCCCTGCTTGCGGGGCATCTTCTTGCTGCTGCTGTCCTCTAGCTCTTTGCTCTTGTAGTAGTGAGGAGCCACTTCAAGCAGCCAGCCGCTCTCTATCTCAATCACCTGCGTGCAGGGAGAGAGAGGTTAATCAATGTGTTTGTACAGGCAGCGATGTAGTTAAATATTGTACAGGAACACTCGTCACACTTCCTCATCAGTGCGTTGTCTCATTCCCACAAGCAGTTTTCTGTGGAAGCTTTCATGCTGGACTCCATGAAAGGTGTGACTGTTATTTACACTTTGGCCTTTTTAGCGTTTAATGATTGTCTTCCACATAAAAAGTCACGTTTCTGAGAAACAGATAACAAATACTGCAAATATGAGAGAAGTTTAGACAACCTGTCTCATGAACTCCTTGGTGGTGAAGACCAGCTCGTGGTAGATGAGCCAGCGGGGCTGCTCCTCGAACAGCGAGCTGTTGGGGTGGACGTAGACCGTCTGCTGGTGCTTCACCGTCTTGTAGCCGCCTTTGCTCAGTCGCGCCGTGTGATAGAAATATCCTGCTGTCACCGCCTAGGAGAGGGACGAGAGTCTTACTGGCAAAGATGCTCGCAAATGGAGGTTAAATCCTCACCTGACGCAGTGGTATTTCTTACAAATAGATCACAGACAGTTAATCTGACATATTCAACTTCCCTTGTCAACCACTCAGGGGTGAAAATGATCCCAGTATTCATCACTATTGTAGGAATAGATTAGTGCAATGGTGTGAAAGGAATTCACTTATTAATCCAAAGAAGACATAAGAAATAATTGTGCATCCTCCACCAGTTACTGTTCATTACACGTACACTGAATATGTTACCTTCTATAAATATATCTATGTGGACACTGCTTTAGCCTTTATTTGGAGTACACATATAGATTATATGTATTATACTTTCTTTATGCAGTCTATAACATAGACTAGACGAGATTAAACTGCTACTGTATGTATCTTCTCAAAGACTGAGGGTCAAAGGCTTGAGTAAAGGTCTCAAGCTGTGTGCACTCAAAGAATGTTCTCTCTGGCAGGTAATATCATATCTGACCACCCACCAGCTCGACTGAACAGACTGTGTCTTAAGTTCCTGTCTGTCAAACAATCAGATCAGTAAGCAGGCCTCAGTGTTCCTGTGTGGACAAAGTACTGAATGATACATGAAATGATTAAACTGATGCACTGCAGCCACTGATTTGTAACATCTGACGTTATGTTGCAGTATTTGATAAACTGTTACATTTATCTGGTTACATGTTGCATTTTGTTATTTAAATGAAACAGTGAACTTCCTCATTCATCACCATGCAGGATAGAAATCAAGGTGGCGACAGCAGCACTGAACAAAAACAGCATGAGATAAGAGAACGTGATAAAGCAATAGATGTGTGGCATAAAAATCTAATTATACCAGTAACTGAGTTCTTCATTAGTTCCTATTGATGGCTGTCAAAAGTCATTTTGTGATACAAAATTCGAGATAAATATAGTTAATAAATAGCAGAAAATATGGCGCTCCAAGGGGTCACGTGGTAGAAAAAAAAAACACTCAGTCAAGAGGGACAATAAGACCTATAATCTGGAGTTCTGACCTTCAGAATAAAAGGGTTGAAATAATAAAAGTTAATAATCAGGGTCAGTGGAATAGAAGACGATAATTGCGTCCTCTCCTGTATGCTGGAGGTAATGTTGTGAAAATCAGCCACTCAGAGCTGTGAAAGGACAACGTTTTGAGATGTTTTTGTCCTTAAACAGTCAAAGAGAAACCACACAGAAGCTAACAGTGCTGTGACTACAGCATGTTGTCACTGCCATGTCAAAACCACGTGTCATCTTTTCACAATCTTAGAAAAAAGCCTTCAGCTCTGTGAGAATTAATTTTTCTCACTGCTGCCAATGCACATTTGTACATCAGAAAAAAAAACAGAAATAATATTGTGCTTTTGATTTGCTGCTGGTAGGAATCAGTGTCCTACAGGGCACGAGAAAGCAGATAATCCACTCTGTGACTGAGTCAGTCAGGAGTTTTGTATTGAAGGCAGGTTTCGTGTGGGATTTGCTCACAGACACCGTTCAAATACAACTTTCAGACCTGCTTTTCCAATCTTGTTTTCACAGATGCACACAAACTGTTCACACCTGCTGTAATCTGGGCCAGGTGGTGCTGGGTGTGTTCAGACGGCATGACACAGAACTCCGGCTGACAGAAAGCATCTGTCACACGGCCAGAAAGCACACCTACATTTGTCATTTCGCCTTAAAACAGAACAAGCGTTTTCAAATGACTAATTCACTCTCACACACGTTTTGCATGAAAGCAAGAACACGTCAGCTCCCCCTGGCTTACTACATGGAATACACACAACGCTACTGAAGCCACTTTATGGATTAAACTAACTACAAAGACTAATACAATATATAAGTTAGTTAAGTTAGTTTTGCCAATTCGGCTGCTGGATTTTTGACGCCGGCGAGGGCAGCGTGTGATGAAAAAGGGTGTGACCCAGCTAATAAAACAAACGCCCTTGCTTATCTCAAGTGGTTTAGGGGTGCGTTCACAACACACACAGACCCTGATATGAGAAGGCTATTCACACAGCTTCTGTTCAGAGATGATTGACAGGTTAACCTTTCACCTTCAGCTTAAGGGAACGACAGGGTGTTCCGAGGAATGATCATGCTTACAGTAGCCTGTTAAAAATACATAAAGCAGCTTCTCACCTCGAGGTCTTCTGTGCATTATTAGTCCTGTCCTCCACTGGATCAAGTCTCAAACACTCTCATCTTAAGTTGTTTATTTTATTTAGAAAAGGCACCATCCTCAACTTTTTTTGTATATTTCAGTGGGTTTTGTCTGCACAGATTTAGCTCTTCGCTGCTTTTATTTCGGCTTTCCACTATTGTTGTAGTTGCTATGACGTTTCCTTGCTTTGACTGTAACAGCCTGACTTGCTGCCTGCCTCTACACATAATCAAACAATCAAACCTCTCTGTTAATATCAGGAATCAAAGTTGAGATTCTGTGTTTCTGCCAGGAAGCTATGGTAAAACTCTGGGGGACTTTCTCAGTATCACTGACCTTGCGAATGGGCAAGCTGTCTCCCTGGGAGCTGACCACCTCCACCTCGATCCGATCCATCAGACCCTCCAGCTGGTCCCGGACGTCCCGGGCTCTTCTCATGGAGCGGAACTGGATGAAGTTCTCATAGCACCACTGTGTGGAGTAACCGCTCTCCACCCACTGAGGGAGAAAGACATCAAGACTGCAGTTAGCATAACACCTGGGTTCAAGGTAGGAATATCTCAGGGCTATTGAGTTTTAACCGGCCATGGATGTGAGACTGTGTTTCTCAACCTGTGGGTGTATATATGTATAACATATATATGTATAACAGGAATGGAAAAAAACACGTTTCTGCTGTTGGTCACATATGTCAACTATTGGATGGATTGAGACTGAGATGGATTTGACACACTTTGATGTCCATAGAGGATGAATCTTACTAACTTTGGTGAAACAAGGGCAAAACACTCTTTGGTTGTAAATTTGGAAACTTTGCTTTACAGGATGACAGAAAGTTTGGGAAGTGTAAATGAACAAATGTCATATTTTAACTTAATTTAGAATGACAACTGTGAATCAAAACATTGAATATATTTATAGAAGAAGCTGAAGTACAGAAAAGTAAATCTGTTTCTCAAGTCATTGTCCATTCACAGAATTGAGTCAAATATCCATCCTGTCCTTTCTCACAATGAAAATAAGTTCCAGGTTATAAAATGTTGAAATGTTGTGGTTCACCGATGTTGCGCAGGTCTGAACTAGCCTAAAAACATGCTGATGTTAAGAGCACATAGTTGAAAACTTGCTTCACTGTGTATGCACCAAAATGTTTGCATACCAAACACCAACACTAACTGTGGCCTCACATATTAATGAAGCTGAAAGAAAACCTCTCTGACGGATTCACACATTACACGCTTCATGAAGACAGGGTTTTACTGCAGGGGCACTGGACTGGATTGCATTCAATGACACAGTTGGGATATCAAGGCAGCTTGAACATCTTCAGCTCTTTATACCTGCGTGTAGACGTTGAGCAGCACCAGGTGGTCTCCCCCTGGCACCACAAAGTTCATCCTGGCGTTGTCGGCGTGCACCACTTTGTCTTTGGGCCGGTAAAAAATAGAGTTGTTCACTGACAGCATGGCCGCTATCGTCAAAACTTCGTTTGAACATTTGTACCTGGAAGGAGGTGGAGAAGGGAAACATGAAATAGTAATATAGAAACATGCAGAGCTACACAGAGAAAAGAAAGCAACATTAGCCATCATCCACCTCTTACCCGTACAAGGTTTTCTTGCTGAACTCCTGAGTATGGACTAAAAAAGTTCTCTAAGATCTCTTTCATCCATATCCAGCAAAAAAACAAAATGTCATGAGGTTGACAATAAAGTTAAAGCAGTGAAATAAAACACCTCTCACACAGCACAGATTCAACTGTCTTCTTCCAAAGCAGTGCACTGATATGTGTCAATATGAACAGGCAGTATACCAGCTCAAATCTGAGCACAAATAACCTTTTTCTTTTTTGTTTTACTCCACATTTCATTTGCCTAGTCATGCTTAACCCTGTGAATCTCTTTCTCTCTTAGAGATGCATTATCCAGCTTCTCCTGCTCAAAGAATTGAACTTCAAGCCTATATTTTCGAACAAAGTTCCTTATCCAGGGTTAATTTTGTTGTTAATCCTGTTTAAATATTCTTGTTTGTCATCAGCCACCGTATCCCCTGTTATTGGTAAAATTGGAGCCTATTGGATGGCCTATTCACTGCCAGGGTAACTTCCATGATCCCAAACCCCAGCTGCACAATCAAGAACTGGACACACACTAAGCCTGGGTGAGATTGGTATATGCAAGATTTAATACGTGAGATAATGCATCCTGTCAAAAGAACATCTACTGAAGGCTAATGCTAGCATCATACTGGAGACTTACTGCTCAGAGGCCAGGATCATCTTGCTCAGCATGGGGTCCACCGGTAGCTCAGCCATCCTGCGACCCAGCTGAACCCAGACAGGAACAATTTAATTGTTTAAACAATAAAAAAAATCATTCATTTAATCAACAAGTAAATACCAATGATTTAAGCAGTCAAACCTTTTGAAAAACATCCTCACATCCTTGATAATCACTGATTAACAAGACTGGTATGGTAGTTTTAAGTTGCAGACACGATGAGTCATCTCTCCTGTGTATCAGCACTTTCGATCAAGGAAGCCATGATGACAAAGACTCACAAGCACCAGGTATGTACAGTGTGTCATGCAAATATGCAGACCATCAGAGTGAAGATGGACATAGATTGTGCATGTCAAAGCAAAAGGTTATGCATCGGTTTTCTATGATAAAAATTAAGAGCGAACTGTTTGCTGATGACCCTCAGCTGGTCTGACTGGGAAGCATTAACCCATGGCTTGTTGTATATACTTGACGATAATGGAGGGAACATCACAGATTTTTCACAGATGTTTGGGGGTCTATCAGATAGAATAAGGAGACTTTCACTGTAAAAAGGAAAATAACTTATAATAAACACAATATGGTGCTGGGAATAATGGTACCAGGATAGTTACTTTTTAAAGATATCAAGGTTCTTAAGACTCTTTGACTCTGAAACCTCAAACCTTTTTCCATCGGGTAAAATGTAAAAAGAGGCTGTGTAACAGCTCTCTTTTAGCTCCGTTTTCCTCAAAGCTCCACTATGTTCACCAGCTAGGCTCTAACTGTGTCTGTCTGCCATTTGATGCTGTCGTGTACAGTGGGTTTTTAGATCTTTTCAGCTGCTGTGTCAAAAACAGCGCTTTGAGAGTGAAACAATGAGCTGAAACTCGCTATAAAGCCCAAAAAGCTGAGGGGAGCTACAGATTCAGGTGTTAATCCTCTGTAGGTTCATCACTACAAGCAAGGTCTTTCACATTGTGACATCATATCTACATTGTCATTATAAAAATATCAATTATAGCCACTGTAAGTGTATTGAGGGTTTGATAAATACAGCATAAATGAGAAGTACCTTGGTGAGCTCTCCCAGGTGATTGAGTGCTCCCAGGGCATACAGCTGCTCCAACGCTAAGACCAGAGTCTCATGAGGAGGTGGGTCCATGAAGTCAAAGTGAATGAGGTCATTGATGCCTGCAAGCAAAAAGTATTAGCTTACTGGACAGTCACAGCCACCAAAAAGTGATCTAATCTGCTGCAACTTAATGACTTCAATGTATGAAATGGCATCACTTTAAAAGTCATCAAATCGCACCCAAGAACGCTTCCTCCCCTCACCTAGACTTTTCAGCAGCAGGACTACATTTCCCAGGTTGGTCCTCTGGATCTCAGGCACGGTCGTCTCCTCCATCTCATGTTTAAAAGCCCAGGCTGTGTAAAGCCTGAAACATTTCCCAGCAGCCACTCTGCCTGCTCGGCCTGCTCTCTGGTTGGCCGAAGCCTGAGAGTGAAACAGAAACACACAGCTACAGTTGGCCAATACAGAGGCTAACACTGACTGCACCAAGGAAACACCATGCTTGAACATTCGCCTTTATACTATAACACAGCTTGTCGACTGCACCTGAGTGACTAAGTTTGGCATTTTGAAATTGTGTGCGTTCACTACACTCCTAGATAAAATTTTCCTTCACTTCGCTCGAACACTGTATTGCTTGTTAAACATTTAATACATGAGATGTAATACATGAGATAATGCACATTAAGAAAAACAGCGAGCAGTTACCCGTGAGCAGGGTGTGACAATGAGTGACTCCATGCCAGTGCGGGCGTTGTAGCTCTTCTGTTTGCAGAAGCCTGGGTCAATGACGTAGATGATGCCATCTATGGTCAGAGAGGTTTCTGCTATATTGGTAGCCACCACAACCTAGGATTGATCGGGAGAGAACACACATTGCCAAGAGATAAAGTGAGTAACCAATGCTCAAACAAAGAAGAATGAGGATTAAGTCCAGCTGTTAAACAATGGGGGCAAAAAAAACGTGCTAAAAATATCCAAACAAGGCTTTCCTCTGTCAAACAGTGTTAAAAAAAATAGTATTGTAAGTCTCTCCTCCAAATCTCATTGTGCTACAGCAGCCTCTATTGGTGAACAATAGCATGGACATTTAATCTGGGTAAATATATGAGAAGGCTCCTGCTTATTACATAACTGATAGATTAAACAGATAGCAGAGAGCTATTGTCTTCATTTATACCACTTAAACAAATAAACCTGTCCTACTCCACTGACCATTTTGTGTCTGCCAAGATGAAATATTAATCCCTCAGTGACCTACTACATCCAGGGAAACTGCATTAGGAAACAATAACTCTGCACAGACTTTGGACGGCTTACCTTACGGGCTCCAGGTGGAGTAGGGTTGAAGATCTTCGCCTGCATGTCTGATGGCAGGTTGGCGTAGATGGGAAGGACCAGCAGCTCTGCTATCTTTGATCCAAGGCGCCTGCATCTCTCCTGGAGCATCTCGCAACAAGCTTCGATCTCCTCCTGCAGGACACACACAGGCAAAGTGGTTAAGGAGTCAAACAACACACAAGGATAAATAATAAGAAGCTACCAATATTCTTCAGTGAACATCGGTGAAGTAAACAAGGAAATGTATGTCTGCTTTCATACCCACAGTTCAGTTCATTTGGTAAATCTGGTGTATCTATTTTTCCACCTACTTATATGTACATATTAGTTATATACGTAAACAAGTCCAGTAGACTGACGGGTAAATTGTTGACTGGACAGTTTTGGTGCCACGTGGACTCATATGGGGGAAATCATATTTCAGAGATGGACCTCAGGTCATGTTGGACTACACTGAAACTGATGTGTTCATCTTACGTGGTGTCACAAAGCACTCATGAAGAAATGTCTGATTATGAAAAAGAGGCATTACTTAATGTAACATTGCAGTAAAAACCCCATGTTTAATGAGGAACTGTTGAAATAAACAGAGCAGGCCTCTGTGCACAAATCACCTCTATTGTAACTGACCAGGAGAAACCATGTCTACAAGTGACTGCGCAACATGCAGGTCAGGTCCAGTTCTTTAGTCTGCACCAGTTTGTTTGGCAACTTTCACGTCTACCTAAACAAACTGAACTGAACAGCCAAAAAGCACCAGAGTTGTTTTAAATGGAATAAAGCAGGTCAGGAGTGAAAGCACACTCAGACAACGCTGTGCTTACAAACACATCTTTTAGGCAATTAAGAGGGAAACAAGGCACTTATCTGTCACCAACATACAAGAAACTGTGAGTTGTATCTTAAATAAATTCCATCCAAAATCGGTGGAGCATTTGCAGATATTATACACAAAACACAGCAAATCTCCCATTTCTACATGGTCCAAAACTTTGAAC
The DNA here is from genome assembly GCF_017976325.1 of Chelmon rostratus. Taxonomy (NCBI): domain Eukaryota; kingdom Metazoa; phylum Chordata; class Actinopteri; order Chaetodontiformes; family Chaetodontidae; genus Chelmon; species Chelmon rostratus. The sequence continues at coordinate 6,440,282 of NC_055665.1, forward strand.
CGACTGAAAAGAAATCCCACACTTGATATAAAAACAGTACCTGTCCAGTGAGGAAGACCAGAATGTCTCCAGGAGGTTGGGTGACGTGGATCTGTAGCACCGACACCACACAAGCTTCCAGGTAGTCTGCCTCTGGAGCCTTGACAGCACAACATACAGATGCGTACATCGACAGAATGGTTAGATTTTTGGGGGCAGGCTTGTCTAGACTCATTTCTCATGTTTGGTGACCCAAAACAAAGGTCGTAAACCCGCCGCTAGCACAACAACCAGTCTTATTTATTATTCTTTGGCTTTTGTAAAAAATATACATTTCTGGAAAAAGTACTGCAGTGTTTTTATTCTGCTGTCGTGTTTCCATCACGACACAACCATCAACCAAAGAATCCACCAGTTATTTAAAGAAGGTAGGGTGCGCTGTGTTAGGCATTCAAATAACATGCTTGTTCGTACTTTAGTGTAGAAAATATCGACGGGGAACCTCCTGCCAGGGATCCTAAAGACAGGAGCGTCATCAAAGAAGCAGGAGAAGCGCTCGGTGTCCAGAGTGGCGCTGGCCACCAGCACCTTCAGGTCTGGTCTGAACCGGGCGATGTCCTTAATCAGACCAAATAGGATGTCTGTGTGGAGCGTTCGTTCATGGGCCTCATCTATGATGACCACACTGCGGGGAGAGTGAGACAGAGAGAGTGGGTAAAGGTGATCATTAAGCACAACACATGGGCAATACTGACAAATGTTCAATAAATGTAAATGAACAATGTGACCAATGGAAATGTGAATCTGCAGCGAGGACCTGTGGGAAGTTCATGGGCAACAAATGATAAGAGGAGCTGGGATCTCAGGCAGTAGAAGGAAAGTGTAAATACTAGACACTTTATAATTTTTAAGATGATATGTGAAAGTCCGTCATAATTATACATAATTATTATGTGTGTGTGTGTGTGTGTGTGTGTGGTAAACAGTGACCTTTGAGCAACAAAATCTAATCAGTTCATCCTTGAGTGCAAGTGAACATTTGTGTCAAATTTGAAGAAATTCCCTCAAGGAGACATCACACTGAAGTTCTAAAGTGCGATCACGAACACAAGAACGTACAAAAAAAAAGCTCATATTTTCCAAGACAAAATCACAAATTTCTGTCTGCAAAAATGTATCCTGACATGAAAACACAAACAAGCAATCTTACACCTGTGGATCAACTGCATACAGTAGTAACTTCATTTTCCGAACAGGTTAAAGAATAACTCCCTGTGAGGACCACTCATTGTGTCCCCTGTTTGCATCACCTGTAGCTGGCCAGGTCGGGCTCGGTGAGAAACTCTCGTAGCAGCATGCCGTCTGTCATGTACTTGAGGACTGTTCTCTCTGATGTGCAGTCCTCAAAACGAATACTATAACCCACCTAGATGAAAATATGAAGTTATTATGAAAACACTGGTTTAAGGGCTTTTACCCACTTCAAAAGGATGTGTGTGTGTGTGTCACAGTAGAATAAAAATATATATGTATAGGTGTAGTACTTAATGAAAATAAATGAATGTAATATTGCACAAGGTATTGCATCATGTCATAGCAGAATGTTAAACAACAGTATTGCAAAAATCAGTCTGTGTGTGGACACAGTGCTACATTATACAATGCTGGAGTTGAATAATCTGACAGCTGTTGAAGGACCTGCGGTTCACTATATGGTGAAATTCACTGCTTCACACATCTTAAATAGCATCCTTTAGCCCCATCATTAATAAAACTGTGTTTGTAATGGAGTGAAAATGAAGTGTGATCATTGTGCTAATGTGCCAAGCTCACCTCATTCCCAAGCTTGACGCTCATTTCCTGTGCCACTCTGGCTGCCACTGACATGGCTGCCACTCTGCGAGGTTGTGTGCATCCGATCTTCATGCCTCCTTTAGTGTAGCCCTGAGAGAAGAACAACAGCTTGATGAGTACATTCATTTTTCCCCACTTACCACTAGTGTTACCTTGTTGTGCAGATCATTTTGATTCTGTTTGGAGAGGTTTTCAGACTGCTGCCGCCACCTTCATACAGTGGGAACAATGGAATTTGCTTCTCAAGCAAGCGTCAGTAAGTCTTTCCTGTGTCACAAATCTTCCTGGCAACAGTTGTCTTGTTTAGGAATACTTAAACATTTTACTTTTCAACACTAAATCGCTTTCTTGCTGAAAGTTACAAAAGACCAAAACCACTTTAATGTCTTTGTGTTAAATGTGAAGATACAGCCAGCAGCGAGTTAGCATAGCTTAGCACAAAGACTGAACACAGAGACAAACAGCCAGCCTGGCTCTGTCAAAAGGAAAAAAAGCTCCACAGCTAATACTGAAAACACAAAAGCATGAGAACAACAATTTGTGGTGGTACAGGGGGGTCATTGTGGGACTACTTTTTGACCAGTGATCAAAATTAGCAAAGGATCAAGTAAAGACAATAAAACAGGAGCGTTGCTGGGGACAGTTGTGCTCCCCTGCAGCAAATTCTGTTGCCTTTAAGTGGACTTCTGTTACTAGATTTTACACTCACATCCTCCAAGAGGTACTGTGGGATCTGCGTGGTCTTTCCGGAGCCCGTCTCTCCCTCAATGACCAGGATCTGGTGTTCGTGGATGGCACTTAGCAGGTCCTCTCTGTACGGGAATATGGGCAGGCTGCGTCGGACCTCCTGCATGGACTGTTTGTTCAGCTCTGCCTGGGACAGAGCCGGGGCCTCCTGATCCTGAACACAACAGGATCTCACAATCAAACTCCATTTCATCCTGAATGATTAAAACGGTTTGACTGAAGATTGAATATTGTGGCACGAACGACAAATGGACTGCCTCAAAGTGTCTTCATCAGTTTTTATCACTGTGAAGGTGAAAATTGAGGCAAAAGTTCTAATAAAGAAGTAGAAAGTACCAGATGAACCCCACCTTTTCCATCCGAGTTCCCTTCATGGTAATGGCAGTGCTGACAAAGTCGATCATCTCATCCTCCTCCAGGATCAGCTGATACTTCTCCTGCTCATGCCTCATCCCTTGTTCTCGCTCCCTCTTGGCTCCGAAGCTGAGGGAGGCCGTCTTCAGCCTCTCCTCCTCCCAGCGGCCTTGCTCTCCTCCCAGCTCCATGGGAGTTTCCTCCAGCTCCAGCTCCCTCTGGGGCACCTCCTGGTCAGCGCCGGGAGGGAGGGAGGACAAAGGTGAACAACTGAACCTATGCACATCAGCAGGTGACTGTCTCTGAACATTGTGCCAGTCTTTCCTACCTTGCTTCTCTTCTCTTCCGGCATGTAGTATCTGTTCTTCCTCTCTTCCTGTTCTTTGGCACCGGCCTTTTTGTAATCTTTAGCCAGGTCCCGAAGCGTGCGTTTGTATTCCAGCTCCCTTTTCTCCCTCTCAGTCAGCTCGTCTGTAGAGAAAAGGTACTCGTCGTCTTTGATCTCTGCCTCCAGGTCCTCAAGCTTCTCTGCCTCTCTCTTCTTTAGATAATCCCAGCGAGAGCGCTTCCTCAACTCAGGCAACTAGAGAGGGGAAGAGGAAGATAAAGGATCAGATAACACAGTTAGGATTGTGTCAAATGATTTTTACTGTCTTTATTCCTCAGAACAAACTGCATTCTTCTGCCGAGATGTACAATTTTTAGACGTCTGTAAGTGAAAGGGCTAAACTATTGTGTTCAAAAACATGAAACAATTTTTTTCAGCACAAACAACTCAGAGCACCGACCATATTCCTCTGATCGTCTTCAGCCAACTTCAGCCTCTTCTGAGCTTCCTCATAAGCCTGGAGAGAAACGAACAAAAGGTAAAGGTGTTAAACCTTCATGACAGAGCGGGTCATCTTTGAAAGAAAGCATGAGCTGTGTTGTAATTCCCTCTTTTCCCACCTTTTTGTCAGTCCTCTCTGCTATGTTGCGAGTCTTGTCTTTGTCTTTCTGCTTCACTCGCTCAGCAAACGCATCTCTCTCTTCAATGTCCTGCTGTCGCTCTCTTTCTTCTTTCTCCCACTCTTCCTCTTCCTCCTCTTCTTTCTTGACAGGCCTGTTGTCCCTTTGGCCTGTATTATCCCTGATATTAAAAAAACCCAATCAAACTGCAGCTTCTGTACAATACTCAAGTACACATTCAAACTTTTTTTTACTCATTTAGAAGGCCCTGAATGGTGCGGCTCTTCCATACTCAATGGACTGTCTCTCCTTTTGTTCTTCCAACTGCTGCCCTCATCAAAGACCAAAGTACTTGAGGTACCAAAAGTTAACTTAGTGGTACCAGTTGTGTTTTCTTCTGTCACCATGTTGTTTTTCTCTGTGAATGTTTTCATCAGCTCACATTGTACTTTCTTGGTCAGTGGGCATGTCTGTTTTCCATACGAAATTCCTACTCTGGTTTAAAAGTTACCAAAGTACGTTGTTTCTAACTGGTTTTCCCACTGGTTGATGACAGGTGTGACTGTATGAACAGGGCAGGTGTTATTTTCTCCTCATTTTAAACAGTGCTTGATTATGATGACAAACCCAGCAAAAAATGGTACAAAGAACTAGATGAAACCATGACTGAAACAGCATTTACAAATATGATAAGATCAAAATAAATGAGAAATAATGGCTTAATTATTAAACTCCAACTACTGTCAGCAAATGCTACAAGACAGCCTGTCCTGCTCTATTATTAACAATGCACAATTATTGGATGAAACAACAGGAAAATATTAATGAAAATCTAAACAAGCATAATACAATCCAGACAAAATATCTGGATTACCTTTTAGGTGCTTCCTCCTCACTTGACGATTCACTCTCTTTCTTCTGTCTGATGTGTTTCCTCTTGTTTCCTTTGTCCTTATCTTTGCTTTTCTTTTTACCTTTCTGCTTCTCCCTCACAGCTTCTCCCTCACTGTCACTGTCCTCCAGTAACGTGTATGTCCGATTCTTCCTGTCCATCTCAATGGCCTCCCTTTCCATCGCCCGGGCTGGTTTCTCAACAACCTGCTTGCGAGGAATCTATAACACACAAATAATAGATTGTTAGAAGTTTCATTCCCACCAAAAATCCTACTACTGAAAATGCAAGCTACTACTCTCCTGCTTAAGGCATTTGCAGCTCGTGCAAAAATGTTGTAGCAAGTTCTCACAAGAAACAACAATAGAATTTGATGAATATACCTTGTCATAGAGTTCTTGTGCAAAGGCAGTCACACTCTGGTCAATGTCTATTGTGCCTGTCTGCTCAAGGCGAGTCAAAAAGTCCTGGGGACTAGACGCTTTCCGTGCAGTGCCGATCATGAATTGAGACACATATCGGTCACTCAACCCGAGGATGTCATGGAGACGGTCATTCACCCACTGCTCTAGGTTGGCCATTGTGCCTGTTGAGGAAGCAGTCACAACACAAGAACATGATTATCCATAATCCTGGTTTAGATTAAGCCACGTCATGACACAAACCGCTGGCTGCAGTATTGTCTGAATACTTGTATGAAATTGTATGAAATGTGCACAGAGAATCCAAAAGTATTACTGAGGTCATAATTAACAGATGTTGTACCTGACTACATGATACTTTGAGGTGTTCCTAATTTGTTGTCCTTCCTACTTACTTAAATGAGAGGGGCAGAATATTAGGAAAACCAAACTTACCTTGCACCACTAACCATAATTTCAATGCTAAAACATATAATTGAATTAATGCCTCAAAGAGTCAAAAAAGTGAACATTTTAGGTATCATAAAAGTAGACTTCATGGCAGAATACTTGTATTGGATTAGACTGTACGTGAACCTTATAGGGTAGCCACTGAGTGTATAATAACTATATGGTGAAGTTTTGCCCATATCTATACATTATATTTATATTTTTGTTTTGCTGTACGTCTGCATCGGATTCGCTATCGTCCCATAAATTTGTCTTCTGCGGTGTGTGTGACTATTAAAAACTATTGAGAACTGGAATCAACTCAGTTGCCACAGCCAATAAAGCCTGTTTATGACCTGTCAATGTAAGAGCTTTATGCTCTTTATGTTGGTATATATTCAAGTTTTAGTCTGCGGGCCGTAAACAGGCGATCCATTCATGTCGTGGACTGCCTTTATTTGTGCCACTGTATTGCATGTACTTTGCTCATAAGGTGTTTTGTAAGTTACCTCCAAATTCAATAGTAGACTTGTAAGCGATTCTGCTATTTTTTCGCATTTGGAGTCGTCTTTAAATTTTAAGCTTGTGGGGAAAAACGCGAGTACATTTTCACTGACACAAAAGAACCTCGTCGACATCACTTACCGTTTAGAAAAACGCTCTAATAACGTTGTTGTTATGATTGAGGTAGCAGGCTGAGTTAGCTAGCTAGCTAAATCAGCTAACTACAGTTACAAATAAGTTGATAGCTCAGCTGTTGCTCAGGTTTCCAGTGAGGACACTTAATGGATACGTCCATCCCTCAGTAGCCATGTAAAAATATTTATCTGCGGCCTTATTTATTCGAAAAATCACCACATAAATAACAATAATAAACGTTTGCTCCCGTTGCTAACGCGCACGCTGAAGTCGAAAGCGGAAACATGTCATGTAAAGTCATCGAAGAAGAGGAGAGCTGCACTCGAGGCTGCAGCGCTTACTGCCACCATGTGGCCATCTGAAAAACAACAACATCATCAGCTCGGTTACCTCGACAGTTATTTCAGAAAGCTCTCAGCACATTACAAAGAAACAGTGTGAGGAAAAATACCTGCAACCAGTATTACAGTATTGATAATTTTAAGGGTTGTATGGCAGACAATTTAAAATTTTCCACCTGAATATTTAGAAATAATAAAGGCAAGGAAAAATGCGTTTAAATTACTATTATTATTATTGCTGTTGTTGTTTTATAATACAAACTTTACATTGCCGTAATAAAGACTATCGTGCTTCTTAAAGCATTAGGTGGTATTGGTGATATTAGGTGGCAGTGCTATAGATGATGTGTAACTGGCTGTTGAAAACGGATGTGATCTTAAGCACCACCTAAAGAAAACCGAAGAGGGGGAAGAAAGCGCGCATGCTCTCCAAGTTAAAGCAAAAGTTGAAAAGGACCGATGATTACCCATCAGCGCTGTTAAAGATCTGACCCCCCTTGACGCAAGTCTGTCTCTCTGCGGCTCCCCCTCTGGATCAATCTGCTCGACCAGAGGTTTCACCTGTTGGGATGAAGATCAGCCGAGGATCACCGGAGCAGCAGCTGCATCTGCTGCTGCTGCTGCTGCTGCTGCTGGCAGGAGTTTGCGTTGTCGGGTACAAGCCTGTCATCATTGTTCATGGCATTTTTGATGGACCAAAACAGTTCAAAACGCTGTCTCTCTACATAAGCAAGGTAGGACATCTTAAACATCGCGACCATGTGCAAACATAGAAAAAAGTTTAATTTTGGGAGAGACTTCTGAAGTTCATTGCAGCCAATCGGTATTAAAACCTTATTTTATTATTTTCTTGAACATAATGTGTAAAATGTTCTGTTACAAGTCAAGGTCCTGCATTCAAAAGGCTATTTAAGTAAAAGTACAAAAGTATTGTAATCAAAATGTAACTAACGCAACAAAAGTACTCATCATGCAGAATGGCTCTTTCACATTTATTACAATACATTATTGCATTATGAATAATGATGTGTTAGTAAAAAGTATTTTACAGTAATCTCTAATAATGCATCACAGTGTGTGAGTTGATTATATTGTGTATTAATAATCTGAAGCTGCAAAGTTTCTTGTCACTAATATTATTAAATAAATGCAGTGGAGTAAAAAGCACGATATTTCCCTTTGACAAGGAGTAAAAGTATAAAGTAGCATAAAATGGACACATTCAAGTACCTGAAAGTACACAAACAGGTATATAGATGATGTATGATGTTTGTATGATGTATGATTCCACCAATGAATGATGTCGGTCTGGTTCACCTGTTTTTGCTGAACCTTTATGTATTTTATTCAAAGAAACGCTTGATAAACCTGCTTTTCATATTTGAGATTTAACATTGTAAAGTGAGAGGTCAGATTTCAGTCTTGACCCTCAGCTGGGCATTAATTCAACTTTACAGTAGTTTTTACAGATTCCTGTGAAGGCAGTCAATTTCAAGGTGATGATTCTGTCGTTTTTTGTTCCTCAGCATCCCTTTTGTGATTGTTGGCTGATAACATTATCAGGCTGAGAGTTTGCTGGCAGTTGATTTAATCAGTACTACTGTGGTTCTGTTAATCTGCTCTTCCTCTGCTACTCAGTTTGTATTTTAATTCTGTTCCCAGACGCATCCAGGCACCAAGGTGACAGTGATCGACTTGTATGACAACCTGGCCAGTCTGAAGCCAATGTGGACGCAGGTCCAAGGCTTCAGGAAAGCCATCGACTCCATCATGAGGAAGGCTCCTGATGGTGTCAATCTTCTGTGCTTCTCACAAGGTCAGGTTATGACTTGGTAACCAACCAGACAGTGGGAAACCAGTGGAGAACTGCCCTGTGGTGACCCCAGAAGCAGTGTTAAAACCAAAAAAAGCATAAAAAGCAATGATGTGATAAATGAGAAGAGAGGCGTCGCTCAGTCTGAGAGAGAACAAGATAAATTCTCACTGTGAGATAACGTCTGACAAATGTGGATGTTGTATAGTTTGTAGAAGATGATAACAAGGACAAAGAGGACAGAGTGTCAGTTTCCTGAAGGTCGCTTAAACAAAATAACCAGCATGAGCGTATGTAGGAATATACAGCATACAGAGTAAAATACAAGGTCTCTCCTTCTCTTTGTACACACACACACACAGACACACACACACACACACACACATTAAAGTTGAGTAACAGTATCTATACACCACAGACCTCCAACTTCCACTTCCACATTTCTAGCATATCGAGAGCTGCAGCTTATGTTTCTGTGTCTTATGCATGTTCTTTTAATCAAAAGTTAAGATGCAGTAAACGTTTACAAACAGGATTTTTAACCTCAGGTTGGAAAATAATTTTCATTTTTCATAATAAGCCCCTTGAAGCCTTAACAGTGTGATAATGAACCAACATGAACAGCACATGATTTTTTTATTTACACATGTGCTTTACTGTGACATGTCTTATATGAAAAAAAAGCCTAATGTGAAACCAGTACTGGACAACAAATTCAATGAAAGGGATTAAAAATCACAGAGGGTGAGATACCGTGAAGAAGAAAAAGAACAGTGGTGTTGTAAAAATGAACTGGTACAATAACAAGAAAACAAAAATCAGCCTAATATATTCCCATCATTAGCTGTACATGCTAATTGCTAATTAGCTGACAGGCCTCTACAAAGGGATTAAACAATAGCAGGAATCACTGTATAAGATCATATGCTGTGCTATGCTATGCTATGCTATGCTATGCTATGCTATGCTATGCTATGTACCGGTTTGTCTGAACTCTCTTAATGTTGTGACTCCTTTTTCTTTTCCTAAGGTGGTCTAATATGTCGAGCGCTTCTCTCCACGACTCCGGACCACAACGTGCACACCTTCATTTCGCTGTCATCGCCACAGGCTGGACAGTACGGAGGTCAGAGAGCTTCATTTTGTAACAGCCCACAACCTCCAGGGAATGATGGCATTGTTGGCCTCTCTGTTGGGATTTTAAAAACTGGATTTTTCTCCCTCCACAGACACAGACTACCTGAAGTGGGTGTTTCCAGACTGCGTGAAGAAGACAGTGTTTCGTATTTGCTACAACAGACTTGGACAAAAGGTGTCTCTTTGTGACTACTGGAAAGGTGAGAATGAGGGAGGTCATATCAACTTTACCTGAGGAGAACCTGCACATGATTCACGCCGTTCTCCCTTGAAAAGATGCTACAGCAGATATGTTTTCTCCACAGACCCTCACCACATGTCCCGCTACCGGCAGGGCAACAGCTTTCTGGCAAAGCTCGACGGTGACACACCTCACAATAACATGAAAGGTAATGGAGTGAATTGCTGTCATACTCCAAAGTTGTGGTTGTACGGTGAAAATGTGCATCATAAAGGAAAATTCTCCATCTCACCTCCTCAGCGTGGAGGGCGAACTTCCTGCGCATCAAGAAGCTCGTGCTGATTGGAGGTCCGGATGATGGCGTCATCACACCATGGCAGTCCAGGTTTCACCGTCATCACTTTAAAATGCACAGACACACCGTGATTAGTCTCCATTTGAATGTGTCCATGATGCATTTATTGTTCAGAGGAGAAACAGCTTGAGGTGTAAAGACAGAAAAAGAAAACTGCAGTGAACACATCAGGATCTCACATTAAGAAAAAAACAAAACCTTTAAATTTTCTGAACTTTTTCTTGCATTCATATGTATATATATATATATATATGAACAAATTTATTATGCGGCTGTTCAAATAAAAATAATTCTAATCAAAAATAAGAAATTGAATACACTAAAGCTACTTTAAAGTTTCTTTTGAATGTGATCTAAAGTATTAGATCACATTCAAAATACTATACTTTATTATAGATAAATATTGTATTAGCTCCTGTCTTTTACTGCCTTATTTTTAAATTGCTGTTAAATTGTGTTTTTTAGGGGAATATTTTAGTGGAGGTATTTTTACAACCCTGAGTCTTGCCTGAAAGTCTGCCTCTCAGGCTGCAGCTACCATCTCCACCAATCAAAGGGTAGAGCAGTAACCTCTGTGCAGCCTGAGAGGCAAAACCCTGGGATGAAGAGTCTACCACAGTCCTAAAATATTTTTATCAGCATCTCTTGTCTCTCCTCTGGATCTTGGCAGCCTGAGGAGTCTGCTTAGAGGACTTTAAGTGACTAAACCAAACCTCAAAAGCAAAAACAGGATTTTGTGTGTGTTGAGTGAACCGTTTGGTCAAAATAGCAGCAGACGTTTCAAAACCTCTTCACCTGGACCGACTGTTTCCTCTTTCCTTCACAGCCACTTTGGATTCTATGACAGCAACGAAAATGTTGTAGAAATGAGGAACCAGGAGGTAAGTTGCAAACTAATGTATGTTTCATTGCTCAAGCTCGGCCAAACCTTTCACCTGTGGTAAAATGTTTTACATGTGTGGAGCGGAAACCCTCTCTGTCTAACGGCAGATATCTCTCTCCCCTCCTGTCATGCACTCAGCCATCCTTCTCTTCTTCTGTCCCACTCATAGTTTTACAAGAACGACACGTTTGGGCTGAAGACGCTGGTGGCTCGCAGGGCCGTGTCGGTGTGCGTTCAGTCTGGGGTGAAGCACGTTCATTGGCACTCCAACTTCACAGTATTCAGGACCTGCATAGAGAAGTGGCTCACATGAAACCAACAAGGTGATACTCGACAGAAAGAGATCAAAAATAACACACGGTTATGCTTGTGAATACTGTAAAAAAGGGCTCATGCTTGTCCAAAGGTGTGCAGTTATTTTGTAAATCAAAGAAAAAAAGCAATGAACTTTGTGTTTACTGCTAATTATTAGCATCTAACATGCTTAACTAAGATAGTGAGCACTGTAAACATTATACCTGCTTAGCATCAGCATGTTAGCATCATCATTGAAGGCATGTGGAGCATTTCAACCCATGTATCGTCCATTCTTAGATTTTCCCTTCTCAAAATGGAATTGGAAAAAAAAACAAAAAAAAAAAACTGTGCTTCGTCTGTGTCAAAACCAAAAGGGGAAAACAGAAAATTCAAGTCTTTTGTTTTGTTTTTTGTGATATTTACGGACAACCCAGGGAATCAAAGAAGGAACGATACATGGGTTCATTTAGGTCAAAGCACCACTGTGCCTTAGAACAGAACATTTTTCCCAGGTTGGCGACGGATCGTCCAATCATTGCGCTCAGTTTGCTGCCAGTGAGTCTTTTCTTCATCATCACAGAGCTGCTAAACTAACAAATTAGATAAGGATCAATTAGCATTAATATTTTTCAATGATGCATTTTGTGTTTAGAATTTGTATTCGAAACTGTTTTTAAATTGAGTAAATATTTACTTGCTTTTTCTTTCTTTTGAGCAAAAAAAGGGGTTTTGTATACAACCAAGAATCTGTGGAAATACATTCTTCGTGGTTTGAATTTTTGAATTTTTGAATTGAAGGAAACATCCTCAAATGGTAAATAAAAAATATTACGGGTAACAGTCTGAGGGGACTCAGTGAGTCATGACACATGATCAAGGAGCAAAGGCAAATCATACGCTGCCCTCTGGTGGACATTTCCGGTACTTTGCCGGTTTTTAAAGAGTAAATTCTCACAGCAACACAGTGCAATGGAAACAGCTTTGTCTCTTTGGGGGGAAACTTTTCGGCTTTTCTGCCACAGATGCATCATAATGGAGAGTCTCAACCTTCAGAGAGCAGCTCAGTTAAATGTGATATTTGCTGCATGTTTCTGCTTGATGCAATTTTATGTTCATTGATACTGCTGAAGTGCTGTAATTCGTATCTGTATTAAAGTGTTTTGTAAGAACCTATTGGTATGCATGTTGATTTTTGATTGAGATTCAGCCATCACATTCATTTGACAGACACTTGTGCCCAAACGTATAATTCACAAAACTGAGTCGACATAGGAACAATTAAAGTAGCCTCATTAAACAAAACATTTTGAATGATATAAAGTCAGCTACTTTCATTGATTTTCTTCTATGTTTTATGTCTTTTTAACACATTCAGGCTGATTTACTGTTTATGTTCAGCCCCTGACTGTAGGGTACATGCTGATGCCTTTGCCCTTCACACATGATTAGATCAGAGCAGCATAGGGCTTGTGATCAGTCAATTAAGCCGATTGATTTTCCCTAATTAACTGATTCATAGGGGTTGAGCTGTGGTTTCAGAGGTAAAAGGAAAATGTATGTAATGATATATTTCACTTACATATGATATGTTTCCCATTCACTTCCACTTCTTATCCATTTCTAGTTGAATTTGTGGCATATTATTTGTGTAGGAAAACAGGCTGAATGCAAAAATCACCTTCATTTTTAACAGATTTATGCTGCCCCAAACTTTATGTCTTTTGTACTGGGAAACTAGGAAAAATATCAATATGCTCTACCTTTCAATGCATGCACAGGATGAACTTTCACATCAGCAGGACATGCATATGATCGGATGATTCTTAGGCATCATGACTATACAAAGAAGTCATAAATATCAAAAAAGCAACTAAGAACTGTTAAATACAGAGAGAGACACTTTATAATTTTAGGTATTAAGTCAGAAGAACTACATTTGATCACATGATTTAAACCCCATTTGGACGGGATTATCATTACAGGGGTAGGTGGAGAATGAAACGTTCACTGTGCTCCTCAGTAATTCAACTCATCACTCATTTTAACCATCAGGAAATTACAGGATATCGACTGTAATGGACATGGACATTCTACAGGACAAGGCCAAAAGCCTCCTCAGGAGGGCGCAGCAGAGTTGAAGGAGAGGCAAACATACTGTGTGAGATGAATTTGAGTGAAAAATGGCTCTAATATGGTCATAAAACACATATTGATATCACTCAGTGTGACTTTCACTTAGGGATGCCATTATATATCATACTCATCGTGCATAAAAGCCCGCAAATCCACCTAGAAATCGTAGAGAAAAGACGCTTCAGAACTTGCCTGAGAATCGTCACATTTTTACGTTTTAGTTCAGTATTTAAGTAAACCAGTGAAAGCTGTCAGTACACCCGTGGCTATATTGCAAAGAAGAACTGCTGGTAGCTAATTCGGCATGCTTTTAGTGCTGGAAATATGCCAAAAATGGAGACACGTGTGGCTAAAATGTGTTCAAACGAGTACACCTGCACCGAGCACAGGTCGCCAGAATCACTCCAGAGTGAAACGACGTGTTTATCATTGTTTGGCACGAAGAATCTGTTAAAAATCGATAGTGTGTAATGAGAAGTGCCAGCATGACCCGGCCCCGCTTGCTGTGGATGAACTTTGCGCTCACGCCTCCGCCGCTGTTTGCGGACCTCCTCTCTCGCGCGCTGCTCGGAACAGGTATGCCCGATGACGCCAGCAAGGTGACACCCACCTCTCTTCCTCTTCTCCGGTGCTTTGCAACGCGGCTCGGGCGCAGTTCCCGGCGGAGATTTCTTCTGGTGGAAACTTGTTACCTCACGCTTTCATTTTGTGTGCGGCTTCGCTTCATTCGAGAGCCGACGATGAAGATTTCTTCCTCGCTTGACGGACTTTAACTTTGATCAGCGCGTGAAGCCCAGGGGACTGAAACGTAAGAGAAAACGCTTTACCCGTGAAAGCTGGTTGTGTGTTTGTTGAGTGTGCGTTAAAAGCAGGCTACAGTAAGCGGAGGGCGGTGATATTCCTACATGTTGAAACGCCGGAGCTCCGCTTTCACGGGCTGACGTTACTTTCACGTTGAATCACTGCGCCTCGGCTGCTTAAAATAGCCTCAGATACACGACAGCTCAACTATTTTCCACTGGATGATGAAGAGTTTCATTTTAGAAACATGTCGCTGTTTGTTTTCCTGCCTGACATTGCTGAAGCTGCCCAGTCAAAGGTCGTGGATCCAGACAGTGTGTCACGTTTACGCGTTTTATCCATGCGCCAAAAAGGTTGGTCCTATTAATTATGACTTAAGCGTGTTTCATGTGTTTGTAAACCACTCGCGGACGTCCTGTGAGGGCCGAAAGTTTCCCCAGAGAGACTGAATTGTGCAGAGAAAGTTTCATTCATGGACAGGCTGACTGAATCACTGTCAGCGTGGCTCAAGGTCGACGTGTCGCGCCCTGTGGGAAGCTGCTGCAAACACACAGCAGCTGTGAGCTGCAGCAAACCGGCCAAAACATCCGTGCAAGGGGAGAGATAAGTCTCAGCATCAGGGAGACACTTTATGTATCAAACAGGTTGGATTAGATAGTTTCATGTGAGGAGAGCTGGGAAATCCCTTTTCAGCATCTGGCATCAAATGCAGCTTGTTCTAATCAAGCTGCCAGCTGTTCGGCTGTTTAATTAAGCAACTGCTTTCTCTTGCTGCTTTCTGATCATGAGTTCTGTGATGATAAAGTAGGCTGCAAACCAGTGGTTCTCAACCCAAAGGCATCACTAGCTAATTTATCTTTGGGGCCACTTCTCCAAATTCTCTGTAATAATTCCACCTTTTTCTTGTGAAGTCCTGACAGTGTTTGAACAAAACAGTTTGAGAAGGGAAGGCTAAAACACTTCTGCAGACATATCAAACCTCCGGGAGGTCAAACAAACTTTGTTTAAGGGCTGCAGCTAACGATATTTTCAGTGTTGACTAATCTGCCATTTATTTCCTTGATTAATCCTTCGGTGTTTAGAATGAGGAAACAGTGAAAATGGTGAATTCTTGAAATGTCTTGTTTTGTCCAAGCAGCAACGCCCGAGGCCGCAGGTGAAGCCAGCGGGGAAGTGCCAGAAAATTTGTATTTGTAGCTTCTTTGCAGGAACATCCATATTTGAAGCTGTGTAATTCACCACAGGCTGATTGGTTCTGCAGATATTGAGCTCCAGGTGGTTGTTGTTGCACCATGTGATGAAGCTCTCTATCAGTCCTCTGTGCTCCTCTGTAAAAATAGTCTCTAAGAGAAGACAGCAAGTTTCTCACTGGACATTATTCACTGGAATCATACATTTTCACATCATCAGAACACGCGTATGAGTCTGGATAGATGTGGATGTAAACTGTAACTGGACTGGTTGGTGAAGGCAAACAAGAGCGACGTGGTAATTTTAGTTTCTGCTCTAATTCACAGAGAATTTCCAACATCCTTCGGACAACAAGGGGGACGGTATCAGCCCTCTGTCCACGATGTCCTCCGGAGGTAAGAATGACTTGTGCCGAGTGTGTGGCGGAGCTCTCCAGGGAAACCAAAGGCGGTGGCTGTTTGGGGGTCAAAATAAGAAGACTGGTCAGCCTCAGACCCCGACAGAGTCCCTGAGAGGAGGAAGCCTGTCCCGGTCCTCACAGAGCAGCCCCTGGGGTGAGTCTGGAGCATAAAGACGTAAAGAAATGTTTTTGATCATGCCTGTTGAAGAGTCTGAGGTGAACTTTTTTTACTCTTCACAGGCAGTACATTATCTCTGGGTTCCTCGGTGTCTCTCTCCAAGTCCCAGATATCCCTGAGCTCCCCGTCTAAAGGGCCGGATCTGCTCTCGGTGTTGACTCACATACTGGGGCAGTCTGTACCACGGGGCCACGGGCAGGGGGAGTTTGTCTGTGGCAAATGTGTGGCCGTCCTCGAGCGGGTGTTCAAGTTCGACTCGGTGATAGCCAGGGTGAGGGTGCTGTCGTCGGAGAGGCTGCAGAAGCTGACGCAGGAGAGAGACAAGATCAGACAGTGGGTGCGCCAAAACTACCGCCAGAGGCACCCACGGGACTTCCAGGGTAGGGGCAGCGCCAGCGAGGACGATGGAGAGGCGGAGAAGGAGGGCTATAGGGACATGCTCAAGGAGAACATGGCACTCTCAGAGTACGAGTGCTGGTCCGAGAAGTGGGACACGTGTCCGTATTTTATAAGAACGGGTAAAAGGTGCAGAAGGGGGAAAGGATGCGAAGGCTGCGATTCCTTGCGGGTGTCCGACTCAGATTACGAGTCGGTTTGTGGTATTCCTCGACACTTGCCTTTCCAACCCTTCTCCCCTTTGGCTTTATCGCGGGACAAATCCCAGAGCATGCCCCTCCACTGGAAGAGGGTGTCATCTGTAAGCTCCAGTCCGTCTTCGCTGGCGGGGTCCAGTGTGTCCTTGCAAGCGTTATCCCGCACTGAGTCCATTCAGTCTCTGGACTCTCTTGACGGCGACGACCCGTTCGACCCAGCGGGTGTTCAGTCAGTCAACTTTGCGCTGAAGGAGCTGAGAAATATTGAAGGAAAGCCGGTCAGATCTCCATCAGGGAGCAGGATCCCGGTTCTAGGCAGGAAGGACGGGAGGTACTCAGGAAAAGCTGGAGAGGTGGCGTCGCCCTCAGTGAACAGGGTGCTGAACTTTGGGGACATGGAGAATGGAGGGGATGAAGTGGATGAAGAGGAGGGGGACGTGCTAACAGAGCTGAGGGACGAGTTCATGCCTCTTCATCGAGAGGTGAGTGTTTTCAGTCCCGTCTGCCACAGACAATTAAAATGCACTGTATGTCCGTATGAATGGAAGAACTCTGACCAGATGCTGTGTGTGCCAGCAGCTGTAAATATTGACACAGTGTGCTGTAACAGGTGATCCGGGAACAACTGAGGCCACTGCGGCAGTCCGACGAGATTAGAACTACACGTTTCACTTTTACTAAATAATACCACGACCCATGCTAACTGTGAAATCATTTGTTGTTTCAGAGCGCAACTGGCAGGGTTCACCACGCCGTCAGGCACCTGCGAGGCCAGCTGGACCAAGCTGTGTCCCGCATCAGGACCCTGGAGGCCGAGCTGAAGCACGGGAGGAGCACACCGCCTGAAGTGAATGGATCAGAAGACTGGGCCCCTGTAAGTGTTCAGTTTGCTCTCTCATAGCTCGGAGAAAGTTTGTGTTTTTATTCACTTTCTTATGTAAATACACATTCTAAGTTTTTAAGTTTCTAACCATCACTTCGGATGCTACCCACCTCACTTATCTCACTCAGGCTGCTGAAGCATCACAGTAGCTTTGGATGAACTTTAGGATGCACTTCAGGGTCAGGACTGTTTGGCAAACTTGTAATGATCAGTGTGAACAAGAGGACTGATTACAGCAAGCAAAATTATTTCAATGTGCATGTCTGATAGGAGATATAATGTGTTCGTAAGTGATCTTTGGAGGTGCTGGCAGAGTCCCTGTTTCCATTTTTTATGCTATGCTAAGCTAAGCTAAAATGCTGCTAGCTGTAGTTTCTTATTGTGTGAAATAATGATGAATGATGTCAAATCTCATCTAACTTAGCAAGAACGTAAATGTGTTTTAAATGTGGTTTAATAAATTTATAATATGGATAATGATAGTAATAGTTTATAAATGGATGAAACAGGAAAGCGTAGTATTCATAAAAAAATGCATAAACTCAGTAATGATCAAAAATGTAAATAAATCTAAGTGGAGATGGAGTTGAGGTGTTCGTGGTAATGTGATGTAATGTAATTTACCTGCACGGTTGTTCTTTTTTTACCAGCTGTGAGGTGAGGTGGTTGCCTCAAACCATTTTTAGACAAGACAAACAGGTTTAATACACAGTGCAACATTAGCCTGCTGCTCCTCAGTCACATGTCCAAACAGCTCCATAAACCACTCTGTGAATGTTGACTGAGCACAAATAAGACGCTGTGAAAGGAATGGAGGGTGGGTGTGCAGGTTTTTTATGCCCGTGCGAGGGTGTGTCCACGTTTCTTCATTTACAGGTGCAGAACTCACACACACACAAACACACACAGACAGAAACACACACAGCCTCTCTCTGGAATCTTCCCCGACCGGTGGAGTTTGCCCGGGGCTCAGTAGTCTTATGATACAGGATGTGATCAAAAGGCCTCTCAGCTGCTTTATATGTCGTGTCCACATGCCCTGAGCTCTGTCAGCAGGGGGTGTTCACATGATGCGCTGAATATTAGTCAGGATTAATGTGAAATATGTGGGAGGAGCAGCAGGTTTGAACATTAAAGGTGTTCAGTACCTGTACGAACGAACCTTTATCAACGGACGTTCAGAGTGCTCAATCACCATTGTCACTGACGGAAAGAGTAGCTCAGTGATTCGGTGATTACGTTACTTCCTTGTTGAAGCGAGTTAAAAGGCTGCTAAAGCCACAGAGACAATCAGAATCTGATAACTCATGAATAACAGGCTGCTGAAGTATTAACCTAATGTGCAGACCTTATATACACTAGTTTTTAACTGATCCGAGGTCAGAATCATCGCTGAACATTATAGCCTATGAATGACGATGCCTTCACTTACTTGAGTACTTAGTGAAGAGAACTTTGATCAGTTGCTTGTGATTATTTTCATTAATAATGAATCTGCTAATTCTTCCACTGATTATACGCATACTAATCTAATCTAGATTAATCATTTTGTCTATCAAATGCAAGAATATACAGAAAAATACCCGCTGCAACTTCCCAGAGTCCAAGAGGACATTTTCAGGTGCTGTGTGTTGTTCTACCAACGCTTCAAAGCTCACAGTCATTCAGTTATCTCTTATATTCAACTTTGAAAAGCAGCAAATCTTTACATTTGAGAGCCCAGGTTAAACAATAGTATCAGAAATATAGTTTAAGTGTTGAAAAGTCAATACAAATACACTTTTTCTGCTTAATTTTAAGTATGTTTGACACATACTTCGTGCTTCTAAATAGATTTCATTAAGTTCTATTTAAATGTAATAAAAATGAATATGCTAAATCTGCAATACTAAAAGTACTATTTCAGAGTACTTACAAAAAATAAGCTTTATTGGAATTGTATTATAAATTGTACTTAAGTGTACTTTTTAAATTTGTCCCTTGTAATAAACGGCATGCTTAATTAAAGTGTACTTTGTTTTAAGTAGATTCCTGACACATTGTTGATATAATACAATTGTACTGCAGGTGTGTTTTGAATGCTGATGAATCCTAATTTTCACTGGTGTTCTTCAGTATACTTAAAGTTTGTAAAAAGCCAATTTAGCAACTATTTACCCTTCATGTATACTCAAGTTGTACTCGAGCGGTACTCGAGTACAACTTGAGTCCACTTAAGTGTACTTCAAGGCAAATAAAATCCCAAACATTTGATGATTTAAGGGATAGTTTGCTGCTTTTTCTTGTCTTACATTTTAGTAAATGTGGTGTGTTCAGGTTATGGACCTCTTGCTGGACAAAGCAAGACTTTTGATAATGGCACCTTGTGCTCTAGGATACAGTGACTTTTTACTGTTTTCTGGTGTTTTGCAGACCTGCTGATTAATCAAGAGAACAATTGTTAGTTGAGCCCTAAAAGGGATCTGGAGCATATTTAACTCAGGCTTCCCCAAGAATCGTGAAATTAACGCCACAGTTTGATCTTCTGCTCTGGCTTTTAAAAGAAACCGTTGTCCTTTGTTTGCCTCTTTCCTCCAGCTGGTCCAGGAGGAGGGTGGCCGTTCCCTGCTGCAGAGCCTCGGTCACTCCCTGCACAGCCGGGAGCGTCTGATCCAGGTGGGTGAGGTGATGAGGGGAGGCAGGACTCAGTCATGCACACAGCAGTTGGATCTTCTGGGGCTCTGGCTCAAAGCTGGCTGGAATGTTGTTTGTCTTTGAAGTCACCGTGCGGCCTTAAAGTGGCAGCACCAACACTGCACTCACTTCTGTCTGTTCACCACGTTGTACCAGTGACACTGCAGTGTGTTTTCTTTAGCTCTGATCGTGGCTGCCCTTATTTTTAGCTGCTGGTTGTGTTGATGATTTACAGCAGGAATGTTATTGGACTGCTGCACTCATCATAAGTTACTCTGGGTTAACGTGATAACTATTTGACCGAAGACTTTTTATCTGAAGCCAAAGGTGCTTGAATGAATTACAGCCTATTAAAGGTTATTAATAGGTGACTGTATAATAAAGTCCCTGCTGCATTTTAACCTGTCTTGGAAAATGTTTTGCGGTCATGTTTTTATACTAATAACTCATTCTATTTGTGAAATATCTGTTTTTGTGATGCACGTTAGATGACAAAAATTGATACCTCCAGTCGCTTGTTAGCTTAGCTTAGCATTAAGACTGGAATCAGATAGCCTGGCTCTGTCTAAATGTAACAAAACGTGTTAATTAGAAAGCTTTAGAGGTGTTGGCATATTTCCTAAAATGTCACAAACCTGTAACATATGAAAACTATATTCCTAAATCCTTATAATTAAATTCTGGATGTGAGAACTTTTATCCTCAAGGCGAGCAGATAAGTCATGAATGTGGCTGCCTGTTTGACGAAGCTTTAGTTTACTGTCGTTTGCAGTGCTTCTGATTTTCACCCATATCAGCTCTGCTCTACCTGCAGTCTGCAGTATACGAACACTTGGCTCGGGTTGCTCTGGCTGTGTATTGATTCGTGGTTGAAATGACTTCATGAACTTCGAATCAAACAAAAAAAAATGCGCTTAGATGAGTCTTAAAACTTTAAGTAAAGACATCAAAATCAAACAAACTGCAGTAAAAATGTTTTTCCCCTAACAGCGCTTCTAGTTTTACGCTAAGCCGGCAGGTATTTCCTCTCTTCCAGGAGTATATGAGTCTGATCAGAAGACTGTGTGTGGAGGAGGGAACAGGGACTGAGCTGACCAACAAGCTGACTGAGACTCTGAAGGAAACTCTCTCTGATAACAAGGTTGGAGCTGACACTGTCCTGACCATTAGCATTAAGTGCTTAATGTCTGCTTACCATGAAATTACCCTCTCACTGCGGCGACGCAGGTATCGGCATGAGCAGATAGTTTTGCAGAGAATCATCACACTCGATGTCCCTGAAGGCTTCAGCGTGGGCTGTGCAGGTCTTGTGATGGGATTTTTTCTCGCTCAGGCCTGCAGGAAGTTTTGCCAGTCTAGCAGCAGCATGTCAGTGATTTCCTCTGGTTCTGTGGAAACATTATGGCTGAAATGACACACTCTGTTTTGAGAAAACACTATTGTTTCCTGTCATTAAATCACACGATCTGCAAAAGGCTTTTTAACAGTAAGTCATGGATACAGTTTGGGTATCTGCTGATTAAGTGCTGATCTGGTGTCGCTCAGAAAGAAATAGATGAGTAGAGACTAGACTAGAAATTAATTGAAAACTTTCTTTGCTGAATTAACCCTTTCAGACGGACTGTTGCCTACCCTGATAGTACAATGTAGGCCTGCAACTAACAATCCTTTATGATTTTTATTTTCTCAATTAATTGCCAGAATGGTGTGAAAAATGCCACTTTTTAATCTCCCTTAGCCCGAGGTGACATCTACAAACGTTTCCTTTTGTCTGACCAACAGTTCAAAACTCAGTAATATTAAGTTTAGTTGTGCACGACGACCAAAAGCATCAAATCATCAAATCTGAGAAGCTGGAGCAAATCTCTTCTCATCAAAGCCCTTAGAAGGTATTAAAAGGTCTTAAATTTAATTTACAAAAGTGTGTCCTCTGGACTGCTGTAAGCAATAACGTTATAAAATGTCTTTTGGGTGATGTCACACACCAGTATAATAAGAGATGGATTACTGTGACAGTGCATTGTTTGGACAGGAGGCTGTTCAACCCTTCAGTCAGCACCATGAGACGTATTGCAAACACTCACCACTACAGTAGCTAGAATGCTCATTGTCTCACAAGGGCAAATGCCATTTCCTCTTAATGTACTCAGTGGAAATGATTGGATGTCCTCGTTTTGTGTGAGAATATTTCTACTGAAATGAGTTTTTGATGATCAGCATAATCAGCCAGTTGTTTCTGCTCTACAGACGGCTCTGTTAAGATGAAAACTAAAGGTCTCAGATGTGGAGTTAACATGTTTTCGGGATCTGCAGGCTGCCCTGGAGGCTTTGAGGTCAGAAATGACTGAGAAAGAGAAGCACATGGAGAAAGAGATCGAGGCGCTGAGGAAGGCTGGAAGAGACCGAGAGAGAGACCTGGACACACTCAACACTGTGCTGCAGTGCAATCAGGATGTTATTGACGTGAGAAAGCACACACACACACACACACACACACACACACACATTCTTTCTACATTATGTACATTTGTCCTTTCTCCCATGCATGACTGTACATGCACTTGAAGTTTTATTTAGACAGAGCTCCTTTTTCTCCTTGCTCCAGGACCTGCGAGTGGCTCTGGGGGAGAAGGAGCAGCTGCTGAAGGAGGTGGAGAAAGAGAGGGAGCTGTGGAGACAGAGGGACCGGGCCCTCGCTACTGTCCTGCAGGAGAAGGAGGCTCTGATCCACTGCCTCAGAGAGGACCTGAAGAAGGTGATATACGTGCACAAGGCTGTAATTTCACACACACTCACTGAGTCAGCTTCATTTATTAACAGCAATAAGCTTAACGAGCCGTGCAGCCGTCTTCCTGCAGGCACTACTCAGGGCTGAAAGACTGCTCAGAACTTCATCTGCATGGTTTTAGCCATGTTACTATCATGCCAGATCAATCGCTCTAACACTTTGCACCAGACTGAAATATCTCAACCAGTGTTTGATGGATTAATGTGAAATTTTGGTCAGACATTCATGGTCCCCAGAAAATGAATCCAAATAACTTTGATAAGATAAGATATATGATTATATATGGTGATAATAAATGAAACTGTCGAACTGTTAAAAGTGAAAAAGTGCATCTGTAAACTTAATCTGTCTCTTACAAGGCAAGCAGCTCTACTTTTAAGAGGCAAATATTTCAAATTGTCTGTAACAAACTATAAACTGACCATGTAGTACGGGCGAGGAATGCAACAGAGAGTAAATGTTTGAACTAATAAGCTTCAATTCATCTTGGAGTACAGATTACAGTTTAAATCATGAAGTGCTCTAGTCTATAATATTATTGTTTCTTATTTGACAAAACAAATAAAGGCAGAACATTTGATTTAAAACCGCAACATTTGTTAGAATTAATATCACAAATAGGTGAATCTTCAGCATATTGCTGTTGATTTTGTTTTTTTTTAGATAATATCCAGGTGCTAGCTGCTGTACACTGTGCTGCAGTTCTGTATTTTATCCACAAACTTAAAGAAATATATGACCTTTGGAGGAGAGTTTTCTAACAGCTGCAGGGTGACTGAGGTATAAAGAGAAATGTTTATTTAAGCTTTTTACTGAATGAGGAGCCTGTTCTGCAGTACCTCAGCTGAGGTTTGTCAGTAAATACTGACTTCAGTGACCACGAGGAAACTTTTGCTCACAACATGTCATTTTCCTCCACGCTCTCTCTGACTCTGCGATTGGTCAGGGTTTGGCCGGGGGAGGGGCTCAGCCGGCGGCCTTGTTGGAGGACAGAGAGGGAAACGGCGACTCCTTGTGGAAGGAGGTCACCAAACTCACCACGGCCCTGCAGGAATACCAGGACCTGGTGCAGGTGAGATGTGAGCATGAGGAGAGGATTTGAAAGTCTTATACATTGAAGAGAAAACAGAAAAAGAAGAAGCTGTCTGTGTGTTCTGAGTTGAGAAGGACTTTTCCCTTATTCACCTGCTACTTCTCGATTTTAAATGGGGATTAAAGTTAAAGTTGGGAGTCATTTCTGTAGACCTGTAATGATTAGTTGGGTAAGTGATTAGTTGATCCACAGAAAAATAAAATGCGACAATTCTGATACTTTATTAGTTGTTTTAGTAATTTTTGAAGAAATACTTGTTTAAAAAAGCCAAACATCCTCTGGTTCCAGCTCCTCAAGTGAGAAGCTTTTCTTTGTTATACTTCACTTTAAACAGATTATTTCTTTGGTTTTGGACATTTGGTTAGATGGACTTTTTTGACATGTCAAAAGAATCACAAAAATGAACTAAAGATGAATCAATAATGAAAATTGTCATTATTTTCAGCAAACAAAATATACAATACAATCATGAAGGAACAATGTAAACATACATTAAAGACAGGATGATTGTTTTTACACTTTGTTTTTGCACAAATTAAGGAAACTAATTAGTGATCTTTAGATTTGCTGGTTGGCAGATTTTGTTAACAGAGCTGGGTTTGCTGTTTCCCAGTTTCCAATCTCTATGCTAAAATAAGCTAAGCTAACCAGCTGCTGACTGTAGCCTCACAAGACTGGTAATAATATTGTCATCTAACTATCAGCAAGAAAGCAAATGAGTGTATTTGCCAAAATGTTGAACTATTCCTTTAATTTGGATTAATCTTGGTAACAAAAATGTTGAATTCAGCAGGTGAGGCAGGCAGGGAAAACATACTGCCAACTGAAGTAATGGTGAACTGTATGATGAGTTTGGTGGTTTGAGGTGAAGCTAGCAGATCCTACAACCACAAACCAGCATCAGCGAAACACAGCACATCCTCAACAAATCTCAGCCTTTCTAACGATCCATGTTGCTTTCTCACCAGAATCAGCAGGAGAGTCACAGCCAGACGGTGTCTTCTCTCGCAGCCCAGCTCAGAGACACTCGGCAGGAGCTGAGGGAGAAAGAGAAGCAGAAGAAGGAGGCGGAGAGAGCCCGGCAGAACAGCCGAGAGGACGGAGAGCGAGAGGAGAGGAAGCTGAGGGACAGCCTGGAGAAGAGAGACAAACTCATAGAGGTGAGTGCAGAAATCACAACCCTTCTAAGGTCACCTGTACTGCTGCTGAGCCTTAAAGAAAGCAGCAACAGATACATTCATACCTTTGAATAAGCTGCATAAAATATGAATACATACAAAAATAGGCAATTAAATAAAACATACACTGTGTATGTTTTATTTAAACACATCTTGGTTGTGTTAGTTTGTGTTTGTGTATGATACACATATGAGAGAAAAAAATTGAAAGCTGCAACACTTTATTGATGTCAATTTACTGATGAGTCAATCAACAGAAAGTTATTCTGTGATTATTGTGATAGTCAATCAAGCAAATGTTAATGGCCAAGCCAGTCAAATTCTGGGTATTTTTCATTGTTTCCAACACTTTTACATTAACCAAAAATAATTGGCAGATAAACAGATGATGAAAATTATTGTCGACCGCATGCAACTATGAAATATTTGCCAAACATGAGCCTGAAGTCACTCCAATAATTATATTTTTTTATTAGATATAACTTATTTGATGGCCAAACACAACAACAAATAAATGTCACAGGAAAAAAAAAAGATTCACATTCATTAATTCGCACTGGTGACACACAGTGAAAGTACCACAGACGGGTTTTGTGATGGTAGAGAATATCTCAATTTGCCGTCCAATGAACTCACAGCACAAATGCTGTCCTGCCAGTTTGGTTTAGTTTGTGTTCAGTGATCTTAAAAGTAGCTGGATGCTTTCTGAGATGATTCATCTAATGACTGTTGTTGTGCACATGCCACACACTGACCAGCCCTGTCCATGTACTCTTAATTGCTAATAAAAGTAATTACGGCAGGAAGACAACAAATGTAGACACATGTAGTATGAAATGTGTAACAAGATCTTTTTTTTTAGGATGCGTGATAATCTCACCTTCATTATGAAATCTTCTGAGGGTGACTCTTCTTTTTTCTTCATTTGCAGCAGATCCTGTTGGATGCTGAGGAGCGGGACCATCTTTTCCGAGAGCTGCAGCAGAACCTGCAGAACAAACGGGAACATCTGACCGCCGTCAAACATACACTGTGAGAGCACAACTGCACAGAGATGGAAGATTACTTTTGCACTTTCTGCACCACCTTTTTGCCTCTTCAGCATATTAACTGTGGTGCACAGTAAGTCTATTTATATTTATCTCTGTACATTCTTGAGGTTTGCATCTGCAGACCTGCCTTGTTCTGGCATGGGCCGAAGGAAATTTTAAATTTTGAGTGAATCAGTAATTTCAGACTTTGAGAATCAGACACAGCCTGATTGTTTTCAGTATGGTGAGATGTCAGGTCTAGCTTCTTCTAACTTGATTTAAAGTAGGCAGCGATTAAATTTAGGGGAATACAGGGGAATTGTTGCTGACGCAAACATTTCTGAACGGTTTTGTTAGCGGATCTAACATTATTTGTGGTTTGTGAATGATATTGCTTTAAATCTGAATTTGCCTGTATCTGTTCTATGAATGTCTTTGCAGTGGTGTCTTTATTGTCTTTGTCTTTTTACTTTCTCAGTACAGAACTGCCATTGTTTTTGTTTACAGTGCTAACTTAGCACTCCTGGAGGGGAATACTTTGGACCAAAATAATTTTTCTAGCTTCTTTAATTTTTTGCTTTTATGTCTTTCTTATTTTTTGTTTTACTTTGGAACAGGTCTAAATTATCTTCACAGTTTATTTGTCTTGTTTTGTTAGTCTGGGATGTAGACATGTTCCTTCTTTTAGCTCAAGAGAATTAAACACTCTGATCCAAATTACTTATTGTCTGCCAAGACTGTTATTTCATTGAAACATAGAAACAAGAGACTCTCTCGGATAATACAACGATCATGTAATTTTATATTATGATCGTCATTTCTAATCTTTCCAACTTTCTAAGTGGCATAGCGGGCGGCTCCAAAAACTACATTACCCGTGAGCCTCTGCCGTCGCTGCTATGGAAAAGACAGGCGCGAATCGAAGTAGTGAAATTAAAACTTTTCGTCATTGAATGAGAGAACAAAACGGCGTCATTTGCGGATTCATCTAAAATTTACCCCACAGTCTAAATTAAACGATGGACATTCACCTGCAGTTAGCGGCACACGTAACATAACTTTAAATTCTGTGATTGGATGTTTCTTCTTTCCGAAATGCACCCTGGGATTAGTAGTTTGCAGCCCTTTGACGTGTTCAGCGTGCACGGGGTTGTACCTATGACTTTTATCACAGAGCCAAATGCTTTATAACGTCTTTGTTAATGTTTTGAATTGACTATTCAACCGGGAAAGTTTCCGTCGACCCAACCTGAAGATGTGCTTCAACGTTGAGCACCTTATATTGTCACAACAAAATAATGGAAATCGTACTTCCGGAACCAAGCGCATCTGAAAACTGAAACAGCAGTACTGTAAAGTAAAGCCAGTGTTGAATGACAGTGCCCCCTGTCTTCTCACTGCCCCCAAGCGCTTCGAGTTTCTTGTTACTTCGGGAACTGTTGCTATGGAGCTGATAATTGAAAACCTCACACAAAGGTGTTTGAATTTTTGCCCTAAATGCCTCGCTGTGTTAAGACTAAGTAGAGGGATTTATCGTCACCTGCTCAGAGACCTAACAGCTGATAGTAAACGTTTTATATGGAGGAAAGCGTGTGTGAAGGAATGCAGTTCCAGTCGGTGCCCCTCAAATCTGTCACCATCGGACCGCAGTCTTGGCGCGATGGGACGGTCCGCTCCATCCGGCGGGCGGAGCGCCTGGTTCAGCAGACTCGAGCCGGGCGCTCCGGGACCTGCAGCCGGCCCCGGAGCAGCAGCGCCGCCGCCGGTCTCATCCCACAGCGATCAGACGGCACAGCGGAAACAAACGAAGATAAGACTGCTGAGGAGAAATGCGGAGAGAGTCGTGACTCCATCTACGAAAATAAACTGTCGATGCCCCAAACGACAGGAACGATGCTGAGAGCAAAAGTAAGGCTTGTTGACAGATCTGATCCATTTGCTCCGTTTAGGCTACCTGATGACTGACGAAACGATATTATTTGATCAGTGTGATTATGTTGGACTCTTGGTTTGAAGAGTCTGAAGATAAACTTAAGTTAGTTAAATTAAGATCTAAATTCTTGAGTTGTAGGCTGAGGTGAGATGTTTTCAAATATAAACACACCAGATTAAGTTTAGACTGTGAGACAATGACTTTGATGCTTTGACAAACAATGATTTAAGAAGTATTCATATCATTTACAGAAATAAAATATCTAATACCACAGTATAAGTTTACTCTTACAGGTAAAAGTTCTGCATTGAATATAGTATTATCAGCAAAATATACTTAAAGTATCAAAAGTGAGAGTTTTCGTTGTACAGAATGGCTTAATTCCCAGTAGTAATGTATTTTTGGATTATTATTATTGCAGATGCATTGACATATTGGCATCATTTTACCGTTGTTGTTGTAGAGGTGCCTCATTTTATTACTTTATATACTGTAGGACAGTTTATTCTAAGGCCAAATAATCTTGTTTTAAAGGCTGTAAAGTAACTACTAACTAAAGCTGCAAAAATGTAGTGGAGTAGAAGTATAAAGTTGCATGATATGAAAATACTCAAATGAAGTACAAGTACCTTAAAATTGTACTTAAGCAGTATTTTAGTAAATGTGCTTGGTAACTTTCCTCCACTGATTCAGACATTTTGGGATTTGCAGTCTTAACTTTCTTCTAAAGTTCCCCAGTGCCTCTCAGAGGACGTCTGTGGCCCCGTTCCCGCCTACCAGCTTGCGTGAGCAGTGCGCTAGGGCCAGCGTTGCTGTGGCCTATGAGTACATGCGGATGGTGCGGGAGGTGGAGGGCCAGCTGCGCAGGCAGGCCGGCATGGTGACCCAGGAGGGCACCAAGCTGGAGAAGGAGAGGGGTCACCTGGAGAGGATGCTGCGCAGCCTCAAGGATGGTCTGACTGTCAACAGGAGGAGCTCGGAGTGGAGGACCAGGAGGCCAGCCCTTGCTGAGACCGTAAGTTTACACAACTTGGCTGCTATCGCGTTTAACCAAGCAGCCAGTTCACTTTATACACAGTGTGAGTTTACATTGTACATTGATGATGATGCATGGAATGGTTCTCAAACTTCTGTAAAACTTTGTTTTTACACTTATCCAGATAAAGTACTGCTAATATGAAATCATTTTTTAAAATCCTTTCAATAATGAGTGATAAATATGTAACCCCCCATGTGGTGTAAGTGATACAACAGACTGTGGATTAATTCATTAAGTTCTGTACTGTGAGCTCCATTTGTCAAGGAGAGGAGATGCGTTCACTGACAGGTCTGCTGTGCTGCAGGACAGAGATGGTGCTGATTACTTATTGTTGTGTGAGAGGAGAGAGCTGGCCCAGTTGAAACAGGATCTGGAGGGAGCCCTGAGAAACACACTGACCCAGCTACAGGTGATTTGCAGCGTTACTGTTCTGTCTTCATCGGTTGACTCGTTTTCCTTTAAAGCCTCCTCCCCCCACTCTCTCCGTTTCTTTCTCTCTCTTTTCCACTTGCCCTTCCATGTGATTTACTGGCATGAGTGATGGAAGAAAAACAACACTGCCAAAGCTTCCATGCGCCAAATAACCCCCACCCTTTTCTCTTATCACCACTTCTGTTGTTTTTTTGGCATGGATGTTATTAAGTGTTACTATACAAAGAGGCCTAGAATTTCAAGCACCAAGTAACAACACTGAGTCTACAGTCATGCTCGCTGCTCTTTGAGGCTGTGCACAGCTTTGCTTTGAGGTCACCATGTTCATCATCATTTAGCTTGTTAGCATTCACATGCACTTCCTCCTAATTTGTTATTTCGCACTAAACACAAAGTACAGCCGAAGCTGATGGGAATACCACAAAGCTGCCAAAGACACGTATAATAAGAAGTTAACTTTTTACAATAAAGCCTTCTCTATACAAAACAGCACAAGTCTACTAGTGAAAATGACTTAAAAGGAACCAGGAGACTGAAATGATTTGTCCATTTATATATATATATTTTTTTTATAGTTCACCTGCAACTATTGCAACTAAGTGATTAATTGTGTTAATTGTTAATGTGGTTCCAGCTGTTTTCAGTGTGAAAATTTGCTGCTTTTCTTTCTTCAGGATGTCACCTTGGGCTTAAGGCAAATTAGGCAACATTCATTAATCAGTCGAGAAAAAAAAACTGGCAGATTAATCAGTAGTGGGATTAATTGTTAGTTTCAGCCCTAATGTGTCCTCTTTCCCTCTCTTCCAGGCCCTGGGTCAGAGCAGCAAACGGCTGCTGGACTGTGCCAGTGAGAGGGCTCTGGTCCTGGAGCTGCTGCCTCACAGCGGCTCCGCTGGAGGACACCAAGGCGCTGCTCAGACCTTCACCAAAACAGACCCCATCAGCCCCTTCACACCAGGTGCACTCAAAGCGAAACTGTGCAGCATTTCTACACCAATGTAGATGTTAGGCAGAAAACAGTAGAACTAAAAAAAATTATTTATATTTATCCCAGTCAGATTTTTGCCAGGTCAGAGTAGTGGTTTGGCACTTGGTTTTTGTGGAGTATAAAACTGAAGAAACCAGTTTACTGCAGTGTTCAAATGTGTGTTAATGTGAACTGACTGTATGCAC
Organism: Chelmon rostratus; assembly: GCF_017976325.1. NCBI lineage: Eukaryota > Metazoa > Chordata > Actinopteri > Chaetodontiformes > Chaetodontidae > Chelmon > Chelmon rostratus. The sequence continues at coordinate 6,471,072 of NC_055665.1, forward strand.
AGGAACTATTTTGGCCATGTAGACCAGTATTAACAAGACTAAGAGTCTACAGTCATGCTAGCAACTCTGTGAGGTGATGCTTCGGTGTTTTGAGCTAAATGGCATTGTAACACTAGTATGGCTACATGCTTCTTATGACAATACTGACATTTAGCAGGTATAATGTTCACCTTGTTCACCAACATCTTAGTGTGTCAGCATGCTTACCTTAACTAATTAGCACAAAACACAAAGTACAGCTCAGGCACTGCAGGCCTTCACTTTATTTTATAAATTTCTTATGTACAGAACATGTAATTTGCAATGCGCATTAGTATCACGTACCAGGGTTAATATAGTTGACTAAAACTCAGCTAAAAACTAAATCTAGGTGTGAAAAAACATTTTAGTAACCTCAAATAAAAAAAAAAACTAGACTAAAATGATATATGTGATCAATTTGGTCAAATTAGTCAACACAACAAGCATCAGGAGGCATTCATGCATATGTTTATTCTGACTGGGATGTCTAGATAACTGTGTACATAACCTTCACAACGTGTTGTTTTGTATTGTAATATCTATTCTGAACTTCTGACAAATACACATACTATGCTATACAAAAAAGATCAAGACTAGCATACTACCATCACTAACCTACATTGCCCCTAACAATGCACCTGCCGATAATATCTGAGATAAAATCCTAGTTTAAAATGGCCCACTGTGTAAACTGAGGGTACATGGTTGTAAATGGTAACAGTGAGGAACCAGTCCACCATAGCTTGTTTAAATGATCTTTTCATCAATGTAAATTTGTCTTCTTGCAGAATGTAAACAGGCTTTAGAGTCGTCCACTCTGACAGTCAACCAGTCACATCTACTGAGGGAAAACATCAGAGAGATGCTAACCAGTGCCATCGCCAGGCAGAAAGCTGCTCACTGCACCGTCAATGATGGCCTGGTGAAGAAAGTGGCAGAGACAATCAGTCTGCAGGTAGACACAATGCATCACGTTCCACACAGAGATACTCTGACATCATTTTGGTGTCAGAATAATAGAACAGTTTGCATTTCATTTTGTCTTTGGCAGCAAAACCTGACTGTGGCGTCTGCAGCCACCAGGCAGGCCGTGTTTCGCAAGCAGCGGGAAATTAACTGTATTCGTCACAGCCACAACAGAGCGCAGGTTAGTGTGTTTGTGGAACAGGATCGGTGAACTTGAGATTCAGTGACAATGTGCACAAGGTGAAGTTTCCCCCGTGTTATTGTGTGTACAGGGTCCAGAGTACAGCGGTGACATCCTGTCCAGAGAGAAACTCAACAAGCCTCTGGTGCAGGTTTATCAGAGACACCCAGGGACACAGTTACCTGAGGGTGCTCATCTCATACAGGTAGTTACTGCTTTCTGAATGTCTATTCACACATATATATGTTCAAATACAAAAAATAAATAAATAAATAAACCACTTGATACACCATTTGGCTGGTGTGTATTGTCCTCTGACGAACAACCCTCCAGTAATTTAATCACCCACCCTCTGGAAAAAAGCTGCAAAGCATCCAGACCAAAATCCATTAATGAACAACAATTTTTTTTAAGTCAAACAAAAAAACAAAACAACGAGCTAAAAGATGCTGAAACAGTTCGTAGAGCTTGTGGGAACTGCAGAGTTGGATAATAATTCTCTGCATGTTTGTGACTACGACCAACATCTTTCACACTGCAGATTGTGATAATATAAGAAATACTGATTAGTGCAGTTTAATTTTTTCACAACCTGGCAGCCCACACATTTTTCTTACAAACGATATACATTACTCATGTATAAAGCTGTAAGTAGTAGTAGTAGTAAGTATTTCTTATTAGTAAGTGGTACCAAAAGTTGAAAACAATGCTCAATATAGAGTCAGTTGAGAAACAAACCTTTCTAAGGAAAAAATAAGACTTTAAGTAATATTGCACTCCCACCTCTGTAGAGCCCAATCCACTTGAGCAAACCAAACCAATACTGGGACTTGTCTCTTGATACAGCCTCAACACATTACAAAAACTTTCGGGCATTCAATCGTTCGCAACTGGACCTCGTCAGTTTCAAGTCCCGGACCTTATTTGCAAAGTCCATTGAGTTCTGGATGTGGTGTGGCGTTTTGCCAACCAGTGGTGCTAAGATGTTGGCCACAAACTTAGCAATGTTGTATGTCACAGAGTTGATGCTGCTGACAATAGGTCTGAGAGGCGCGCCTTCTTTGTGTATTTTCGGGAAGCCATAGATGCCCGGGATGGACTCTTGTGGGTATAACCGGTGGTATTGCAAACGGTCAATGGCTCCATCTTTCTGCAAACTTTGCAGATATTCTATGATTGTTCTCTTGTACCCGCTGGTTGGGTCTCGTTTCAGGCATTCATATGTGTTACTGTCATTGAGTAGTGAAAGAATCTTGTCATGGTAATCGTTAGTGTGTAGAATTACCGTGCATCTCCCTTTGTCTGCTGGCAAGATTGTGATGTTTTCATCCTTGCTCAGCGATGTCACGGCTTTTCTTTCCTCATAGGTGAGGTTAGAAGGGGGAGGTTTAGCGTTGGAGAGAGCTGCCGACACTTTCAACCTGAGCTGTTCGCCTTCTGTTGCCGTTAGGTTGTTTTTCTTTATAGCTGATTCTGTTGCCGTTATCAGATCAACTATTGGGACTTGTTCTGGTGTCATGGCAAAGTTCAATCCTTTAGCTAAAACCTCCTTCTCCGGCTGGGTAAGCACTCTGTCAGACAGATTCTTAACCCATCTATTCTGTAGCTCATTTTGTGTTGAGTCACCACTTTTTTTTACCTCCAGGTAAGACATTGCATCTTGGAAGTGTTATGTCTTGACTGCAAGTTCTGAAATTTCTTTGCTTGTCTGTCTTTCGTTTTGTTATGCTGGGCAAGTTGGGCTTTCAAAGTGAATTCTAAGACTTTCTTACAGACATCCTCAGGTAGTGATGACCTAAGTTTGTACTGTAGGTTGTCAAATTTCACTTTTAGGCTGTCAATGGTGAAATTGACCTGCCTTACTCTCTCATTCAGGAGTTGTTTTTGAGCCTTTTCCAGGATTTTGTCAGTCCTGTAGCCTTTCATGGTGGATCGTAGGCGTAGGCTAACTGGTGTGAGGCCGTTTTGTCTGCATCTCAGGTTAAACCTGAGATGGTTTCTGTAATCCGCCATTTTCCGAGCCAACCTTTCATATTCCCGCACCATTTTCAGGGTAGCCAACCCAAAATGTTCAGAAACATGCCTGTGAATATTCTCATTCATCCAGGTCATTGTAAGCTTTAGGGCATTCAATCGTTCGCAACTGGACCTCGTCAGTTTGTCTTAGAAGACGTTTCGCCTCTCATCCGAGCAGGCTTCATCAGTTCGTACGCAACCAGACTAGATAGGACAGCTCTAGTCCAATGCAATGATGTTAGGTTCAAGTATTTATCCCCTGAGTGAGACCAACCCACAAAAACAAGAATGGTATCACTCTATTGTGAGGCAAACGATCCCCCCATTAAGGCGGGGTGGGGTGCAACCCTTTGGTGTCAACGACAGTCGTTAGCCTCGTAAGTGTCCCATTGTTGTCATTGGGAGGCTCCTTGAGCCATGTGTGAATGGCTTTGTTGTTTGTTTTCAGAGGCTAAATCTTTGAATCTCTTAGGGAGAGATGAAAGGACAGCATTGTATGTGGGAGATAGGTGGTGTCTAAGACCTCCCCCTCTGTTCAGAGATGGTTTTTCAACCTTGACATAGATAGCTTCTCTTACCCCTCTTTCAAACCATCTGTCTTCTCTGTCCAGAATATGCACATTTTTATCCTCAAAGGAGTGTGCTTTCTCCTTGAGATGCAGGTAAACAGCTGAGTCCAGCCCTGAAGAGTTAGCCCTTCTGTGTTGTGCCATGCGTCTGCTCAGTGGCTGTTTGGTTTCCCCAATATACAAGTCTGTGCATTCCTCACTGCACTGGACTGCATACACCAGATTGTTCAACAATCTGGTGTATGCAGTCCAGAGGGACAGACGACATAACATCGTCATTCCATATGTGTCTGGTGTATCAGAGAAGCTCAGGCGAATTTTCAACAAACACAACATCCCGGTACATTTCAAACCTGGGAACACTCTCAGACAAAGGCTGGTGCACCCTAAAGACCGGACACCTCACACTCAGAAGAACAATCTGGTGTATGCAGTCCAGTGCAGTGAGGAATGCACAGACTTGTATATTGGGGAAACCAAACAGGCACTGAGCAGACGCATGGCACAACACACCCCGCCTTAATGGGGGGATCGTTTGCCTCACAATAGAGTGATACCATTCTTGTTTTTGTGGGTTGGTCTCACTCAGGGGATAAATACTTGAACCTAACATCATTGCATTGGACTAGAGCTGTCCTATCTAGTCTGGTTGCGTACAAACTGATGAAGCCTGCTCGGATGAGAGGCGAAACGTCTTCTAAGACAAACTGACGAGGTCCAGTTGCGAACGATTGAATGCCCTAAAGCTTACAATGACCTGGATGAATGAGAATATTCACAGGCATTACAAAAACTGTTCGAGGCTGCAGATAAAAAGGAGACACAAAAACTTGCATTGACCTGAATACAGCAAAGAAACAAACTGTGGGGTAGCGGTTCATCCTCCACCGTATCTTTAAACTTAGTTAGAGATGTTAAATTGCCATAGCAGCTTTTGAAAACAAAGACAAACATTGTGCATGCCAGCACCTCTTCACAGCTAAATATACTGGCAGATGTTCACACCATAGATTAAAAAAAGCATTCAGTGGTTTAACACAAACCTCCCCTTTTGTCGGCCGCCGAGTGTCTCAAACAGTCCGAACCAGGCTAAGCGTGTTTCCTGTGTGTCTCTCAGGGCAGTGCAGTGCTGAGGCGATGTCTAATGTCCGCTGAAGGTGAGCTGGCGAGGCTGCAGCGCGCCCGCCTGCAGCTGCTGGATGACCAGCGCGGCAAGAGTGCAGCAGCTCAGGTGGACGCAGACGTGATCCGCATGAGGCGCCAGCAGGTCGACAGGCGAGCCATGCCCGCTTTCCTCCAGCAGGGGGCGTGCAGAAGCCAACTTGCATAGTGCAGCGAGCTTGCGAGCGGCGAGAGATGCTAGTGTTATGTGTGTTGTGAGAAAACGGGAGCAGCCATGTGTGAAATGTACTTGATAAAATCTGATTAAAGCTACACTATGTGGCCAAAACTATGCAGACATCCCTGTTCACGTAATCTTGTGTACTACAGGTCTTGGGCTGTTTTTCATGCTTTTGGCTGGGCCCTTAAGTTCCAGTTAAAGAGAAGAAGGAAATGGTGTCCTTGCAGCTTTGTGGCAACAGTTTGTGGAGGGACCCTTCCTGTTTCAGTTATACCCATGCACAAAGTCAGATCCATAAATAAACGTTTTTCCCAGTTTGATGTAGAAGAGCTTGGCTGGGCACAGAGCCCTGACCTCAACCCCATCCAACAGCCCTGGAATTAACTTGAGTGCAGTGAGTGATCCAGGACTTATCCCCCAACATCAGTGTTGGACCTCACTATTGCTCTTGTGGCTGAATGGGAGCAGATCCCTGCAGAGAGAGTGGAGGCTCTTGCAGCAGCAGGCTAATACCCGTAGCTGCAGAATGAAATTTTCAACCATCTCATATGGGCGTAATGTCCAAATAGTTTTTTAAAGTCAAAACAAAACATGCACAAAACAATATGCATGACTTAACACTTCCTAGTCCAGAAGAAAGCAGCCAAATTCTAAGGATTTGTCTCAGGTTCATGGCCTGCATTTATGTGCAATTGACAAATTCTTAATTTCCCTGATGCGACAAACCAGCTGTTCTTTGAGTGTTAAAAGAAATGGCAAGATTTATTTGCCGTAACCATTTCATTATGGTCTAATTTGGTTATCTTTACTGCAATAAAACATTATCATGATAGGAACAATAACCGGCTGACGCATAGAAACAGAGAAAAAGGCAGTGAATAGAGAGAGTAGTGTTTAATACGATTATCTATTGAAATGATCACATTTCTCACTGTAATCCACTTAATTTGCTTATTAAACCAAAGTATCACATGTTGTTTTGAGATATAAACTGACAAACTGCCTTTTTTGTGAACCAAAACAGCATTAAAGACCTGTAAATTCAATAGATTTTCCATAAAGTTAAACCATCGTTCCTACCTCCTTCCTACTCAGATTTCTAGTCATGGGACTGCAGGTCACTTGACAGCCCTCCCACCAAACTCAACGTCTTTCATTAAGAAATAAGACATGATCTAATAAACCAGCCCAGTTTTACCTAAGTGCACGCCAAATCTTCTTATTCTGTATAAAAAAAACATAAGTGGACATAAAAGATTTTATCCAGATTCTAACCTAAACCAGACAAAGCCCTGTTGATGCTGTTAAATCTGAATGGGGCTATTATCTGCAGGGCAGTGAGCCTGGACAGTGCTGTAAAATCACGGCTGTCACGGGAAGCTAACGGCCTAATTGAATCATAAGTATTGGGCTGTAGACATTCCTGGAGTTATTTAACAGAATAACAAGAGAAGAAGAAGTTATTCACCTTCAGATCTCTGCAGCAGGACCGGCCGAGCAAGCCGAGAAGTCCCGGATAGAGCTGACTGTAAGTTTCTTGTGCTCAAGATGAAGACAGCTGGTTTGTTCTAGAAAAGAACAACAAAGAGACGGCATTCAGAGCCGAAGAGTCGAGCTGCGGGAACATTTTCTCCCTGTGAGACACAAACAGCCAGTAATGTCGAAGCTGGTTTGCCTTCTTCTTCTCCTCTGTTTACTTCCAGCTGTGGGTAAGTTTGCTTGTGTGTATGAATGTACAAAACATTCTGTTGCCAATAGAAACACTTATTGTAAATTGCCTTTGCAGCAATGGCTACTACAACTAACAATTATTTTTAGCATTGATTAATTTGCTAATTAGTTTCTCGACCAATTGAGGAAGCGTTTGGATTATTAAAATGGTAGAAAATAGTGAAAATTGAACAATTCAGTGAAAAAATCCACACATCTGAGAAGCTGGAACCAACGAATGTTTGACATTTGGCTTGAAAAATTACAACAGCAGTTACCGATAATACTAATATATTTTTTGAGCTCATCACTTACAAAATGTTCACACTTGAGCATGTCATTGTTTTTTAAATCCAGAGCAATGGATGGTGCAGTTTTTGTCATTTTCATCACGTTTTGGATCTGGACAGTTTTAACCAACACGTCTGTCCTTCAGTCCCCCTCTTCTGTTACACCTGTGTGTTCCCCGCCGTCTCACCTCTGGACTGTATCAGATTCCCCCTGAAGTGTCCACCTGGACAGGTGTGTCTGTCCAGCAGAGCTGTGGGCGAGAAAGGTGAGGACGCCTCCAATTACTCAATAAAATTTAAAGGAATCAAAAGAGAGAAAATGAACTGAGAAAGATGGTTCCAGGCACAGCTGGCGATGAGTCGATGGTTTATTTTGTGCATGTGTGTGTCTTTGTGACTCCCAAACTGATGTTTCTACTGAACTAATGATTTTCAGGAGACTTCCGTGTGGTGTTGTATGAGAAGAGCTGCATCCTTCCCTCCTTGTGTGGGGTCACAGGTGAAAAATACACCATGGGACTCAACTTCACCTTCACCAATGAATGCTGCAACACACACCTGTGCAACGGAGCTGAGACACCTGCTGCCCCCTGCTGGACCGGCACATTACTCACACTGCTTATTTCATACTGGCTTTGGTGAATGGAGAAATATTAAAGCAATGTGGAAGAGAATTAGTTTAATTCACATGAAGTGAAGTTGCCTTTTTGCCCTCTAATAGACTGATATTGTACTCAACTTCCTTTTAGTAACTCTGCACTAATCTGTGTTTTGTTTTACCTTGAGTGTGAGATAGAAAAATACTCTTTTTCTATGATTATTGCTAACTTGCAGAGCTTGCTTTTGGAGGGGATGAGTGTCAGAGGTGTGTGTCTTACACTGTGTCGTATTTACACATACAGAGTGGGCAATAGCAGAATTCAGTACAGTAATGTAGGTTTTCAGTGATTTTAACAAATTAAATCCAATTCTAGTTGAGCTGTATACAGGTGAGTAAAGATGAAATACTCTCACTTCAGACTATGTGGTGGATAACGTGGCACTGAGACCCTCCTCATGGCCGGAGTGAGTGCCTGGAGAGCGGACCTCCAAACCCAACATGTATGTTACAGGCAGTGCTTCAATTAGGCCTTAATGAGAAAAATAAACCGGTTCTTGAGTAAATGCATTATGATCAGTGGCTCATATATTCAGATTGACTGAAAATGATCATGAACGGACAAAGTGATGGGAGTGACAGACTCAATCACTGTACACTTGACTGAGATTACTTGGCACAAATGCAAGAAATACTGTGAACTAAATCCTGAATTCATTGTTAACTCACTGTATCCAAAAGGTGGACCTTTGATTGAAGATCATTTGAGAATTACCTTGTTCAGGTGACATACAGAACAAGGAAGTTGATTTTTTACGCCAATGCTTGTGCTCAGTGATGGACATGTACATATGTAGTGTGTCCTTAAACTCATGTGATCCACGTAAAATCTGAGCAGAACTCAGTACTCAGTATAGAACTATGTAAAGGTGCAAAGGAGTCTTATTATGTTGCACACTGAAATGAATGAAAATGTTGCAACATCACCATGCTTATTAGGAATTTTATTAATGTGAAGACAGAATTGAATTAGAATTTTTTTGGACCTAATGCTTTTATTTAAGCATGTAAAATAATTTCTTTTGTATTGTTCTGTTTATGTCAAACGACAACTAACTGCAATGTAGCCTATCGAGAATTTCTTTAAATATTGTAATAAACCAGAATAAATGAATGAATATGCGCAGTATACTCTCAAAAATATATATATATATTTTTTTTTTTTGTACTTCCGGGCAGAATTTAATGCTCTCACTTGCTGTTTTACTTACTTAAATAACTGAAGCGGGACAAACATGAACGATACACCTGCCATCAAGTTGATTTTCATGAAACAACCACTGGGCGGCGCCATTTTGTTTCTTTCTGCCTCCTTTTCACTTCACCAGGTGCTGCTGATTTGGCTCCAAATTGAGGAGAACAGCGTCAGTGATAACGTATTGTTCTTTAGTTAAAATTAAATTTATAAGTCTAAACCTTAAAATACAAATTAAACTTACTGTTTTTGAGCAGGAGTTTCGGGCATGGTTTACCTCTCACTGTTTCTCATGTGGCCGCTGTTGTCTTCCACCGATGGAGGAGCTCTACCGACGCCGGAGGCTTTAAATCAAACCACCGAAGTGATGAGACAAGTCTCCCGGAGAGAAACACCGACTCTTCCGCCGCCGTACCTGCACCTCCCCGTGTTTATGGACTCCAGGCTGCCGCTGATGGAGAAGGAGCATTTTTCTCCAGCCAGAGGCACCGGGCAAGAGCCTTTACCTGAGGCCGTCCGGGAAGTCCTCCTCCCGGTTCGGCCGAAGACCGGACAGCCTAGTGTTTCGGGTGTTTCCGTAAAGACTTCGTGCAAGCTGAAGAAAATGCTGGTGCAGGTGCGGAGGAACATTTTGGGCTCCGGTGACCCGCACTCTCAGATCAAACTGGGGACATGCCAGCCAAGTAAATCTACGACAGATTACCTTTATTTTGAATATGACCTCGATTTATGTGGAAACAAACGCACGGTGAGCTCCAACAATTAGCTTGCATGCTAACAGTTTTTAGCAATGCTTGTGGCTTAACACAAGGGGTCTCTTTCCCGGTGTGATGGGTGACTCACACAAATTGTGAATTTAGTTCAGACATTCAAGGTTCCTCTAGGATGAATCCTGCTGATTTTGGTGATTACTTGACCATTCCTCTAGCGCCACCTGGAGACTGACATTTAAAATTTTTAAGTGAAAATATCACAGCTGGGGCTGCAAAAGTTAGTCTCTTTTGACAATCAATCAGTCATTTATGTTACATTAGATTTGGTACACATTCATTTCATCATGAGGATGGAAAATAATGTTTCATCTCGTGCCATCTTTATGTCAGCACTGTTAGCATGCTGATGTTAGCATTTAGCTCAACGCTTCGCTGTGCTTACAGGAAATACTGCTTTACAGAGCTGCTAGCATGGCTGTGGTAGACCCTTAGTGTTGTTAAATGAAGATTCGTGATTTAGCTCATTGTGTTTTGCAGATAAGTAATAACCAGGTGGCCTATTCAAACATACTGCAGTATGATCCACCAAGGCTCCAAGGACCAATCAGGCGAGCCGTGCCCTTCACCCTGCCCGTTGCTTGCTATTACAACAGGTAAAGACTGGTGCTGGGTCCGGACCAGAGAGCATTCTGCACTAAGATCTTTATCACATAGAAATCCCATATTTTTAATCTGGACAATGTATTTGCTGCTTAGGTACCAATACTCCTACAAAATTGGCTACACACCAAAGATGCGGATGCGCAAGATCTTCAAACCAATGAAGAACAGAGTGAAATTCATTCTGACTCCAAGAAATGGTAAAACCTGCAAAAAAAGTGTCTTTATCAGTCCTCAGCTAATTTCTGTGACCTCTCAAAGGTCCTGACAAGCATTAGAAACAATGCTTTCAGTGCTTTTTCAAATTGGATGGATGGCTGTGGACTAAACAGTGGACAAATATTATCTTGCATGTCTTAGTTCCAATGGCGTCTAACAACACGTTTTTAAAATGATTAGATTATATTAACTGAAAGTCATGTCAGCATGTCAAAGTTGCATCATACGCAGTGCAGTCTTTTTTGAGAGACGGATGCTTTTGTTGTGGTTTTGCTGACTTGTTCTCAAAGACTAGAAAGCTGAGTCTCTTCTACACAGTTCAGTGTGCACACAGACAGAAGTTGCACTGGTGATCAAAGTGATATGGTTAATGTCCATGTTGTGCTTAAATGTGGTTGTGTTGAATCAAGATTATCAATACTACCAGTATAACCCTATTAACCGGATTAGCCACTCGACTGTCATTGCAAATGTTGAAAAAGTTATACTAATATATATTTGAACTTGATGCCGTTTTTGTTGTCTGACTGCTTCCTTCTGTCTTTCAGCTCAGTGGGAAAGGCTTTCTCCCTCAGACCAGTATGTGCTAGGGAAGCCCATGTACTTTGAGGCCGAGGCTCCGTCCATGTCCCAAGACGAAAGACTGTACATCCACTCGTGTTACGCGACTCCCGAGAAGTCCCACACCTCCATGCCTCAGTTTACAGTTGTGAAAAACTTTGGGTAATAGACACCTCACTCTCACACAAAGAGGAGATCTTGAGATTTATTATCACTCAGTTTTTATTTAGAAAGAAACTGATATGTGTAAAAAGTTAGAACATGTTTGTGATCAAGATTTATCTCCCTCTGATGAAGGTGTATGGTTGAAAGCAAGGACAGCCGCTCCAGATTCATCCCATATAAAACCAATGCTGTGAGATTCTCTGTGGATGCCTTCTTGTTCAAGGGAATGACAGGCCGGGTGAGCAGAGATGCTTTAAGTTATTACCCCAAAAGAATTGTCTTTTTTGTGTAATTGTTTATTTCTGCAGCCATAGCAGCTTGTTTGAATACTGTGCTGAAAGACTGATAGTGAGTCTTGTGGTCTGGTCTCCTGTAGCAGCTCTACATGCACTGCAGCCTGTCCGTGGGCAGTTCTACCCCAACACCTACAGCAAAGTCCTGCAACTACAACACAAAAGCAAGAAGGCTAGTTTCCTCAAATAAATCAAAGAATGAGAAATAAAAAGTTTCACATGTGACATACAATTTTTGATCATCGCTGTTTTTCTCAGATGGGTTGAGCTGTATGGATCAGACTCGGTGTGCACCTGCTGCGACTCCAACTGCAGCTCTGCTGCATCCACTGGTGAGTCTTTGCTTCCCTCATTTTCCCAATAATACTAACCTTATTACCAATAATGGAAATGCTGGATTAATTCTATGTTGTCAACAAAACCCATGAAGAGAAAATTTTGTGTGTGTCATCACAGCCTGATATCTCTTATTCCTCTGTGCCACAGACCTCCATTGTTGTCCACACATAACTGAGCTACACTGACATGTTCCTTCATTACAATGAACACAGTGGTTTATTTTGAGTCAATCCCACATACACTGACCTACTCCTCTAAATACCCACTAAATGCAGCATTTGCCCCTTCTGGAATAACGTTTAGCAAATTATTGGAATTTTGTTAAGTTCAGTATTTTTGTTTGTTGATTTAATTAAATCAAGCTACATATTTGTGGCCTGGTTTTATGACCTGGTTCAAGTGGCCAAAAGTTAAGTATAGTATAAAGTTAAGTAAGTTTAACTGAAAACCAGATGAACCCAGTATCAGTCAAGTCAGCGGCGTGTGGTGTGCATGAGTGAAGGATGTGGGTGAGAGTGTCATATTGTGCAAAACAGAACAAACTAAGGGAACGTAAACTGGGCGTGGGGTGTGCCTGTGGAGGAGAGTGGAGAGAGACAGTGGTTAACGTGCCGCCAGGACTTGCATAACGTGGCAACACTTCACTATCATGCTAATCAACCACCTGCAGAGTAAGCAGAGACAGCTTAGTGCCTGCTCAAACCCGAAGAAGACACCAGGGGTCATCACACCCATAAAGAGAAGCTAGAAATTATTGAGGCGCTGACGAACATGTTGTTGTCTTTTTTTATGTGATTTGTTAATAATACAAAAATAAGATAAACCACTGTATTATTACAGAGTTTAAACATAACTGTCATAATAGGAACTTACTGTTAGATGAAATATATTCTAATGTTTCATCTGCTACATCTAAGAAACTGATACGTTGTAGTTATGCAACCTGTTTTTATGCATTTTGTAGAAAAAAATGGCACCTGTGAATTCAAGTATCTTTTTATTTCTTTCTTTTTTAATTGTGACCTCTCTCGTAATTTTGTAACAAATTATATTCAACATAAATTCAACATTTCCCAGTGACCAAAATAATCAGCAGCAGGCCGTGGACAATAGAGCCAAACATGAAACCCAGCACAGCCCCGAAGAGGAAGGCGATGTCCACCACCGCCACCGCAACCACCGCCACCATCACCATCACCACCACAACAACAGCAGCAGCAGCACAACTACAGACTACCAGACAGGTGACCGAATGGAGGACGACTTCAAAGCCTGAAAAGACAGCAGTGACTCCAAAGGGTAAGGTGAAGAGCATGGTGAAGGAGTTGGAGTGGCCGTTCGGAGGTGGAGGAGTGACGTGGGTTGAGGTGGAAGGTGAGGAGAAGCAGGCGAAGGGCTCAGCTGTTGTGGAGGAGGAGAAGTTCACAGAACCTCGCACAATATTTGAAGAAATCTTTGATTTTGACATATAAAGCTGAGATTAACAGTGTTGAGTTCTGTCCAGGTGGCTCATTGCATGATTCTTGACAAGCTCAAAGCAATAGTCCAATAATCTGTGGACATTTTTTGTGCAAATGTGGTCTCTTTTATAGCACATTTCGAGAAAGTTGTTGGCACTAACTGTGCAAGTGGATTGCCGTTGTCACTTACAGTACAATATTAACTCTTTAAAGAAATTGTTGAATATTTCGTGAAGTACCACTCAATGATACCACTGTCATATCTATCCACTTAATATCAATCATCATCCAGTTATCTTAGCATAATTAAACATTAGTCTGTTTTATATGGATTAAAAAAACAACCTATGTGTTAATGATTGAGCTGTAGAGGTACTGATAAGCAGATTGTGTTACCTTATACAGAGTCAGGCTAGCTGTTTCCCCCTGGTTTCAGTTTTTCTGCTAAGTTAAGCTAAGCAGCTGCTGGCTGTAGCTAATTATCAAACCAACAGAAGGGGAGAGTGGTATCAATCCGCTCATCTAACTCTCAGCGAAAAAGCACTCTTCTCAAAATGTTGAACTATTCCTTTAACAAAGTGTAAGCTTGTGAAGCAATTTGTCAATCAACAAGCTACTAAACAGAATCTGTAAATGATCAAACTTACAGGAGTCCATTTTTAGGTACAAGCATCATTTATTAGCTTTACATCATGAGTAAATGTTATATTGTTATGACAGTCATTCTGTACAATTTCTCTTTTACAAATGTCAGGTAATTGAATGTGATAACTGCAGTTTCATCCTATTAAGTGAAAAGAACAGTTACAAAACCGTTAAGCTACCATGACTATGGCCTTTGCAACGGGTACTATCAAACAAAGTACTTACAAAATAAACTTGGTTTCATAATATCTGAATAACCATTAATATATTGTGTCATCAGTATATTCATGAAACCTTGGGAAGAGAATAATACCAATCCTTTCCATTCAAAGCAGAGTTGATTTACCCTCACGTTTTGTCCATTTTGAATGAGGAATGTGACAAAGACAACTTCATAATGCCCTTAGAAAAACAGACCGTAGCGTCATATCATCTTCATTTCAGACAGGGTTCAGCTCAGGTGCATCCTGGATGGAGTGTGTTTTCTTGCACATTTGGCTTCCTCTCTCATGTTATCGTGTTCAGGTGTGAAAAGCATCGTCCTCAGTAGTACGAACTCAGGTGGGAGTGAGTGGCAGGATGTCTGGTCATGGCTGAGCCCGGATAGATGGGGCTGTTGGGTGAGTTCCAGTATGTCGACGGAGGGCTAAAAAAGTTGCCAGGGGAGACGGGCATTGGTGCAGGATGGCCACCCATGAAGTTCATTTTGGGCTGGTGGCTGTGGTAGGGCTGGACGTAAGACATCTCAGTCTGGTACTTAACAATCCCTCCTTCAGCTGCGTGATTCTGGTGTGCCTGCGAGATGCCTTGGAAGTCAAATTTGTAAGCGTAGCGCTTCCCGTGCACCTTCGTCATGATGTTCTTGTCGTAGTAGTAGCGCAGAGCGCGGCTCAGCTTGTCGTAGTTCATGTTGGGCTTGCTCTTGCGCTCGCCCCAGCGCTTGGCCACCTCGTCCGGGTCGGTCATCTTGAACTCGCCGTTGGTGCCCTCCCAGGTGATGATGTTGGAGTTGTTGCTGTCGGATAGCAGCTCCAGCAGGAACTGCCACAGTTGGATCTGCCCTGAACCTGGGAGGAGAAATGAAGGGGAGGAGTTAAGGATTCAGATTCTGACTTTGTTGGTTGGTCACACAAAGAAAGAGCATTACCAGCAGTGGATGTGAAACTTTTTTCCTCCTCTGGTAATATCGGAATATTTTGGAGGATGCAGCAGGTAGCCTTTAAAATTAGCATTAGAGTTTGCAAAAAATAGATAAATTCTTCAGGATGCATCCAGTTAATTCAGGACCTTGGGCAACTCCTCATTTTCTTTTTTAACAAACTGCTTTTTTGTTTTGTTTTGGACGGATTTGTAGCATTATGACACATATCTAGCATCTCACTCAGCTTATTCCAGCAAATGTGACCTTTTCACTGTGTGGCTTGGAGGAAGTGACTGACATCAGGGCAGAAACCTACCCACAGGCCTGTGAGCGCTGGGGTCAGGGAGCTTGTATGGACTTTGTTTGCCCGTTCGGTTCTTGGATGAGCTGAGAGCTTGGCCTTCTGTGAGGAAACAGCAGGGCAAACAGTCATTTTGGTGCGAGGGAAGCCAGATTTCTTCTCAGTTATGCAATTCTGCTGACACAACAGGTGTTGCTTGATGTTTACTTCATTTTGGAAAGTTAGTGCATGTGTGCCAGCCCTTGCTTGCTTTTCTCTCATGTTGCCAAAGCAGACAGTGTAAAGGCCTCATTTGTGTCATCCTTTTTGGTTTAATTTGTGGTGGCTTAGATCCTTACCTGGGTTGGCTAGTCGACTGCTAATGGACCCTAATGTCTGATACGGGTCTGAAAAAAGAAAAAGCATTCCATTATTTTTACATGTATTTTCATTCTGATGGTTAATAATCTTATGAACCTTAATGTTTGCAAACCACCCGAAATTCCATCTATAGTGCCTTCAAGGTTTGATAAAAGATCTCTCCATATTGTTAGGCATCACATGCATCATAGGTCTGAATCTGATTGAACCATTCAAATCACAGCCCTGATCTCCAATTTGTTCAGTGACTCAAATAGGGTGTTGTACTCACTGACCACCATAACCGCCTTTTTTAGAGAACAGTCGACTGATCAGAGACAGTGTTAAGAAAGGGGATGTGAGTGGACTTATCAACAATCAATATCAACTCTTAAACATGACATTTCCTGCTCCTAGCAATTGCTACCGCAGCTTCTGCATTGACTGAAAACAAAGTCGGTGGGACAGAATCCACTGATGGGTGAGGTCAAAATGAAATAACCCCCCTCCTTTCAACAAATAATCTTGTTCGCAATTTCAGGCTGAATGAATGAAGTACAACAAATAAGTAATCAAGGCTGATTATCAGGCTGTGACATCAAAAGAAATATGCAGAGATCTATTGCGCATTATCTTGAGCCATACTAGCATGAGGCAAACAGAAATATCTCAACCCTTGATTGGATTTTCATGAAATTTTGTATAGACTTCCTTGTTCCTCAGAAAATTAACCTTTTGGTAATCCCTGGACTTTTCCTTCAGTGCCACCACAAGGTTGACATTTGTGGTTCTGCATGAAGTCTCTTTGAACGGTTGTCATGAAATTTGGTACAATATCAGAATGAATACAACAACTTTAGCACTCCCTTAACTTTTCATGTCACATTATCATCATGTCTAAATACTAACTAAATACTCTAGCAGCTTAACTGTACTTTGTGTTTAGTGATAATTAGTAAATTTTAGCATGCTAACATGCTAAACTAAGATGGTGAATATTATGCCAACTAAACCTCAGCATGTTGTCATTGTGATAATATTAGCTTGTTGCTATTAGTACGCACTAACAGAGTAGACTGTTGTTTACATATTTCCTTATATTTGTACCAGGCCTTGGAAACACTGGGTTCTTTACTGTAATTTCAAATAAAGCTTTTGAGCTTAGAACAGTCCTTTCCAGTATAATGTGAGTTTGTAGTGACTGACTTGCTTAAAGGCCCATCTGTTACCAATATGAAAATATTCATACCTTGCACAATTCTCGGAGGAGGCTCTGTAACTCTTGTGCTGTGTTGGTGCTCCATAGAGGGACCTTCAAATCAAAAACACAGTAACTAAAGTGAAATTGTTTGATCCTGATGTGGCCTAGTTTTTAACACTAACTCACAAATATAATACAATACAGCATCATCAAACTAGAAACCCCAGATCATTCATGACTACATGACTGATCCCTCCTCAAGTGTCAACTGTTTCAGTTCGAGTTTAAAGTGATCCCTGTCAGGATCCGGTCTGAGTCCTGCAGGGTAAGGAATTCCAAAAGTTGATCCCCTGAACAGAAAAAGCTCATTGTGAGAATGAGGATTTATAGTTCCCGTTGAATGGTCCACATGTTACTGGGCCTAAGTGGGACCACAAAGTCACTGAGCACCTGAGGAGCCTGATTATGTTGGCGTTTATAGATTACTTTAAGATGAGCAAATTTAGTAAAATAATCAAAACTTAACATTGAATTTGAACTTTTGAACTCTAGAGAGTAGCAGTGATGTGACCTTATTGACTTGCTTGATTGCATATCATCATTGTTGTAGATGCTGCTTGTGAGCGAGAGTTTCCGCACTAACTATTTCATCAATGAAGTCTTCATCATGATCGTTGGTTTTACATCTTCCTCAGTTTTTGTTGTCATACCTTTTGGGGCTGCAGTCATGGTGTTGGCTGGCCAGCTGTTCCTGCGGCTGATCTCATCAAAACTGTTCTCTGGACACACACACACACACACACACACACACACAGAGAGAAAAGGATGAGACTAGACTTCGACAGGCACATGGCATTAAAAGGCTTTGAAGTGGACAGTTCAGCTGCAGTAGGAAGGAAGTCAGTAAATGGAGACCAAGACAATAAGAGTTTGGGGGTCTGAAGATGACCCACAGTTTCTTGAGCAAGGGTTCTTTTGTTCAGGCCACCCCTGACGCCACAAGATTGTGAATTGTGTCCCAGGAGCAGAACCCATACCCCCCCTTTCCTGCACCGGTGCAGCTGTTTCCTGTCTGAAACTGGCTGTTAAGTTTTGGACTCATCAACTCAAGTTTTGTTTAGGACCGTGTTGTACCAAGAAACCTTTTACACTCTTGAAACTGTGGGACATGGTTCTGAAACTCAACACATTAGTTTTAAATCTCTAACTTGTTTACATAGTTTGCTCTTTTCTGACAGGTTTGAGAAAATGAACCTGAGCTCTGAGCTTTGATTACACCCAGTAACATTCTGAACAACGGGACAATATGACGAATGGGGAAACGGCGGCAATTAAACAAAAAGATACTGAAAGAAAAATATATTTTTCATAAAAATAGGTTCTCGTTCATTTATTTAAATCATGCTGCGTAAAGTCTTTGAAGTCATAATGGAATGAAAAGTAATTTCACCTTTTTTGGGTAGTTCTGTATCATATAATGAGCCATGGAAGAAATACTCAAATTCTTTGCTTAAGGAAAAGTACCAATACAACAATGTAAATATACTACATTACAAACTCATACTTATTCAGTACTTCAGTGTCTCAAAAGTAAAAGCATTCGTCCTGCAGGAAAATGTCCTCTGTGAGTGATATATTAGTGTGAATGACATTATTGGATTGTTGATACTGATGCATCAGTGTGTAAGTTGTAACTAGTCGAGGTGGAACTGCTTCATAGACATTTAGGCAGTTCAGTCCAGTGGTTCCCAAGCTAGGCGCCGGGCCTCCTCTAAAGGGTCTCAAGATAAATCTGAAAGGTTGTGAGATGATTAATGAGGCAGGAAAGAAGAGAAAAACGTTTTTATTAACCCTCTTTGGGCCTCAGTTATTTAAATGAAACCAAATTTGGTGAAACTTAGAACAGCTCATAGACGTCTGAAACATGACAAGGGACCTCAGCCACACTGTCATAAAAGCTTTCACAATGCATTGTGTTTTCTAAGCTTATGTGTTTATATATATATATATATCAGCAAAAATATTTTCCGTCTAAAATGTTGTGATGGTCATACTTAAGTACCTCAAGATTGTACTAAGTACTGTACTTTAGTGAATGCACTTAGTTACATCAATTGCATGTTTAGAGATGTAATTGATATATTTTACTGCTTGTTCTTTGTGATAATAATGCACTCAATCACTACAAAGTTGATTTTGCACATTTACATTGAAATCTAATAACTTTTAAAATTTATAAAACTAAAAATGTTCTACATATATCAAAGCATCAATATTGTGGTCATTAAAGTAGATTTCTCTATAACATCAAATGTCAATGGCTAAATGAACAACAAATAAAATAAATGTCTGGAAAGGTTATTACTATTATTATTTATAACACTCTTCTAATCTGCTTCATCAGACCTTTGGTCAGATTTGAATGAAAACACAAGCAAAGAAGCCACAACTCTCATTAGATTTTGATTTAAATGTTGCCAAATCCTGATTGGTGCGCAAAAATATGTGACATCACGCAGTTCTAACTGAACTCCGCCCACTCCAAACCGACAAAGACACAAATCCCGGGAGTGAAATAACCCAAACTGCTCTGACTTTAGCAGAAATGTTGCGTGCATGTTGGAGCCCATCACTCAGGGCAAGAAGCTGCTTGAGAAAATAGGTTTTCAGCGGATGATCTCACCTGCTTTCACCTGTAGCCTGGGCTGTTGTGGTGGTGTGTTGTTGGTGGGAGTTGTGGGGTATGAGAAGGTGGGGCTACCTGAAGCAAGGACCAAAAAAGATATTATATTAATTTCAAACAGATACAATGAAAATCAGCCATAGGGCAGAATTTGAGTGTCAAGAATAGTATTCTGAAATTAAGACTAGAGAGGTGTTGTTTTGAGTCTGTTGAGGACTTTTTAGCTCTTGTTGTATTGCTCTAGTCTTGGTTCGCGTAATATTGTACGACTGTGCTGTCATTTTGTCCAGCCCTCGTATTTCTTAATGTTACCTGGTAATCTGGACAAGGACTAGACTCTCTTCTGTAGCTGCATTTGTAACAGTGATTTGCAGAAGCTCAAGCGCTGCTGCTACAGTCGCAAACGCTACAAAATTCTGACAACATACTGTATGCCAGTACCTGCGTTAGCCAAGAAGAACAGAGGTTGCAACACTCACTGAAGACAACAAGTTTGGTTAACAATATGACAAACTTCAGCCTCAAATGGCATCATGTTCTTTCAGCCTCAACAGAAAACATAATGAGGACCTCATAAGTGCTCCGGGATTGCAAGATGTTTCTATTATTTTGTCCACATCTTCGACTGACGTTAGTGCTAGGGTGGAATTTGGGTGCCGGGAATCAAATTTTGAAATAAAGGCTAACAAACTTTAAAATATGTGTTAGAAATGTAAGATGGCGCTAAAAATTCTACAAATTCACATGCAGAAACTACTGATTTTTTTTTTGTTGAGTAATAGATGAATAATAAAGGTCAAAGTGTCAGTCTAAAACCCCAAAGCATTACATTTTAGAAGAGAAAAAGTGAAAAAGCAGCAAATTCTCACGTTTGAAATGCTGAAGAAAGCAAAAGTTTGACCTTTTTTGCTTAATCAACTGTTTTAGTCGTTTATCATCAGAAATATCAATAAATACTATGTCCGTCAGCTAGTCGGTCAATTGTCAACTCGTTTCTACACATTTCACAGTGATATTTCACAGTCTGTTCTTTTCTAACCCTGCTTACATGCCGATAAAATGCTTGGTCGCCACAGAACAATAAAAAGCATTTAAATTGTCACAACCAGACAATGTTATCAGCTGGAGCGAGCGAGAGACATCTGAGACACGAAGCGAGGCTTACTCTGCCGGAGGTAACCGAGGTGTGAGAGCAGGATGTCTGCGTTGTAGGCCGACGTGAGGCGCATCATGTCGTCCTTGGACATCTTGCACAGGGCCTTTCCGTCCAGCGCTTGGAAGAGCATGACGTCCACCTCCTCCAGGACGTACTCCTTGATGGCCCAGTCCAGCCACTGCCGCACGTGGTCCTGGGTCCAAACCTCAGGATCTGACACGAAGAGGATCGCAGAATAATGATGGGAAAAGACGCCAAAAACGCTGATTCATAAAATGTTTGGGGGAGGACTGTTTTTTTTAAAAGAGGAAATGATCTTTCAAGCTATCTGGAATTTGAATTTGAAATAGATGCCGTTCTGGCTTTCAAAAAGTCATAAACAGGAAGTTGTAGAATAGGGATGAGTCATACGGAAATCATCAGAAATAACTATTCAAACTGAAAATATTTGAAGTCCCCCTCCACTCAAAAAAAATATGTTCTACTTCTGGTTACTTCACTTGGATGTTTGGCCTTCACTGTGCAGGATGATGAGATTCAGACTCATCTGCTCAAGGGTAGAAGTTTCTCTGTGCACACCTTAAATATGATAAACTTTTTTTATATAGCACCTTTCACACAGGAAGTACAGCTCAAAGTGCTTTACAACAACGAAATCACATGCAACAAGTGAGTGCTTCATATAGAAGAGACATAGAGTGGACTTAAAAACAGGGCTAAAAAGATAATGTAGAATAAGATGGAGAATAATCCCCACTAGCACAAAAGTTTCAGACCTGTGTCAGGAAATCTCAGTTTAAGACTTGTTCAGAGCTAGCTTTGAAGCTAGCAGCTTGACGCCTCCGGTGCACACACACACACACACTGAGCGCGGACTTTTCAGTTAATACAAGATATCTTGTGACCGGCAGTTAAAACATTTGCATAGTCATTGATTCGGGAGGGAGAAGGAGTAAATGTAATTGCTAGACTGAGTTTTTTTTCTGGTTAAGCTTATATGAGACACAAGCTGTTACTCAAAATAGAGAATTTGTATGTGTTACAACATGTCTGAAGGGGTCTTTATATACCAGTTATGGCTGGCTGTGATGCCCAGTACCAAATTTAACACCAAATCTGAGACCACAGTGCTTGCAGCACTGCACTGCACTTTGTTGAATGAAAACATGTAAATGATTTTTTAGCTGTCTGGTGTTATTATGTTATTATCTAGTCTTTTATGTAGTGAAGGATCCTGCTCTTTGGGGGTTTTTTTTGAAAAAGAAGAAGAAAGACCAGAGGATCTGCGTCATGCGTAGTTAGTTTGAAGAGAACTGGTACAAATATGATGTGTTTGTAGAACATGAACGTGCTCAGTAACACCGGAAACTACTTAGATATATATGATACTAGAGACTTGAGACCACTCTGCGAAAACAGATGCATGGTTTAGCCAAACTCCAAACATGGTCACCAGTTCCTACTTGATGCTTGCTGTTCATATTTTTAGCTTCAAAAAAACATCTTTCAACTGTTTGAAACTGTCTTGTTTGTTGAAGTGTGGCACTACTAAAACTTAGGGCCATAAAATTTATTGTAGCTCGCTGTATGATTGGCCCGGCACGCCACAGGCCACCACCTGCTCGCGCCGATTTCCCTAAAGGTAGCAGCATTCAGGAAGTAAACAAATAATTACCGATAATACTGAGCTGAACACGGCCCCAGGGGTCTTCAGGGAAGAGACAAAGTGTGATATTTGTTATTTGTGGTTGTTTTGTCAGAATTTATGTGCTCCAGGACTGAGCAATAATATGGTTTTGCATATAGCGTTTCCATTATCCACATGTTGGAAAAAATATCCATGTTGATATCATCATTGATTTAAATGTTGTCCAGCCTAAATGTGTGATGTTGATGTCTAATGTTTTTATTCCAAGTCTTTTACAGGTCTTACAAATAATTGAATGTGGTTTCAAAAAATGTGCAGCATTTTTCCTAATGCACAGACAAAGTGATGTTTTTTACAGCCTACCTTGTCTGTAAAATCCTAAAAATGCCCTTAAATAAACATTTTATTATAGTTGTTATTGCTGTACATTTCATATATTACATTAGATATCCTTTCAGATATATTAGATATCTTCATCTATCTATCTCTTTATATTAGATAAAGCTAAAATTTGCAACAGCTAATATATTTTGTTGAAAATGTAATGATGCTCATATTCAATTTTTTATTAAAATAATTTGTTTTCTTTACAATGTTCGCAATTTCTTTACAATCTCCTCTCTTGCAATACAATTTCTGTACATAGCAACAAAAGCATGATTAATGTTTAATGGTTATGTTAAGGCAACTCACAGGGAAAGATCCTATTGGTTGTGTATAAATACTCCAAATTTCTGGGAGACAGGGTTGATATTTGCATGACTTTTAGATTATATTAGAATCTCTATATGTAATCTCTTCAGTCTAAATGTATGAAAACTCATGTTTACTTTTATGTATTCTGGTTAAAGGTATTGTACCTTATCTTATTTTGTGTAGTTGTGTCTCATCCTAAGAATAACAGGCCACTTTAGGTTGAAATTGATCTTGATGTCTTGGTGCAGTACTAAAATATATCGTCGTCTGATTCAGGAAGGCAAGCTCACTTCCAGTAGCAAACAATGACTATGAATTGCCCGTAATATTAGGCAGGAGCTGTAGTCGCCTCGCCCTCAGGTCCTGATTGTCCTTGGTTGACACATGCTGCTGTGATGCAACATCCGTGTATTATGAAGTAAAATAACTTGGTGCCGGTGACTCATCAACGAATCTCGTCAGATTTCACTGAGCTGAATTTGAAATCGTCCACTGCGGCGACGTCTGGAGTGGGATCCCCCCCAAAGACTGACTCACTGAAACATGCACACGAACACGCTGCCCTGACCTCCTTATGAGACGAGTCTCAAAGGATGATAACAGTATGGGAGCTGTGCGAGAACGCAGACTATGTCATCAGGTTCGTTTTTTAGCTGGTCGGAGCAGTGATTCATGGCGAAGGTGAAACGGACTAAATACAGTAGCTTTTCCAAACCATGGCTATGACTCCTCGGACAGTAATGACATATCACACGTCGTATGTCAGTGATTTTCCTCGGCAAAGAAAAAGGGAAATCCACTGTGCTCACGCTTCAGCTGTTGCAAAAGTTAAAAAGCACAAAAATCTTCAAGGGAAACATTCAGGGAGGATCAAACATGAGGCCGATCAGATCTACATATTCTCAGCTGAAACGCAAAGTGGCAGCATTGTTGAAATTAACATTGGTGCTATTTTGGGAGTGCTTTTGGAGCTCGAATGTGTATAAAGCAATAGCACACCCTTCCTGTTTTGTTGTCACGTTCATATTCAGATGAAGGCTATTTCATGTCTTCTTTGCATGTTTTAAAGGACACAGCTGGTGTTATCCAATACTTTTCATAGTGGCAACAAATCCCATGATATATGAAAAGCAGCAATGCCTTAGTCCGTCTCTCAATACTTCCCTTCTCTGTGTGTGGTTACAAATCTATAGTTTAATGTCGTGAAAAGGCCCAACAACTTCCTTAAACTGCTCAGTGCTCTGGTTTTTAACAGTTGCTCAGACAATAAATATTGCAGATGTTGGATACCGTTTACAGCTGTGGATTAATACACGTTAGTGAGTATTTACAGCTGTACTACAGTGTATGAGGGACTGAGTCATAAGTAACTACAATGTTCATGATAATGAAGAAGCGTGTCACCCACTCATAGATGTTTTTAACAGTTTTTTTTAACAACAGTGGAGGAGCCTGGAGGAATAAGCTTTGCATACACAGACGATGCTTGCTCAATCAATTTTTTGGTTTTGGTGGAAATGTAATACCCTAATGTCCTTTTGGGCTTTATCAGATGTCTTACAGGAAGCACGATGATTTAAAATGAAAATGCAGCACCGGCTCATCACGCATCACCGCCTGCTTGCTCTCTTTCTTGTTAATGTCACTGTTAAATTTACACTTTTGACTTCACACTTTTTAAATGGCATTCACTTTAAACCCTTACATCATGGTTGTTAAGCAGTGTCACTGGAGACCCGTAAGCTGGTAGTAGTGTTAGTTTGGGGAAGAGGGTGCCCATCTCTGATTCAGTTATTGATATTGCACAAGCCCCAGCTCTTGGGAAACTGTCTCATGACGGCGTCGGTCTCGTGTGAGGGTGATTGAGTGACTCAGCTCACCTGCCGGTACGATGACCCTCTTCTCCTCTGTGGCGCTGGTGGGTGGGGTGGCCGTCTGGGGGCTGACGCGGGGCTCCGGGTACGAGGCCTGGTACGGCATCGGGGCCCCGTCGTTGCTCATGTGTCTGGAGCGCTTGGTGACACTGCAGTCCACAGGGGACTCACGGCTAGAACAGAGGAGAGGGGTGATTTGATCAATAAAATATTTAACCCTAAGAGCAGCTATCATTTCGAGTAATGTTTGCCACGGCTGCTAATCTCTGGCAAAACACCGTAGATTTCACAGTTCCAACTGAGTGCACGTTTATTTCCTCCTGCGGTGTTTGCTAATGTCTGTAGCTGACAGAGGATGCATTGATACCCACACTGTTTTGCAGCATCACGAGTCCAGGCCGGGTGTGATTTAACGGTAAAATACTCATGTAGCATTTTACTGCTTGAGGTGGAGATGGGTTGCAGCTGGTGTTTCTAACAAAACGTTAGGACAGTTTGTGGTGACTAAACTGGGTATTTTAGACCAAAACCTGATGTTTTTCTAACCCTAACCAAGTGTTTTTTAGCCGAAACCTAGTCGTTGATTTAATCTTTAACAATGGTTTGTTCATTATATGTTTTTTAATTTCAGATTTTACTCTGAAAACTTCCTGCTAACTACGGCTGTCACATGCAGCGGACTAAAGAGTACAACGTTCCCCCTTGAAATGTTGTTGCAAGTTTAAACAAGTTTAAAGGAGCAGAAATTGGAAGTAGTCATAATACAAGTACCTTAAAATTGTATTTGTAGTTAAAATGTATGAAAATGTAGTTAGTTACTTTTC
The DNA here is from genome assembly GCF_017976325.1 of Chelmon rostratus. NCBI lineage: Eukaryota > Metazoa > Chordata > Actinopteri > Chaetodontiformes > Chaetodontidae > Chelmon > Chelmon rostratus. Next base: position 6,496,938 of record NC_055665.1, read on the forward strand.
ACCACTGGCAATATGTAATCCTTCAGTTAAGATTAAAACACCAAAATTACCATATTTGGAATTCAAACATAGTGGTGGTGAACAACAAGAGACACATGATTTCATCTGGAAAGCAAACAATAAACATTTTTTGGGTCTGGAAACCCCAGAATGTTGAAATTGGCTCGTGACGAGGCCACAGTCAGATAATCCAGGAACCTGTGCTCCCCTGTGGCCTCGGCCTGTCCTGACTCACCTGGTCCCATTGACGTGTTCGGCTCTTTTCCCAGGGTTTTGTGCCGCTGACCCCACCCACTCTGGCTCGGTGGGCTCGGGACTCGGCTTGGAGGCCTGGCTGAACGCGCCGGGCGACGTCATCTCGGTCTTCATGTGCATGGCCGGGGCTGCGGTGTAGGTCGGCTCGAATATGGGCTGGTCCTCACTCACCACGGACAGCGCTTCCTGTCCAACAGAGCCGCAGCAGTCAGTGTCTGCCAATAATGTGCCGGGTCACAACCTGTGGAAACTGGCTTTTTCCACACACAGACTCAGTTTACTCCACGAAAGATGGTTCAGCGAACGTGAACAGAAGTTAAACCTCATCAGCTATAAGAGCTGTAGAAGGAACAATAATAGACTTTAAAACCTGAAAGATTAAACTTTTATCTGACGTTTTGAAGGAAAAGTTTTTTTATAGTGGGGCCATGAACAAAAACACCTTTCCATTTTTAAAGTTCAGTCCTTGTAGAGAAGGAAAACATCATCCAAACTTTCAACAAAATCGATAATCCTTCGCAGAGGATATACCAGTGACAGGAAATCATTTCTCCTTTATCATATCTGCTTAAACTCTTCACTGCAACAGCAAAAACAGCAAGAAAAAGCATCCAGGTAGAGAAACTACAGATAACTGATTGAAAATGTTAAGATCCAAAGACTGACTTTAATACATATCTATGTGTTAAATTCATATTATATATAGGTTGAATTACCTTCTCCATCAAACTTCATTCTCTATTTTCTGTTGTATATTTACCATTCATGGGATCTTATGAATATGTAGAGCTACATAAAGATTTGCTGTTCCTAGCTTTATGGTTAGGTACACGTTTCTTTTATGTGGATGTAAATGTTATTGGATGCGCTGCCTTCTTCTTAGCAGTGTCGAGATTCAAACTGGCACATGGTGTTGCTGTGTGATTGATTAAAACTGTTTGTGTATGTTTAATCTAAACAGCCAGAGAATTAGGAGGTTATCAAACCACTTGGAAAAATATTTCGACAAGTAACGGTGAAACGGTGTAAAGGCAGTCAGGAGGCTGTCTAATCTTGAGGAACATCAGTAACCTTAACCACAGTTTTGTGCGTTAGTATTGGGGCTGCAGGGGGGGAGGGTATTAGCTCAAGGTGGAGTCTAATCGAAGTTTAAGTCTGTCTTCCTGTGTTCAGCACCTACTATACAGTGAGGCCTCAAAACCACCCCAAGATGCCACTTTGATCACACGCACTTGGGAGGGCGCAGGCTGGACCTGTTGTTCTGTCTGCTCCTCAAATTAACTGTGTGCATGCGCGATGCAACCACGGCAGCCTGAGTGGGTGCAAGTGCGTGTTTGTTTAGAGGAGTTGAGCATTGTCTTCAGGCCTTGTACGTCAGTGCTGTGCTTTTTCAGTGGCCTACAGGAAACCTGGCCGCCATGTGCAGAGGAACCTTTTGGCACAGGCCAAGGGAGAGGAAATGGTGCAGGAGGGGGGCACAGTGTAAAAATGTGGGTCATTTTAAAGCTGGAAAACAACCCTACAGGCCTGTGGTCAGGGGAGGAGAGCGGGTCGGGTTCACTGGACAGCAAGAAGACTATAGCCGTGATTGAAGTGCCGCCTTTGCATTGTGTCTTCTTATTTATTTTTTTTTTTAGCTCAATTGTTACCTGAGCGTTGTACGGCCCTTCTTAATGCATGGCACACAGTTTGGCATTTCCTGTGGGCTGCAGACGAACTCATACGCAAGTCAGTGCGTGGGATTCCAGCAGCCTCCTGCTGCGGTCGCTGCTGCGTGGAGCGTTTGCTGCCGTGTAATGGATACGCCCTTTTTTTTAAGCAAGCACATGCAGAAGGTTTTAGTTCCAAAAAGCCCACATTGTTAAATTTCACGTGACACAAATATTACCTGACACTCATTGCTCAAGATCTGAAGACACAGTTGATAACACACATAAAATGTCCTGTTTTAGATTAAATTTGATTACAGTATTAAAATAAACCCATGCATGCGGAGATACTGTCTTTTTTTCTGCTCTGCTTCCTGAGTTGAATCTACCGCCTACATTACCCAGAATGCACCTTGATCACCAACAGTTCGGTTGGAGATTCAGGTGTTTATGCTAGCAGCAGCTAATGTTTTGGAGCGGGCTACAGAGGTCTGGTAACTCTTCACACAGATTTTTGTCATTTTTGAACTCGCAGTCTCAGTGACATCACTTAAGGCACTTTATCGGGCTTCAGGCAGCTCCCTCTAGAGCTGCAAAAGGCTTTTATACAGCTTTTTTGAGAAATGCAGTACCACTCCCCAAGACTTCACTTCATTAAAACCTTAAATGTTATGTTCTCGCTTATGAGCTGTCACAATATCTAATTGTGCATGCTAACTAGAAGCTAAAATAGTTTAAAAAATGTAAAAAAAAAATATCCATGCAGCTTGCATGTGGCAGAGCTCTCGCAGGCCGCCATATCATCCTGCTCGGCATTCTTTTGACCGCACTCCTGTTTTCTTCTTCAGCTGATTTGTTTTACTTCAGTTGCGCTGTGCTCTGTCTTCCTCTCACACACTGGGCGCCTTCAGAGGCCCGTTTCTCCGTGCAGAAGTGAAACAGTTGGCTGAGAGAGGCTACCAACAGCAAATTCACACGAGGAGACATGACAGTGAAGAGCTGTACACCACGGTTTTTTAGTGCTCAACTCACAAACTGCTGATATTATCGTGACTCGCAGCGGCTCATCGAAGTCGGTTTTCAGCACAGTACATTCAGTGACAAGCAACCACAAACTCACACTCCCGCTCTTTCTTTATCTTCCCCTTGTGCTCTCTCCCTCTCTTTCTCTCTCTCCTCTGCACACTGATACAAATATACCAAAATGTGGCCTGACCGCTAATGCCACAACTGACTTCCTGTTCAATGTGTTTCAGCCTGTTGCTCAGTGACACAAAACAACTTTAAAAAAAAAAAGCAGAGAAAACCATGACCTTCTTGGGGCTGAGGCTGCCGTGCGCCTCGATGCCCTAAACTTTACACCGGTTGTGTTCAGTTTGATAGTAAACACTTCAACCTTTTCACTCGCTCAGTGAAAAGAGCACAAACATGAAGTCCTGCACGGAAACTTTTGACACGCTTGAAGTCAGCAGCTTCACGGGTTGCATCATGCAGTCTTGCCCAAACCCAGAGCTTAGAGCGTGATCACAGGTTGTTTATGACATGGATGTTCATGCATCTTGTATCTTTATGAAATAAATAAGAAGATCAAAGGGATATTACAACACAGCCTGAATGAGACAATATTAGGCCATGTTATGAATTAGATATGGAGGTTGAACTGTTTTTAAGACCAAGGGTTCCCAGTTTTTATTATGATAGATAGATAAAGTTTTGTGAGGTGTTTTTTTGCTGTTAGATATGATTTTATGCTTAATCCAGATGGAACAGCAGCAAGTGACTGGGTGATTGTACTAACCTTCAATCAGTTCATCAACAATTACCAATATTTTCTTTGTGTTGTCTTGCTGGAGCCCACTTTGGGAGCCAAATTAGGGCTGCAACTGACACTTCATTATCAGTTAGTCTGCAGATTATTTTCTATATTAATCATTTGGCCAGTAAAAGATCAGAAAACAGAACGTGCATGTGAATGCCAGTAAAAAAATATTCTCAAGGGTCAAATGTTTTGTCTAATTGCAGCCAAAAAAAAAAAATCAAAGATATTTACAATGATGTAAAACACGAAAAAGCAGCCAATTATCTCATTTGAGAAGATGGAACCTCAATTTTTTTGGGGCATTCTTGCTTGAAAAATGACTTGAAACAGCTAATCGATTAGTGAAATAGCTGCATATTAATTTGTTGCCAATTGATTAATCAACTAATCGCTTGAGCTCTGCTGGTAACTTAAAACCAGTGTTTGATCAAATCAAAGCCAGATGAGTAGCAACAGGAGAGAAGAAGAAAAAACATATTTCTGCTGCTCAAAATCATCACAAATCATCTAACTGCTTTTTTCTTCTTGTGATTTAATGGATCTATAGATCTCTAAAATATGTTTAAAACAAGGGGGAACTGAACTGGATGCAACAGGTCACAAGAAGACATTGCTTTGGTTAAAGGCCAAAACGTTTGGCAACCACTGGCCTAAACTGCAGCTGCAGCAACACTCTCTTGAATACATGATTTACATGTAGAGTCCGTTTTATTTTTTAGTTGTTTTATGACATGTTTTAGGCACTACTCCATCAACTCTTCATGTTTGGAAACACCAATAAACTTGTAATGTGTTGATGAAGCTGATTTGGTGACTTCATCCCTCCTACAAATACCCCTCATCTCATGAAGGCTGTTTTTGCTCATCCCAAAACATTTTCTTTACTCTGGACTGATTGAGATTTATTTAGAGACTGAAACTTAACTAATCTGGCCTGATAATGGCAGCACCATTCATGCAGGAGTTATAATTTATTTTAAAAAAGGGAGAAACTTCACCTTTCTAGGGTCTGTTGAGTTCTTTGCTGTGTTTCGAGACATTAGATTTGTTTATCTGTGGTACTGAGCTCCTGGTTACATTTGCTCGACCACAAATGGCTTCCAGATACTTGCAGAAAATTTTAATGAGCATGTCAAATGGGTGTCAGCTCCTATCACGGCTGTGGGAGGAGGACATTGATATGGTTTAGAGACATATAAAACAAGGTGTAGCCAGCAGAAACAGGCCAGAGATCATGTTGTGCAAGGGCACTGGCTGTGTGCTCGCCATGTCAGAGGCAAGCGGCGGAAAGCAGAAGTAAAAGTTAAGGCAAGCTGATTTTGCAAAGGCCGGAGCAGCTGCGCTTTCTGCTGCACAAACAACAATGCGGTTTTCACAGCTCGGAGCCTGGCAGCAGGCAGGCCCGTGCAGGCCGCAAGCGCAGAGCCGGACCCGGTTCTCCTTAACCTCCCAGCCCGTGTGAAGCGACAGTGCAGACCTTAAACAATGCAACGCCTCCGTTTGTCCACTCCGTTGCTTTCTGGCGAGGCTTTGTTGCCTTTTCTACATTTTTTCTAGTCCACGGAGCGGAAATGTGTGCGGAAAGTCTGAGGTTTGAGACAGGAAGCCTGCTGAATTCAGATAACGACACCTGACAAGTGCTCCCGTTTGCAGCTATAAATTTGACTTAAAATAACCTCAGACACCCAATCTGCTGCGACAGGCTACAAGAGAGTAATTATCTGAAAAATAATTACGCGCTATCAGCGAGGAACCGTGTTCGAGTGACAGCATCAAAACAGCAGAACAATATTTAAAAATAGTTTTAACGGACAAAATGAATGAGGTTTCGCCTCTGCGTGTTTCCATTCACCTGCACTGGCCCTTTAATTGCGCACTCTTTTTTATGACACAACGAAAATAATTTAACTCCATTGACTTTTCCGCCCAAAATACGTCAGTTTTTATTGAAATATTTTTTTAGAAACGAAACAAAAGGGAAATGAGTGCAATGATTAGTTCCTCAATCTACCGGGGTCCCTTTTTTAAAAATGCCTTCTAGTTTTACAATGGGCTGAACACGACATTAATCGTGGTTGAAATATCAAGTGATTCATTATAATAAATCGGTTATAACACATTAACAATGTGCGTATTAATATTGCGTTAAAGTAATTCAGAAGGTTCCAAGAATATTTTATCGCAGAAATAGCGCTAAAAGCCACCAGGCCAGTGCTGCATAGACTGCATGGATCAGACGCATTCGTTAAAAGATGACATGAATGTGTCTGTTTCTGACCTGCATCATCAGATAAAAGAGGTCTGGCCTTTTTCTCGCTGCGCAATGTTCAGTTTTCAGTGTTAATTTAATCACAAAGTGCATTTTCGGGTTGAATCCCTGACATAAAGGCCTCTGTTTCTGCACTTCTTAGGAGATAAAACAGCGAAACAGTTACTGCGCTGTGGTCGTCCAGAGATGATAAACAGGTGCAGCTGTAATAGTATGAAATGTGAAATACCAGCCATCTGATGGGAACGGATCCTCCTGATCTTTAGAAAGGGACTCTCAGTGTATCCAGGTTGATCCATGGTGCCTTCAGGGACACCTGCCTTGTGCGCACCAGTAAAGTCCTGCATCCCCTCATTAACTCTTCCTTAAAGGAAAAAAACACTTTGCTCAAGCTCGTTTAATGCTCAGTTATTTCGCTCTTCGTGAGTTATTTTTGTTGTTGTCTTGCGGGTCCGTGGATGATGCGGGATGAGCTCGATGAAACGCTGCGATTAGAAAAAAAAACCCGAAACGCGTGCGTTTGGAAATCCTCTTTTACGCGCGTAACCGGCCACCAATTAGTGTTTTTATCTGACTGTAAAGATGTAGTGGTTAGTTGTGTTATTATAGAGCCGACATACAACCACGAACGGGAAGGAAGAGGAAATTTTGTACAAGAAGGAAAGAGTGGGGAGCTCGCATCACCGCCTTGACTCTCTCACTCAGCAGACTCTGGTGTGGGTGGCCGTCTGTCATGTTCCGCAGCGGCAGCGGCGTTAAAAACACTTCAAACACGTACCTTTATCGTACAGTCCATTGCAGCAGCCTCGCAGTCTTTGTCATTTAGTCGTTTTTGTAAATGTTACAGACAATTTAGCCTTCTAACCTCACTTCAATGCATGCAGGGGTGCATTGGCTCTATGTCGCAAACCATTGCAGTTACAATTTTTTGCTCGCAGACCATAACCGGATGACAAGTTTTTTTTCCTCTCTCTCTCTCTCTCTCTCTCTCTCTCTCTCTCTCTCTCTCTCTCTCTCTCTAAATTGGGAAGTGAAGTCACACTTAACACTGAAAGCGCTGAAGCTGCTTCTCATGAAACCAACGCTTGCTGCTCAGAAGGAAAAAAAAAGAGAAAATGAAGCGTTTTGTTTTTTGTGTGTGTCAGATTAATTTAAATGGTGTCGTTGGGCATAAACACAAACCAGCAGTTGTTTCATTTATGCCGCAGTGTAAATGAAAGGACAGATGAATGCCTGCACAAGTCAGAACTAAAGAGGACAAAAAAAGGACAAAAAACTCTGCAAAATGTGTGCTTTTTTTGAGAAAAGGTTTGTCACATAAATGCCTAAATGGCCAGGGACCAGACTATTTACATGTGTTTTAAAACAGCAACATGTGTTAAAAAAGGTCCGTTTTCATAAAAATGCTTCTATATGGTGAAAATGGTTTCAATGGGAGCCTATTACAGTTTAAAGGAGGTGTGAAAACGTGTTATTAAAGGAAATGGACACCTTCCAATCTGCATGTCATGACTTTCAATGAAATGTGTAGCAGATGCACACCCTTTTTCAATTTATCTAACATGTTTGTGTTACATCGTCTGTGGGCTATAGTTTGGATTGAATCTGTGCTCCTTGTTTTGGATATTTTGGACTCTTGTGCTGTATGTATGTATGTTTGACTGAATAAAATGATCTGAAACAAGGAGGAATAAAATATGGCCAAATTTCTCCACTGCAAACAAAAAAAATCTCTTTTCTCTTTCCATAGTCAGAAGTTATTTTAGTTGTGAAATGTTAAAGGTCAGCACTATATATTTAGTGTAAAAAAGAGTGCCTTCTTGACCACATTATGTTAATTAAGGCACAATAAGATCATGGGTCATTAAAGCACCACTGATCCTCTTGACGGAACGGGTCAGGGGTTCCCAAACTGCAGCTCAGGCTGCTTACAGGCTTTTCAGGGAGGCCCCAAGCAAAATTAGTTTTATTCCACTGTTATTTATTTAAGCCTTCACTCTTATCACTGTGGCTGCACTGCAAAGAGGGAATTTTACACTAAAAACATTAAAACTTTGTAAAATTCCCACTCAGACTCGATGTCTGCCTCATACTGTGAGCTTTCGATGAACATATGAATCATAGATTTTGTCTCCTTGAACGCCTATTATAGATGTATCTTTTAATAGTGAACAGGAGGGGTGAACACAGCAAGTAAAACCCGTTTTTATGATCATAAGGGCCTTATGGAACAGGCTGTTTTCAGCAGGTAATTTTATTTTATTTATACATAAGAGCAGCATTACAATGAACAAAAATGGAGCTGTTCAGTTCATCCAGTCCATAGCTATAGTTGAATCCTTACATAGAGAGTGCATCCAAGCCAGTTTTAAGTAAAGTCAAGTGATGGCACTCTGTTAATTTTATAATCTTCTTAACAGAAAATAAAAATGTGCAGTTTAGTTTTAGTGCTTGGGAAGAGCTGGGGGGCACACAACGTCATGCAGAAATGACCAAAGTGAGTGAAAGTAAAATTAAACAGCTCCCTGGTTATTGTATCAAGCCTGAATATCACGAGTCAGTCCAAATTGTGGGAACATTAGTTAGCTTTTCAGTCTGGACACTCGACACTTCACGAAACATCCACTCCAGAGTGCCATTAAAACTTTTATTGTTTTAATTTCCGGCAGGTTTGGTGCTTTTGCGTTGCTCCGTGACAGCGTCCTCTCGCCGTGACCCACAGTGGAGTGATCCCGGGTGGATTCCTGGTGCTCCAGTGCGCACGGTTGTCGATCACCTCGTGTTGTGTAACCTTATCCCGTTTGTGTCCTTGTCTTGAGGTGGGGCTCCCAATCACGACTCCCGTCTCCCACCGACGCGCACGATTTCACCCAGCTCCACTTTTCCAGATGGGGCTGGTCCTCAGCGTGTGTGTGTGTGTGTGTGTGTGTGTGTGTGTGTGTGTGTGTGTGTGTGTGTGTGAGGAGAATAACAGAGATGTTTGTTTATACAAGGCCCTGGGCTCGGCCTTATCTGCTGCAGCCACTCACGCCGTGATTTCAGACTTTCTTCAGCGGGCACTTGTGTGTTTTTTTACGGGCCATTGTTTTGTCGAATGGTTTCTAAAGATACAGAGATTTTTTTCTTCCTCCCACCTCATTAGAAACCGACTGCTCTGATTTCAAAAGCCCGCACTTCATCCCCACCCAAACTGTGGCTCAGTTATTTAGTCCGACAATCACAATGACCGCAGCGTTGAAATATGTGAAGGCCATTCATGATAGAATAAAGACTCACTGAAACGGTTGTTTCGGCTGCTGTAATCAATATTCTTGTAGTTTGGATTCTATTTTTACACCCTCAATAGGTTTAAAGATGTAGAAATATTTGATTAACTTCTTTATGCTTATTACACTTAAAACGCGTCCCCTTGAAGTCCATAAGAGTTAAAAACCTTATTGACTGGTTTCAAAAACAACTAACAATTTCCTTATGATTTGATCTGATATCAATAAATTAATCGTTTGGTCTCTAAAAAGTCAGAAAATAGTGAAAAATGTAAAATATCTTGTTGTGTCAATTACTTAACCATTGAAATTAAATGTCGATGAATTTTCTGTGGGTCGACTCATCGATTAATCACCTAATCATTTCAGCTCTTGTTTTACTCTATTTGTTCGGATGAGAAATAGAATAAAAATAGATCAAGATCAACAGAAATGTTAGAAAGGTCTTAATGGTGGGACTCAATAGTGATTCTGCGACATTATTGTGCTGTTTGGATGTGATTTATCTGATAAGATGTAGTTATTCTCAGAGATTTAGTGGAGTGACTTTGCTGCTCTGTGTGAATTTATGACTTTTTAATGCCTCAGGATAAGATGTGTTTTATTTGTATGACAGCATATGGGACCTTTAACTGTGAGTTGTCTTATTTTCCTGTTTTTAATCTAAATTTCAATTATTAATGAATAATCCTAAATTTTGTCTAGTGTCTTCACAAATATATGTAAATATATTAAAGGTACTACATCGTCTTTGTTGCTTTTGAATTTACATATGAGTTGCTAAAATGTTATATTCTACCAACTGCAACGTTAATTATAATCAGATAATAGCAGTGACAGGAGCCACTCTGCTGCCTAATCCGTACTTTTACTTTTGACTTTAAGTACCTCTTGTTGCTCATCGCCTTCTTTTACAGTGTTATTGGTATAAAATATTACTTTCAGGCTAAGTCAAAGATCCATATACTCGATTGAAGGTCTTTGTGATATTTTTTGCGGTCGTCAGTGAATCTTTTATGAATGAATGTTTATTGGCCGGGGGGGGTTCTGACGTCACTTTCTGTTAAACAAACCTGGTCACGACGCAGAGCGGCCACGCGCCCCTCCCACCTCCGCTGCGCTTATAACGGCACCTCTGGCGCACACTGACCACTGTGTTGTTCGGTAGAAACGGTAAACAAAGCCCGTGACTCCGGGGAAAGGAGCGACAGATAACGAGCGGAGGAGAGAAGAGAGATGTATTGGGACACTGTCATCAAGCCCGGAGACAGAAACACAGACAGCAAAGACTCGAAAATAAAGGTCAGTTTTCGCTTGGATTGAAAGTTTTTACAGCAGAAGACGAGAAAATCATGTTTTTCATTCATAACAGCCGGCCTATAAAACCTGGTTTAACTCTAATAGTTTATCCCATTCAATAAATGTAATCATATGAGCAAAAATAGCAGGATTTTGGTTTGATTTGAGTAATAGGGTTGGCTTTTTCACTATTTTCTAACATTTTCTAAACTAAGTGATGAATTGTTTAATCAGAGAAATTATGGAAATAATTGTGAGCTGCATCCCTGCTCGAACATCTGTTGAAAAGTATCCACATCTGTTTGCTGCAAAATCCTATGAAGTGCAAAGTGTTGCTGTTGCCTCTGCCTCGAGATATTGATCAACGGTCAGAGTTGCAGCGAGGATGAAAGTTGTAATCACGAGTCTTTCAACACAGATGGAGGTTTGCCAGACTGGATATTACACAGAAGACTTCAGGACACAGGAAGTGCCAGCTGGCTTTGACTTTGCATCTTATGGTGAGTTCAGGGAATCGCTCGACTGGTCCCAAACTTCATAACTTGGGATGGTACGAGGCTGAAGCTCTCTCTGGTGAGCTGTCCAGGCAGATTGTGAATGTTTGCGTGATCTGTTTCCTCTGAACCTGAGCAGCTGAAGGACAGAGGAAATATTTGCGCAGACTGTATCATCACATCTGTCAGAGCTTTCTCATTGAGACCTTGACACCCGGGGTGGGGGGGGGGGGGGCTCTCGCTCAAACTAAGGGGCTGCGTCAGGATAATGGGGAGCTGCTGCGTATCTATGTGTGTGTGCATAATGCCTGAATGGGCTGAGGTAGGCAAAGACGCAGAAACAGGGTGGTCAGGTTAAAGGCACTCCCCTCTCTGTCTTCCCTAATCCTTTCCTCCAGACTTCCTCCTCCAACAGATTTAGAGTACCCCCCCCCTCCCCATCCCTCCATCACTACTCTGTCACACTCCCTCCGCTGGCGTTTCCTCCTCTCTCTTCCTCCCCCTCCCTCCCTTGTTTCCTCCTAGCTGCCTCCATCCATTGAGTTGAGGTGCATGGCTTGAGTGCCTGGTGCTGATTCGACAGTAAACAAATGGCTCTTTCTTGTGTCAACATCCACCGTCGAGATAAAAACTTACAAATTCGCCCCATCTTTCCTCACTTTTATGCTGAGCTGTAGCCTAATGAACCTCCTGCTTAAAGGACCATACCAGTGACTTTGCATTTTTCTAGCATATGTACTCCACAGTTAACATTTTTAGATTCACTTTCTGCCTTAAACGTCTCAGTTTATGTAAGCACGGTCAGAAAATCACCTTGCAGAGACTTGAAATGTGATTGAGATGCTGTAGTTGCTTGTATTTGTTAAGGTAATCTTAGTGCTGTCATTTATTTCTCAGCAACAGTTGGAAAGGTCTACTTTGGTGATGCATTCAGTGATGCTCCTTAAATCTGACTCTCCAAATGCCAAAAAGCAATGCACTCACAAGTTTGGTTGTAAAGAAATCAAATTAGAAAGACAAATTGTAATGTGAGGAAGGACATGTTAATGTATTGCATTGAAAAGGCTCTGCAGCAGCTGATAGCACTTTAAGTGTCCAAAGCCATGTGTTACCCATTTTCATACGTATTGATATAAATTTTAAGTCTCTGCAAGTGAACTTTCACGGTTAAGTGAAGTAAATGGACACAATAGCTGCCCAGCAGGGATGAAATCAATCCGAAAATGTTTGCTTTGGAAAATGTTAAGTATTTATCTAAAGCACGTTAGATAAAACCATCGGCGTGGTCCTTCACAAGCATGAGCTGTGCCTCCATCCTTCCCTCATCATCATTTCCTGACTCCATCTGTCTGTATTGTGTTTAACCTCCAGACTACCCTGGTGAAGACCTGTCTTTTCTGTTAGACAGCAAAGCACCCGGACAGCAGCAGTACCTCACAGAAAGTAGCTACCCAGAGCCACCGAAGGCTTCCCACCCATACGACGCTAAAGGTGAAACCTCGGAAAGCAAAAGCACACGCCCTTGTGGTTGTTAGTGTGAGTCATATGTTGGTGGCCTTGATTTATCTCACATCTTCTGCTTTCCCCCCCCCCTCAGTGAGCGCCAGTGACACAACACTCTTCAACCTGGGCTCATACCAGGAGTTCAACTGGTGGGCCTCATATCCACACGGTGAGCCTCAGACTCTGTGCTCTTCCTCATGCTGAGCTGTAGTTTCTTTTTGTGGCTGACTTTCCTTTTGATGAGCAGATGGGCTGACAGTAGACCAGCCACAAACTGGATACCAGGAGTCCCCGCAGACGTACCAGAGCCTGGTGCCCCAGAACGGGCAGTTCAGCCCGGCCATGGAGGGCAGCCACAGCCCCTTTCTAACTGGAAAAGGAGCAAATACATTACAAAGTAAGACACTGGATATTAGAAACACCCCCCCCGGTGGCCTAATTTTGCCGTTCAGTGTGTAATTCTTCTCCTTATTCCAGGTGAGGCAGATCAGAGCTACTCGTGTCACTCGGCCGAACTGTACGACTCCGACGGACAGAGGCAGTCGACGTCCTTCTGGTCTGAATACCCCTCTCCCAGCTTCACTGCCCCCCTGCCACACCCGCCCCCGGCCTCCTGCCCCTCAAGCCACGGCCCTCAGTCCTCAGACCAGTACTGTCCCCGTGTGGTCAAACGCAAGAACACACACCCGCAGAGGCCAGAGAGGGAGGGCCAGATGACGGGAATGTCAGCTTATCCAGGTTAGAATTTGCTGATTTATCACTTGAAGAAAAGTCTGCATGAATTATAAAAATGTTTTATAATACCAACTGGCTCATTAAAAAAAAAGAAGAATATTCTTAAATGTGTCTGTTTAGAAGAGATGGGGTCAGTGTTTTTGCTCCTTACTAAAATCCTGTTTGATCAAAGTAACATCTGACTTTTTTATTCTCTAAATCATTATGAAATATGTTTAAATTAAGTCTAAAAAAGAATTTCTGACTGCTGCATCCTCTGGCTTTAAATGACGAAGATGTAAGGACTCCTCAACAGTGTATAAAGCACTTAAAAATTGGCGCCACATTCACCAACTACAACATTAAAAGGCTTCTTACACATTAATGCACCAGTAAGTGCAGTGTTTCTGCATTTTTGCTTCTGCTACTTTTGAATACATTTAGCTGGTAGTACTTTTGCTTAAGTATGAATTTTACTTGTGTTTTTACGCTTGCCGCTTCTACTTAAAATACTTAAAACTAAAATAAGATTAGATTCTTCTTCAACCACTGATTATTTCAGGTTCATGAAAATTGCCATCATGACTCAGTGTATTTATTCATTCATTCAGGTTCTGGTCCCATCCAGTTGTGGCAGTTTCTACTGGAGTTACTTCTGGACTCCGCCTGCCGAACGTTTATCTCCTGGACGGGAGACGGCTGGGAGTTTAAGATGTCCGACCCCACAGAGGTGAGGAAATATCTTGTTTTGAATTCAAGCGCCTGCTGAGTACTGCGTGTCAGTAATGGAAAGTCACTAAGTATATTTACTTAAGTGCTGTCCTTGAGTACAACTTTGAAGCACAATGCTTAAGTATTTGCATTTTAGATTACTGCGCAACATTTTAGTGGGAATTGTTGTACTTTTTACTTCATCGCATTTATTCAGCAACTATAGTTCTATTAAAATAACATCCCACTACTCAATATTTCACAAAAAATAGAGAAAACTCAAAAACATGCAGATTAAATATATGTAGAGTAAGTAAAGAGTAACTTAGCACCAGGCTGAGAAGCAGTGTTTCACTGCTCTGTAGTTGAAAGCTTCCTGCCTGATTTATCTTGTCGCCCACTGAAGGGGCCTCAGCCCTGGGCTGGAAACCATTAAACCACCAAACAGTATGTAATTCAGTCATACTTCTGTACTTAAACTTCAGTATTATTCTGAATGCAGGACTTATAATTGTACCAGACTATTTGTACACTTTGTATTAGTACCTTCACTTAAGTAAAATATCTGACATGGAAGGTTTATTCAGTGTTTTTCTGAGGAATAAACACATTAAGTTCAACTCTGTGTTTTTTGCTGATCCGGCAGGTGGCCAAACGCTGGGGCCGGTGCAAGAACAAACCCAAGATGAACTACGAGAAGCTGAGCCGTGGCCTGCGTTACTACTACCACAAGAACATCATCCACAAGACGGCGGGCAAACGCTACGTCTACCGCTTCGTGTGTGACATACAGGGCATGCTGGGAAAGACAGCGCAGGAGGTCCTGACCAGTCTGAACGTTTTGCCCACAAACACAGAGTCCTGGCAGTGCCCTGGGGTACCGGCGGCAGCATCATCGGAGCACAGCAGTGAAACATGGACTTCACAGTAGAGAATGGGTGCCAGGACACTCATCCAGCACATTTTAACAGAGTACTACAGAGCTGAAGTGGTGCACACTGCCTCCTGGTATGGAGACCTAGAGTCAATTAATAAATGCTGCATTTCAGGGGGGCAGTCAGTCTTTAAAGCGGATATGTTGCTTAATAATACAAAATAAAAGTCTACCAATGTGTGACCCATATATAACATATAGCTCCTAAACCTCAGGGCAAAATAACTGCAGCACAGGAACTATCCAGGAGAATTTCAAGCACTAGAAATAGATCATTTTTAACATCTGGGGTCACATTTCCATGTGATGTGTTTGTAAGAAAAAATGTATGTGTAAATAGTGTTTATATGAACGATTTGCAGAGTTTTGTGCATTTATATTATTGTTTTTTAATACAAAACTCATGTCTACCTCTGTTGCTATCAGAATAACATAACTGAGACAATTTTCAGGCACTCACTGTGAAAGTTGTATCCTGTGTGATGATGGTTTTGTAAAAATAAACTGTATATAAATATAGTTTTGTGTGAAGAGTCTCACTCCATCTGGATTCAACCTTTAGTTATGGAAATATTAAAATGTGTCTTTCCGGTACCAAAAATGACTTTCAGGTTGTCTTATATTGGTTTTATTACCGAAGGTGTTTTTTTTACTAATTCATTTTGACATGCTGTAGCTGTAGTTTCATATTAGACACTTAGTATATTTATAGAGTATATTTAACATCAACAAAAAGAATTAGATTAGATATTTTAAAACATTTTTTATGGAAAAAATCAGACCTACACTAAATACAGATAAATAAAACCTAAAAAGGTTGGAATTAATTATTTTAGTATTTGGGGACTAGCCCTTGGTGTTCTAATATTGCATGTAATCAAATCAAAGTGATTTGATATCCAGTTACTGATTAAATCAATGTGTGAAGCTGTTGCATGCTGGGATATTGTAGCCAGGATTTATAGGTATTATAGATTTATTACTATTACCTTTTTGGTTGTTTTAACCTGTTTTGAGTGACCTGTTAAGCCTATAGCATAATTACTGTAAATGTCCACAGGCTTTACTTCCTGTTTAATGCTGCCTTCAGAGCTGCTCGTAAATATTAAAGTCAAAGGTCGACAATGAAAGTTGATAGAGGGCAACATGGTTTACCTCCCCAGATTTCCAAATATGCTATTTTTTTTGGATATGGTTTTCATTTTATGTAGAGAATAAAGTCTCCAGTTCTTAATATGTAACTGTTTTCTTTTTCACGTTTTCTTCTCTGACCTGCAGACATTTATTGTTTGCATACATTTTATTCTGTATTTGCTTTTTAATTCAATAGAGAGATTTTTGGTTCTTAAAACCCAGCAGGAATAAACTAGTCCTTCTCCATCTGACGTATGCACCAGGATGCAATGATTAAAAAAAAGAGAAAAAACATTCTTTTCTTCCGTTTCCAGTTACATTAATATATTAATGTCCTGGATTATTAATAAAAATCTATCAAATATGCTGAGCATTACTTTAAAAATGTCTTTTTATTCGTCAAACGTTTAAGAGATATTTGTGTTCATTACAGCATGGAAACAGCTCTTAATGTCGATATTTCCCAGCGACTTTGACAAGTTCTGCCACCAGCTTCTAGACCTGAGGGGAGCGCCGCGGGTCCGACGCAACAGGGTGGAGGGGAAAGGCTTCCTCGACATCGCAGACGTCCTGGTTTCAACTGTTACCGAGGCCGGAGCTCTTCGGGTGGCTTTGGGCATACTGGAGCAGATTGACTGCAATGAGGAGGCGCAGACGCTCGGTGAGATTTCTGTAGGCCACCGTGTTTAACTGCAACACTGGAAGATACTGTGTGCCATGCGGTGGACAACGGCAAGCTATTAAGGCTGTTTGTAAACCACACAGCATTAAGTCTACTTCCAATCAGCATTTTTTTTTATTATTTGGCATAAAAATATCAACTTTTTTAATGAAGAGTTTGATAAATACACTGGATGAGATCTGTCCATTAAATATAAGGCTACAGCTGCTTAACATAGCTCAGCACAAAGAGTGGGAACATGGGGAGACAGAAATCTGCCTAACAGCACCTCAACACCTCACTAGTTAAAATGTTATATCGCATGGATCCATACAAAAGCATGATTGCGGAAAAATGACGTGTTGTGATTTGACAGGGATTATGTGTATGTGCCACCACAGGGGGACCAGAACATAGTCCCCAGATTTTTTTTTCAACCTTTGGACAAAGCCATGATAGCTTTTTTTTTTAAGTCTTTATGCTAAGCTAGGCTACGCAGCTGTAGCTTCATATTCAATGCACAGACATAGATTTTTCCATCTGACTCTGGGCAAGAAAGTGAATTTTCCAAAATGTCAAACTACTTGTTCAAAACATCCCTTAATTGTGACTCATTTATGAGCTGAATGGGACATTTGACATTTTAAAAGTTAAACTACCAGTGAGATACTTTGAGATACTGGCATATCTTGTTTTTTATTGTTGAATCATTGTTTTTCATCATTTTGTTTTTATCACATGTACAAATACATCTGTAATAAGCTAATAACTAACCATTGTCTCCCATTGGAGGAACGTGCTAGTTCTAAAGTCATCTGTTCATTTGAAACCTTAAAATAATGTAGGTTATTTTTTCCTTGACCACATCGTAGTTCAAACAGTAGCAGCAGCAACATCCACACACGATGAGAGGGCTTCTAATTAATTAACACAGCTGCTCATGAATCACAGTTCACATTTCATCTTGGACAACAATGAAACTACACCACTTATCCTGACTAATGCTTACTGAAGAGGTAACTGTATGCATGAAATCCGTCAGTGCTGTTCATCATATGTGCTTGTTTTTACAGTCAGAGAGACAAGGGGAGGACAGTAGACATCGTGTTTTTACGGTAAGTTGACCTGCCAGGAGCTGCTTTGAAATTGTTGACATTTAAAGCAGCATGCAAAGAGAGGAGCTCTACAAATTTAATGTTTCATGAATCTCATACAGCTGCAAGACCATCAGCAGGCGATGATGCACCTTCGAAGAACGTATTTCACTGCCTGCAGGCTGGATGTTGGCTGTCACTGTCCAAAAGATAATGAATATAAAACAAAAATATCAACAGCGTCCCTCTAAACTGAGATAGCCTCAATATAAATACGAACAAGATCTGACTGCAAAAGCCTCTCTGTCAAAAGCATTAAATCCTGATTTAATATATGAGCTATCAGCTCCAACATTATTTATTAATGAGTCAACATTATTGTCTTTCTCCTCAGGGCAACGGGCGATGTCTCGACACGTGTGCTCTCACACTGGACGCTGTACTGGATGAACTGCCCAGCAAGAATACTGTCACACTTGAGGATTATCTGCAGAAACCAGTCTGAAACACAGAAGGCATCAATTTTTTGTATTTTGTCATCATAATTCATAAAGATGGTTCACCATCTTAAATAAGTGAACAATATTTATTAATTGATAATGATCAATATTGATCCTGGGAGGCATTTAAAACAATTTGCAACATAAATTGACTTTTTATTGACTTTTAACTGTATTCAGACTATAATTAGGCCCTGACACATTCATTTGTTTGACCTGTTGATGTGTTTTTAAATAATCATTTCCTCGGGTGAGGCCTGCTGTTATGTTACGATCTGTTTCTGTTATCCTGTGCTCACTCTCTCGCTCTCCCTCTGCCCACAGGTGCATGAGCAGGGGCGGGGCCGATCTTCCTCAGGAGCGTAGCTGACTACCACACCTGACAGTGATCAGCCCATCAGCGCTGGCTACTTAAACCCAGTCCAAGCACTCCTCCGGTGCCAGATAATTCCTGCACGTAGCACTTATTGTCTCGCTCCTGAGGAAGATTCTAGCCATGTGCCAGCTTCTGCATTTCCGAGTATTTTCCTGAGTTATTCATTCCCAGTATTTTTCTGTCTTGATATTTTGTTGTTACTTTGCTTAGTATATTTTTCCCCTTCGGGCGTTTTGTGTCTTTGTAGCTCTTTTAGTTGATACTTTTTTCATCGAACTCTTTTCCCGTTTTTGCCTTCTTTAGTTGTACTTTGTTTCTAAATAAATCTTGTTATTTTTCCACTCTGCATCTGGGTCCTAGTCCTCATTGCCTGAGCCATAACACCTGCATTGAACACAATCTGTCTGGAACGTGCACCTTCAATAAATAGTGTGTTCAAGCCATTATCGAATACATCTGCAGAGTAAAAGTTGTAATTAAAGGGCTTTATTTAAATTGATAAATAATGCATTAGTCCAGCAATTATTATTTATAGCGGCCAATATCTTGTATCCTGACTGGTGAACTCAGACTTTTGGTCTCCTAATATTTACAAATCGAATCTGTGTAAACTGTGTATGCAGGCAGACAAGTAGTGATTGCTGAGTAGAATAAATATTGTATTGGTAGTGTAATAACTTCCGTTCTATACATACAGTAATTGTTTTTACAGCCTGCTTAGATTTGACCCTTGACACTTGCATTTAATGGTTGTATCCGACTCAAATCTAAAGATGGCGCTAGAGTCCCTATGACACCTGCGTATAGGAGAGTGTAGGTGAGGCAGATATGACACGTTTAGGTTCAGGAATAAAATCCTCTTTTACTGCTCTATAACAAAGTAATGCTGCTTTCACCTTTTCTCTTGACAGGAAACAGCCATCATTTACACAAACACAAGAGGCTGCACGTCAGGAAACAGCAGCATACTTTTAAATTATAATTATTATGGAAACACTCTTATGACAAGTATACACATGAATGTATAACTGAACAAGCCTACTGGGCCCCTGGATGAAGTGATTTTTTAAAACATTTCATAAAAGTCGCACAGCTCAGTTAAAACTATGGATGTATTCATCACACTGTTTGCTCCTGATCCAGTCCCAGTCGACCAACCAAATTAAACTTTTTCTCCCCCTTAAAATTAGCAAAGAAACTAATAGGAAAATTTAATCTGCACCTCAGACTTTCTTTGATGGTTTCCTATAATATTTTTATACAGTATACTTCTTGGTGAGATTGTGCGTAATATTTGTGCACCTGTTGGTTCAAAATTGAGCACAAACGGCGATTTTGCACTGTTGGTTAATGTTTGGTTCATTGTGGGTTCATGTCGAGGAGGGTTAGGGCGCCTTTTACATGTCTGTGTGTGTGTGTATATATATATATATATATATATATATATATATATATATATATTTAAATTTATTTAGCTCTTATTGCACTTTCTCATGATATGTACACATACATAATGAACAAAGTGTTTGATTGAGGAATCAAAGAAATATAGTGAATAAATGAGTGTGTTTGGTTCAGTGTAGAGAAATCAAATAGTGTTCCTGTGTGTTCCACTATAGCGGCGCTGGAGTGCTGCTCGTGAGCGACAAATAAAGCAAAACTATAAAAAAGCGTTATTCTGCCGAATGATTCACTAACTAACGAGTCTGATTGTTGTAAACGGCTCTTCGGTCGCTATGAGGATTGAATTATCTACAAACTGCTGTCACACGAACAGATAAGACTTTGGATATCAATATCCTCCCTTCATTAACATAAATAAGAAAAAGAAAAACGATGAAACGAAGTTCTATCGAGACGAACAGAAGAAAGAAAAGAGCCCTTCAGACTTCTGAGCAACTCAAAGAAAATCTAAAATACAGTTTACACGACGTACAGCATGTTCACTTCCTCACAACACAACTGGATACTAAAACTATCAAACAAGGGACTCAATCTGTCTGTCTGTGTCTCTGTCTGTCTGTCTCTGTCTCTCTCTCTCTCTCTCTCTCTCTCTATATATATATATATATATATATAGAGAGAGAGAGAGAGAGAGAGTATGCACACAATATAGAGTGCGCTTTATAAATAAATATTGATACATCTATCTATATATCTAAAATCTCCGACTGCATTTGAACGCAACATGTTTCTCTTCCTTTTTCCATCCGCTGGGCGTTTCATCGTGTCACAAGAAGAGTCCAGGGTCTCACGGTGAGAAAATGCCCCCCAAAACCATCAAAAAGGCTCTAGTAGACGTTCTGGAGGACCTGTCAAAGCAGGACTTTGACAAGTTCTGCTGCCAGCTGCTGGACCGCAGGGAACAGCCGCGGGTCCGGCGCAACAGGGTGGAGGGGAAGAATTTCTTATACATCGCAGACGTCCTGGTTTCAACTTTTACCGAGTCCGGTGCAGTTGGAGTGGCTGTGGAGTTACTGAAAGAGATTAACTGCTACGAGGAAGCAGACAGACTGGGTAAATGTCTCATGGTTTGGTGCAGAATGGGAACACGAGTAGTCAGGCATGCGGCTGCAGGACCCGTAAAGTCATCTTGCAGATAAAGTAGCGACAATTGACCAAGCTTAGTGGAACAAGCGTTTTTCTTAAAAGTTTATTCATGTATTAGTCTAATAAAGTTGAACTAAATTGAAAAATATTTGAACCAGCCCGCTTCCTCTTTACTTTCACTTTCGAGAACACGTTGCATCAGGCAGCCTCCCTGATCCGCAGCCAGCTGCCAGCCATGAATTTTGTCATATCTTTACTTTATAATACTGCGGGCTGCAGTCCATGGACACACTGTTTTCTGCAAGGAGAAATAAATGCAAAAATTGTCCTTTGCATGTAATCACTTAAGTTAAATAGGAAGCGCAAAGCCCGTGCATGTGTGTATGCAGGCGTGGTCTTCCATTAAAAGTTCGACTCTAGCTTTATACAGCTTAATACAGCTGCACAACCTGGTTAAAACATGAGAACTTGATATTTTAAATCGTGATTCAACGCTTTTACAGTTAGACTCACCAAAAATGAGCACAGACCAATTCAACACAACAACAGCGTGTGTGTGTGTGTGTCTTTGTGTGTCTTTGTGTGTGTGTGTGTGTGTCAGGGGTCTTCTTGGGCTCCAGCTGTGACACAAACACTTCTTTTATGTTTATACTCATACACCGTTAGAAAGCTAAGAGTCTCGTGAATCGGTTGATTCAGACCATTTCAAGACACAATCACAACAGGAGGCACAATAAACGGCAACGGCAGACGAACAACTTTTTAAAATAGGCTGTTTGCAGTCACGTGACGTTAAATTCAGATGGCGGGCAGGAAGCGAAAAATGCAAGGGATGGGGTGGAGGAAAGTTCTTACCGTGGTAGTTTAGATGAAATTACGAGAGAACGGTAAAACAGAAAATGAGAACATATGTTGGACGTGACCCTTGTGTTATTAGGGGGGTAATTGTTTAGCTGAACTGAAAGATCTACCTGCTATTGAGGCAGCAGCTATAACCAACTACCTGCCCATTGACTTGTCAGTTGTCCTGGGGTGCCTCTGCCTTCACGACATGACACATAGTTATATTTCCGTGAGTTATACCACTGCTATTCTCCACTCTGTTGAAAGGATAGTCCATATCTCAAATTGTGAGTTTATCTTATTTTTTTCTTCAGAATCTAATGCTGAGTCTTGCTGTTTTTGCAGTTGAAGAGACAAGTGGTCTGTCCTCAAGGCCGGAGTCCAGTGGCAGTGAGTTGTTTTCAAGTTTTTATTTTTTTGACATGAGACATTACTGGTCAGCTGTTTTTGAAAATGAGTTGTATTGTTTTTTAATTTCAAATTAAGCTGTATTCTTCTCCAATGTGGAGATGCCTTGGACTATACTCTCAGAGTTGTCACACAGTATTTATAGCATTACAGTGTAAATGCTGAACACAATGTCAAATGGGGTCTCAGCATGCCCTCAATCAGGGCTTCGTGAACTGCTTTTTATGACTGACTCAACCCAAGAAAACATTTTGTCAGACATGAATCCACTGAGTGATTTTAAAACCAAGAGCAGATTAAAAAAACAGTTTTAAAAACAGGAAAATGAAGTTTAGGACAAGGTAAGTGCACATCTGTGCCTATATTAGCCTGTTAGTAACGTGTTTTTTTGACAATGAGAGAAAGCATTTTGCTTGTTTGTGTGTGTGTAAAACAGTAGTATGCATAAACACTAGTCTGCAACTGATCCATTATTAAGATATAAAAATTTTCCCTAAATTCGTTTCAGCTGCAGGACCCTCAGCTGGAGCATCTGGTGTAACTACCATGGCACACGGTGGGGGTTCATGTGACATCTCATCTGTACACAACAGACTGTCTAGTAACCCAGAATCTGCCTATAAAACCTACTTCCTAATTTACTGATGGTTGGATATTTCAAACAGGCCTAACTTGAGCATGTTCTAAATATAATACAGGCTCAAGTGTAATGAAAAAAACAGTGGCCAGTGATGAGAGCTGCATGTTATTACTGAATTTAAATGAAAACATTGACATTTTGTGGAAACATGCTTTTTTGCTAGAGTTAGATGAGAAGATCGATACCATTCTGATGTCCGTGCGTTAAGAATAGAGCTTGGGTTAGCTTAGCTTAGCATAAAGACTGGAAGCAAGGGGAAACAGCTAGCAAAATGAAAAAAAATCTGCCTATCAGCACCTCTTAAGATAACTAATGAACACATATCTCTTTTGACATGCCAACTGTTGTCCTGTGCTTCCAGTCTTTATGCTAAGCTACGTTAACTCTCCAGAAAGCCAGAAAGCGAATGAGTGTGTTTCAGAAAATGTCATCAGAAAAGTTCAAGAGCTTTACAAAATGACATTTGGACGATATGTCATGTAACTATAGGCCTAATTCTTTCAAATGTAGTTTAATTCCAAAATCATAAATCTGCTGTCTGAAAATATTTCATTTGTTTTTTCAAAAGCATCAGAATAAGCACTCGATGGGTCACTATTCCTCTACACTGCTTTATGAATCGTGCTTGGGTTTTATTTTATCCCCATTAGTTACAGTAACAACAACAAGTTCTCATCTTTGGACCCACGTGCAGTTACAAATGCTTCAATGAATGCTATGCACATACAGCTGAACAGTGGAAATCACAGTTACAGAATGTTTATGCATGAATTGTTTTTAATATTTGATGAGTTTCAGTACAAGGTAAACAGCTTCATGTTCACTTCAAGTCCAACCTTTTCATCATAGAAATTTTTCTCTCTTTCCTCAGACGAGCACTTTGTGGACAAACATCAAGTTCAGCTGATAAAGAGGGTGAGCAACATCTCGCCCATTTTGGATGAGCTCCTCCACAAGAAAGTCATCGATCAAGAGCAATATGATGAAATCAGGGCTCTGCCTACCTCTCAGGGGAAGATGAGGGAGCTGTACTCTGGTTGCCTGAAAGCTGGTACACACTGCAAAGACATCTTCTACAAAATCCTGGAGAAAAATGAGCCATATCTCATCGCCGACCTCAAGAAATAGATAAAAATGTTGTGGCGAAATTCATTTTTAGACCAAGCGTACAGTAGACCTGAACACAGAATGTTTTTGTACATTAACAGTGGAGAAATGTGAGATGAGATTTCCTGTAAGGTTTTAAAACCAGATCCAGACAATCATGCATGAAAAGACTGAAGGATCACATCAGACGTGGAATGTTTTTATGCAACAAATGGGAAGAGAGTCTGTTTTTAACCTGATTATTTTTTATACATGAAAATGTGCTTGATCGTTAATTAAACGGTTTAAACTTTCACCAAATATAGCAAAAGATTATTTTAGGATTTTTTATCACTGTCCAATAAGAATTAGTTGGCTTTTGGAGGGTCATCAGAAACGTTTTCTATTTTGAAATTTACAATAAAATCCTCTAATTGCTATGTGTGGTTCTTACATTTGGAGTGAATGCAGTGTTTTAAATATAGTATATAAATGATGTAATGGACTTTAGAACTCACATGATTGTCTTTCCTTCCCAGATTTAAAGGGTGATCTTTATGTTGATTTGTGTCTGTAATTGATCAGAGGGGTTCAAGTCCCAGTTCAAGTCTGTGGAGCAGACAGGCTGCAGGGTGTTTGTGTTCATGTGACTCCACTGTGTTCAAATTAATTCAGGTGCAAATTGATATTTGGGATTCAGGGCCGACCTACCCAGGGTGTCCCCTGCCTTCGCCCGAGAGACGGCTGGGATAGGCTCCAGCCCCCCCGTGACCCTGCAAAGGATTCAGCGGTGTATAGATAATGGATGGATGGATTCAGGGCCGACGGTGCCATCATATGTTGTTTTTTCTCTTTCAGGAAGATCATCAACAGATCTACAGAAAGGAGACAGGCTTATTTTATCGTATATTCTCATTTGACTTTCTTATATGAGTTAAAGTCAATTTAAAGCATGTTGTTTCTCTTTGAAGAGACCTAGGCTAAAAGACTTACACGGGGCTTTGAACGCATCCCTCCATCCGAACCACTGGAAATTCAGATGTTGTGGGATTTCATCTGACACGATTCTGTTCAAAATGTGTCCAAATAAGCAGGTGACAAATATTTTATTTATTCACAGCCAAAAGAAGTAACAAGAAGTACCAAGCCGTACGTTGAATTGATCTTAAACGTCTTCGAAACGAGAGAGAGAAAGCGAAAGAGAGAGAGAGAGAGAGAGAGAGAGAGAGACGTTGCTGCGGTCAGAGTGAAGACTTCACGTCATTTCCCAGCCCTGCGGACCGTTATACTCGTCGGTGAACGCAGTTATACAACCTAAGTGGACGGATTTCAGCTACAACAATTGAAGCTACAAGTTGTTAAAACGGTAGGAAATCATAACATTCCTAACTTTTCCTCTCTTCCTCACTTTTACAGCTCTGCTTGATCTTCGTAACGGTCTAAGACGTTAGACGCTACTTGAACGTCAGGAGGAGGTTGCTAGCTAACTGGTCAGCTAAAGTTTCGAAAGTGTTTTGATAGGAAATTCAAAAGACTTAAACAGACTTGGGTTAAGGTTAGGTTTAGGTTAAGGATAGAATAAGGGTTAGGGTTAGGCAAGTAGTGGTTATAGTCATGTTTATGGTTAAGGTAAATCTGCAGGAATTTAATGTAAGTCTATGTAATGTCTCAAGAGGTGATGGAAACCTAACGTGTGTGTGTGTTCGTGTTCCTGTGCGTAGATGTATAAAATCATTACATTTTAGAGTGAAGACTTGGAGGAAGGTTAGGTTTAGGTTTAAATTAGTCAGTATTAGATTTAGATTAGAGTTAGCCACGTAGTGGTTATGGTTAAGGTCAGGATAAGTCTCCAGAAAATGAAAAGCTGTTTTAATTTTCCTTACATTTGTTTCAGCTGCAGTGCCTACAGCTGGAGCATCTGGGGTAACCACCATGGCAGAGGGTGGGGGCTCAGGTAATATGAAGTCTCATCTGTAAATGCCTTCGTCTCTGTCTGTCAGTCGATGATCAGACTGTGGCCCTTTATGGAACCGGTTTGAGATGCCTGGTCTAGACACTCAGGATCCAACAATAAAACATATTTCCCTTACTGCATGGCTGGAATCTGATGTCTGCATATCAAAAATCGAGCTAGAGAATGAAGATGAAGATGGGAAGCAAAGGGAAACAGCTTCCAGTCTTCATACAGAGCTATGCGAAGTATCTTCTGTTTTTATAGGAAAGTGAACAGACATGAGTGATTTTACTAATTTCACTCTTGGCAAGAAAGCAGATAAGTGTTTTTCCCAAAGTAAAACTTTAGATGTGAGAACTTTGCAAAATGGCATGTCATAAGTGTAAAATGTACTGTGGCTTATTATTTAAGATGTCTTTCAGATGCAGTTTAGTTCCAAAAGTATGAATCCACTTTTTAAAACTGAATCAAATCAATCAAATCAAATTAATTTTGTCACATAAATACATTTGC
Organism: Chelmon rostratus; assembly: GCF_017976325.1. Taxonomy (NCBI): domain Eukaryota; kingdom Metazoa; phylum Chordata; class Actinopteri; order Chaetodontiformes; family Chaetodontidae; genus Chelmon; species Chelmon rostratus. The sequence goes on from NC_055665.1 coordinate 6,523,610, forward strand.
ATATTTATATATAATTTATTTTTCCCCATTAGCCACTTAAACAACAGCAAGTATTCATCAATGGACCCACATGCAGATAAAAATGTTTAAATGAATATATGCATATACATACAGTTGAACTGAAAGTAATCACTGTTACAAAATCTTAAAGCATGATTTGTCTGTGTTTTTGGTATGTGATGAGTTTAGAAGAAAGCTAAAGTAGCATCTTCTAATGAAACCAATGAATGTATGAATTTGGCTTCATGTTAACCGAAAATCGAGTCACTGTAGAGTCATTTTCCCCTCTTTCCTCAGACAAGCACTTTGTGGATAAACATCAGTTTGAGCTGATCAGGAGGGTGCACAACGTTGGAGCCGTTTTGGATGAGCTTGTCCACAAAAACGTCATCCAGCAGGAGAGTTATGATGAAATCAGGGCTCTGCCTACCTCTCAAGAGAAGATGAGGGCACTCTTCAGGGGCCCTCTGGAGTCCAGTGGAGTTCAAGAAAAAGACATCCTCTACAAAATCCTGAACATAAATGAGCCAGATCTAATGGCTGATCTCAAGAGAATGGACTTGGAAGTAAGTAAATTCTCAGTTACATAAAGTGCTCTAATGGAAGTGTGGATAGGATATTGTGCCTCACATATAATCACTGTTTTAGAGACTCAAATGGTGAATTGAGGATCACATTTTTATGTGAATGTGATGTAAAGTTGATGCTCAAAATCACCGGCTGAGTTTTTCAGAGTTTCACTTGTGAATATTTTTGAGGATGGTTAATGTAACTATTGATTTTGTCCAAATCTCAGTCCTTGTGTTGCTACACCTAACTGCAGCTTTCAGGCAGGGTGGAGGCAGACTGATGAACTGGGGTTGACTCTCTGGCACAGCACTAAATTTGGTCAAGTCTGATTTTAAAGATGAAATAAAGATGAATAAATAAGAAGAGCTGCATGTCAACAACTCTGGAATTAGTGAAATGCAGAGAGATCAGTTTTCAATCATTGTCATAGATTACAGAATACATCCTATCCTGCATAACACTGAAAAATGATTGGCTGTTTTAATTTTCCAGGTAGCAACACTGACAGCCGAGGGCCTTAGCCTGGGAACTGAAGGTAAGGCAAAGCAGGAAAAAACAAAACTGTGACACACTCACACGTAGCTCCTGTGTCACCTCAGCTGGTGTAAAAATACACAGCTGGGGTGACATTTTTTGATCACATGTTTCAATTTTGTGCATATTGCAATGACAAACACATTAAAAGCCATTCAGCACTGACAGAAAATCTTTAAGTAGCTCTACATGTTGTTATTATTATTGTGTCACTTTGGGATGAAATCCTGATGTTACACCAAGCACTGGTCGGTCTTTTTTATTTCTTTTCCCCTCAGAGAAACACTCCGCTGATGAAGAGCAGCCTTCACTGATCCAGAGAGTATGTCACATCACTCTTCACACAGTGCAGCTTTTATTCAGCAGATGAAGATTGAGAATCATCTTCATCTTGAAAATTATTATTGATGATGCAAATCGGTTTTCTTCCTCTCAGATAGTTTTCTCACAGAATTGGGCTGATCAAGCTACATAATGTACACATGAGGTCAAGTATGAAAGTTATTTACCTGTAATGTCAAGAATTTGTGTTTGTCAGAAAAAAAAAGCAAACCTTGTAAAAGAAATTATAAATTAGCAGTTGTTGTTGCACCGTCTTTGAAAGAGTTAAACCTGAGCAGAAAAATAAAGTCATGCACCTTCTGATTAGAGTAAAATACTTGTTTAAGAGGTCAGAGATGAATCATCTTGATGTTACCATGTACAAACAGTTAGTTAAAAGCAGGTATTTGAACTCAATTGGACAAATCAGTTTTATAATTACCTTGTGTGATATGGCTGATGTACTCTTACCATGTTTATCTTTCAATAACACATACATTAATGAGATGTGAACAAAAATGTGGACTCATCCTTGCTGTGCAATTGCACTTTTGCCTCATGAACATTTCCTTTGAATTTACTAGGTGGAAACGATGGCGTCTGTTATAGAGCTGCTTTTGGAAACGCTGGCTGATTTGAGTTACGAGGAGCTCGAGATGGTCAGGCACAGTCTGAGTCAATTTTGCCTCCTCAGACATCACTCAAACATCCCATGGAGGCTGCGGACACCAACAGACATGAAGAACGTAGTGTTTTTAATGGTACAGATTCACGGGCAAATGTCTGTGGAGAAAACCGTGGAGGTTTTAAAGAAGATGAAGAGGACTGATCTGGTGCAGAGGCTGTTACATAGCAGATCAGGAGCCAAAAGTAAAGTTGAAATTACAAAAACTGGTTCTTAACATGTGTCTCATAAGGTTATAATCTAAGTCTCCTCTTTACTTTATAAATATTACGATCTGTAATGTAGAGCAATGAAGACATATCATCTGGTGTACAAAATGTATTTTATGACGAATGTGAAGTAAAAAATATATGGGGGTAAAATATCAGTGATAAACTATACAATATGCAAATGTTTGAGCTTTGAGTATAATTGTATGTTGAGCCCTTTGTATAGTAATGTTTTTATCAAAGCAGTATTGCCTAATGTCAAGGACTCAATGATATTTCTTTTATTTTCTTTCTTTATCCTCAGAAAAACACTCTGTGGATGAACGCCTGCCTGCACAGATCCACAAAGTGAGTAATGTCATACCTGTCTGACCATGCAGAGCACAGCTTTTAATCATGCAGATGAAGGTTTGAGATCACATCAACATTAATGCTGACCAATGTGATGAAATAAATCACCTTGATGTTACTAAAATAATGATTTGAAATGGATGTTTCTCACACAACTGAAGTTGAGATAAAGTTGATTTCAGTGCTGTTATTATTATCAAGTCATTGTATTTTAAACAGTTAAAAAAAAAAAAATCAAACATAATGCAACACGAAATTGAGAAAACAGGCTGTGTGTTGGCCAGGACTAGCCTCCTACAGAGACGAGAGGAAAGAAACTAACATGACCATAAATGAGAGCAAAATACAGTGAAGACCCACATCTGAAATGAAACAAGTGCACATAGTTAAGGTAAATAACATGTTGGGGATTGGACCCCTGAAACTGGTTTGTAGGAAGATTGACCACTACAGGGCTCCAGTGAAACGAATGACTTGATTTACATTATTATGACTTGGTTATGCTTATAGTCTTGGTTATGCTTATAGTCTTGGTTTTTGAAACTACTAAAACAAGTCTTTACCGATATCACATGGGTACAATAAACACACTTAACATCGACCAGGACCCAGGAAATACAGAGAGAGAATGGAGTTACTGTGCCACATTAATCTGACATCAGTAACATCAGAATAGATATGAGTGACTTCTGCACCAGTAACGACTGCAGAAACAGCAGACAAGACAAGCAGAAAGAGTGAAAGCAAGCCCATCATTTCGAAATAACATTCAAAACAAAGGTCCCTGAACATAAATGTTTCTGAATGTGAAGAATTTACAACATAAAATCCCAGATGATCTTGTAGAAAAACACATCTTAACACTCTCAACACTCAAATGTCTAAAATCATGTGATTGATTCGATGGAAAAAGGTAAATCTTTTGTTTTGCCAGTGAAGAAATACCATATTTTTCTCTGACCGTATATTTTCCAGGTGGCGGCAATGACGGCTGTTACAGAGTTGCTTTTTGAAACACTCAAGAATTTGAGTTACAAGGAGCAAAAGACCTTCAGGTGGTTTCTGCACTTCACATTGTTCCAGAGGAGCTTTCTTTGCTTCTCATGGGGACGACCGCGGTGGGCAGGTGATGTACGACAACTGGCAGAACTGATGGTGGAGATATGTGGTCAACGGTCTTTGGAGGTGACCATGGAGGTTTTCATGGAAATGAAGAGGCCTGATCTGGTGCAGAGGCTGCCAGAGACCAGCTCAGCGCCCAAAGGTAACATAAAGAAAACAGCTGTCACATTAATTTCTAATAATAGATAAGTACATGGTAACAAAGTCTTTTTAACTGTGGCATAAATATGAGCTGCCATGACAAGTCCTGAATAGTTCAATCACCACCTCTCAAACACAGCTTGTAGCATACCCTCCGAAAGATGGTAAGAGACTCGACTGATGGTTTTTAGTGTTTATTCCTTTCTTCAAATTCCACAATAAACCAACGTGAGAACTTGTAAGAAAACAAAGAAAACAACAAATCACATCTCTATTACCATTTCCTATATAATAACTGGTAAACAATCACAGTGCAAGCATAACTGAATACTCAGCAAGATATCGTAAGATGGCTAAACATATGAGCAACAAGCTAGCATAAATTTCCTACACATACACATTGTCAAAAAATATAATTACAATCGCATACCAACCTTGTGCCTCTTCGGGGGGTTTCTAAATATACGTTGTTTCCGTCACGTTTCTGTTTTGCTGCTTCACGTGTGTTTACCCTTGTTTACCTTACAGCCAACTTTATAATTTTTTACCGTCAAATCGTTCATACCGTGTTCATGGCTGAATTTTCCCGGCGACACTATTAAACCGGAAGTTCAAAATAAAATCTTGCACTTTAACCCTTTCAGCTCTTAAATGAACAAAATATACACATACATATAGATGAAATTACGTTTTTTAGCGAAACTCTAATCATGAAATATATTTATAAAGGAATCATGTCAAAATACGATTTGTTTCTGTCAAATGAACTTATAAACAGTGCAAGCTGCCCTCTGGTGGACAAAACGAGAAACAGCAAGCACAAAACACAAAGTGGGTTTGCTAAACAGCTTCAACAAGAACTGAACAACAGAAGCTTCACAAATTTAGTCGTCTGTCATCTTGAAAATAAGGGAATGTGATTCCTCCTGTGCACAAAAATAAAAATGTTAAACTGGACAATGATTAGTGAATGTTTGTGATTTGTTTAGGAGGTTCAGTAATCTGTTGACGTTGGTGGTCCTTTTTATAAATGTTGTGTTTTCAAAGATCTCTCAACGTCTTTTCTTTGAAAATATTATTTTTGGTCCACTGTATTTGTGCATTTTGAACTCATTAATACCAGTCTGATGTATGACCCAACAGGAATTTGGCTTGTGTTGTTTACATAATGTCACATGAGTCTGTGGCATTGTTTTTTCTATAACGTGGGTTTTTACAGTATTTTCTCAGTGATTCCCTCTGTGATCTCTGGAACCATGGCTTCCTCTAGGGCTCCAGTCAGGGAGTCACTTCTATCAGTTCTCAGTGAACGGACCTGAAATGCGAAAGGCTTTTTAATTCTCAGGACTCGGTGTTATACTTTGGCAGTGGTGGAAGAAGGACTTAGATCATATCACATCTGAAGTACATGTAGCAACAAAACGGTGTAAAAATACTCTCTTACAAACCAAAGTCCTGCATTCAAGTTCTTAAGTAAAAACACAAAATTATCCATCCATCCATCCATTGTCTTCCGCTTATCCGGGGCCGGGTCGCGGGGGCAGCAGTCTAAGCAGGGATGCCCAGACTTCCCTCTCCCCAGACACGTCCTCCAGCTCTTCCGGGAGGACCCCGAGGCGTTCCCAGGCCAGCCGAGTGACATAGTCCCTCCAGCGTGTCCTGGGTCTTCCCCGGGGCCTCTTCCCGGTGGGACATGCCCGGAACACCCTCCCAGGAAGGCGTCCAGGAGGCATCCGCTAAAGATGCCCGAGCCACCTCAGCTGGGTCCTCTCGACGTGGAGGAGCAGCGGCTCTACTCTGAGCTCCTCCCGAGTGACAGAGCTCCTCACCCCATCCCTAAGGGAGCGCCCCGCCACCCTGTGGAGGAAACTCATTTCAGCCGCTTGTATCCCAGATCTTGTTCTTTCGGTCATGACCCAAAGTTCATGACCATAGGTGAGGGTAGGAACGTAGATTGACCGGTAAATCGAGAGCTTTGCCTTTCGGCTCAGCTCCCTCTTCACCACGACGGACCGGTACAACGACCGCATTACTGCAGCTGCCGCACCGATCCGCCTGTCAATCTCACGCTCCATCCTTCCCTCACTCGTGAACAAGACCCCAAGATACTTAAACTCCTCCACTTGAGGCAGGATCTCTCCTCCAACCCGGAGAGGGCAAGCCACCCTTTTCCGGTCGAGAACCATGGCCTCGGACTTGGAGGTGCTGATTCTCATCCCAGCCGCTTCGCACTCGGCTGCAAACCGCCCCAACGCATGCTGGAGGTCCTGGTTCGAAGAGGCCAACAGGACAACATCATCCGCAAAAAGCAGAGATGAAATCCTGTGGTCCCCAAACCAGACTCCCTCCGGCCCTTGGCTGCACCTAGAAATTCTGTCCATAAAAATAATGAACAGAACCGGTGACAAAGGGCAGCCCTGCCGGAGTCCAACATGCACTGGGAACAGGTCTGACTTACTGCAGGCAATGCGAACCAAGCTCCTGCTCCGGTCATACAGAGACCGGACGGCCCGTAGTAGAGGGCCCCGGACTCCATACTCCCGAAGCACCCCCCACAGAATGCCACGAGGGACACGGTCGAATGCCTTCTCCAAATCCACAAAACACATGTGGACTGGTTGGGCAAACTCCCATGAACCCTCGAGCACCCTGCGGAGGGTATAGAGCTGGTCCAGTGTTCCACGACCAGGACGAAAACCGCATTGTTCCTCCTGAATCCGGGGTTCGACTATCGGCCGAATTCTCCTCTCCAGTACCCTGGAATAGACTTTACCAGGGAGGCTGAGGAGTGTGATCCCCCTATAGTTGGAGCACACCCTCCGGTCCCCCTTCTTAAATAGAGGGACCACCACCCCGGTCTGCCAGTCCAGGGGCACTGTCCCCAACTGCCACGCGATGTTGCAGAGGCGTGTCAGCCAAGACAGCCCCACAACATCCAGAGACTTGAGGTACTCAGGGCGGCTCTCATCCACCCCCGGTGCCTTGCCACCGAGGAGCTTCCCAACTACCTCGGCGACCTCAGCCTGAGTAATGGATGAGCCGGCCTCTGGGTCCCCAGCCCCTGCTCCCTCTACGGAAGGCGTGGCAATGGGATTGAGGAGATCCTCAAAGTATTCTTTCCACCGCCCGACAATATCCCCAGTCGAAGTCAACAGCTCCCCACCTCCACTGTAAACAGTGTTGGCAGGGTACTGCTTCCCCCTTCTGAGGCGCCGGACGGTTTGCCAGAACATCCTTGAGGCCGACCGATAATCCTCCTCCATGGCCTCCCCGAACTTTTCCCATACCCGAGTTTTTGCTTCCACAACTGCCCGGGCTGCAGCACGCTTGGCCTGCCGGTACCTGTCAGCTGCCTCAGGAGTCCCACGAACCAACCAGGCTCGATAGGACTCCTTCTTCAGCTTGACGGCATCCCTTACTTCCGGTGTCCACCACCGGGTTCGGGGATTGCCGCCACGACAGGCACCAGAGACCTTACGGCCACAGCTCCGAACAGCTGCGTCAACAATGGAGGTGGAGAACATGGTCCATTCGGACTCAATGTCTCCAACCTACCTCGGGATCTGGTCAAAGCTCTCCCGGAGGTGGGAGTTGAAAACCCCTCTGACAGAGGGTTCCGCCAGATGTTCCCAACAGACCCTCACTACCCGTTTGGGCCTGCCAAGTCTGTCCAGCTTCCTCCTCCGCCAGCGGATCCAACTCACCACCAGGTGGTGATCAGTTGACAGCTCAGCCCCTCTCTTCACCCGAGTGTCCAAGACATTCGGCCGAAGGTCAGATGACACGACTACGAAGTCGATCATTGACCTCCGGCCTAGGGTGTCCTGGTGCCACGTGCACCGATGAACACCCTTATGCTTGAACATGGTGTTCGTTATGGACAAACTGTGACTAGCACAGAAGTCCAATAACAGAACACCGCTCGGGTTCAGATCGGGGAGGCCGTTCCTCCCAATCACGCCTCTCCAGGTAACACTGTCGCTGCCCACGTGAGCGTTGAAGTCCCCCAGTAGAACAATGGAGTCCCCAGTCGGAGCACTTTCCAGCGCCCCTCCCACGGACTCCAAGAAGGGTGGGTACTCTACACTGCTGTTCGGCCCATAGGCCGAAACAACAGTGAGGCACCTGTCCCCAACCCGAAGGCGTAGGGCAGCAACCCTCTCGTTCACCGGGGAAAACTCCAACACATGGCGGCTAAGGTGGGGAGCTATAAGCAAGCCCACACCAGCCCGCCGCCTCTCACCGTGGGCAACTCCAGAGTAGAAGAGAGTCCAGCCTCTCTCAAGGAGTTGGGTTCCAGAACCCAGACTGTGCGTGGAGGTGAGCCCGACTATCTCTAGCCGGTACCGCTCAACCTCCTGCACTAGCTCGGGCTCCTTCCCCCCCAGCGAGGTGACATTACATGTCCCCATTGCCAGATTCTGAGTCCAGGGATTGGGTCGTCGGGGCCCCCGCCCACGACTGCCACCCAAATCCCACCGCATCGGCCCCTTCTGATCCCTCCTGCGGGTGATGGGCCTACTAGAGGGCGGGCCCACGTCGCTCCTTCGGGCTATGCCCAGCTGGGCCCCGTGGGCAAAGGCCCGGCCACCAGGCGCTCGCCTACGAGCCCCGACCCCAGGCCTGGCTCCAGGGTGGGGCCCCGGTAATGCCAGTCCGGGCGACGTAGTCTTCCTTGTTCTTTGATCCATCATTGGGGCTATGGAACCGCTCTTAGTCTGACCCGTCACCTAGGACCTGTTTGCCTTGGGAGACCCTACCAGGGGCAATAAGCCCCGGACAACATAGCTCCTAGGATCATTCGAGTACTCAAACCCCTCCACCACAATAAGGTGGCGGTTCAAGGAGGGGCACAAAATTATTAGGATCATAACACACTAAAAGTACCAAAAATAAAAGAACACATTCTGCAGAATGGCCCATTTTGGAATAATGTGGATTTTTTGTGGAATCTTAATCCATAATAATACATTGTTTTTTTTTGTAGTTGCTTTAAATTTTGTATTAATAATCTGTATCTGCAAAGTCACCATTAACTCAAATAAATACAGTATTGCCTTCCAAAGTGTAATGGGGTAAAAGTACAAAGTATCATAAGATGGAAATACTCAAGTAAAGTACAAGTACCTCAAAACTGTACTTAAATACAGGTGGTGGAAAGGAACTAAATACAGTAAATGTACTAGCACTGTAGCCAGGTGAAGTACACGTAAAGGCTACACACAGTGTATGTGTTATTCCATTTACAAGTGTCATTAAATGTGTTGCAGCTGCAGGATCGTCAGCTGAAGCATCTGGTGTGAATACCACAGAGGAAGGTGGGGGACCTGTGAAAAAATGAAGACACTTAAAACACTAATAACAAATTTTATGAATTGAATGAAGAATAAACTTTCCTCTAAGTCATGTGGTCTTTTAAAGTTACCATTCAGTGTTTGAAGCTTTAACACAGAAATGAATGTTTAATATTAGAATTCTTATAGTCTGACAGTGTCTAATTATAAAGCCTGACGATAAATCAATCATTCAGAGGTCTTTTTATGTTTTCTTTCTCCTCAGAAAACTTTGTGGATGAACATTGGCCTGCACTGACCCAGAAAGTGAGTAATAAGTCCTTAATGAGGATGATAATGAGGATGAAAGAGGAAAAACCTTTATGTTACTAAAGAAATGTATTCACGTGGTTTGTAAAACACAGGTATAAGTGATTAATAGGATGAATATTTTCAATGTTATCATGACCTTATGTGATATGGCTGATGTACTCTTACCACATAAGCATTTCTAAGACATATATGAATGAGATGTGAACTGAAAAATCATCATCTTTGCTGAGACATTGCACTCTTGTCTCATGAACATTTCCTTTAAATTCACCAGGTGGAGGCGATGGTGTCTGTTATAGAGCTGCTTTTGGAAACACTGAAAGATTTGAGTGACAGGATGTCCGAATTCAGGGGAGTCCTCTGGAATCAAGCTGACTTCCACAGACATCTCTCTAAAATCCGACTGATTCCGCTGCACATGACAGACATGCAGGACATGGTGTTTCTAGTGGTGCTGACCTTTGGCCAACAGTCTGTGGAGATGATCAAGGGGGTTTTGGAGCAGATGAGGAGGACTGATCTGGTGCACAAGTTGTCAGACCAGAGCTTAAAACTCAAAAGTAAGACAATAAAGACAACAAGTTAAAATCATAAAAATCTTCTAAGTTTATAATCTATGTCTTCTTCCCTTTGTAGTATAAATCGTAAGATGCATAATGCAGAGAGAAGACACAACATTGCCTGATAACAGTGTTTGTTGTCGGTTGTTAGCTCATGACTGACTTTTACCACTCTTCTCCTCAGAGAGGCACTCTGCAGATGAACAGCGCTCTGCACTGATCCAGAGAGTGAGTCATGTCACATCTGTCTGAATTCATGCAACACAGCATTTATTTAACAGACGCAAGTTACAACATATCATCAGCTTGAAGATTTTAAATTATTATTTTTCCAGTTGCATTCAGGTCGAGCTGTTTAGCTGTGATTTTATCCAACAGAGGATGAGATGAGGAGATTACTTTTTTCTTTTTTTCTTTAGCAGTAAAGAGAACTTGGAAAAGTTCATCCTTCAGAAACATCTGTTGATTGGACTTTCAGCCATTCTTCAGAGCGTTAAACAAGACAGAAAACATTAGATAATGTATCTACCCAATGTGACCTAGCAGAAACACAAACATCTACACTAACATTGATGAAGTGCAAAGAGACACATTTGTCATTTTCTCAGTGGATTAAACATTTGTCCCATGAATTTATGATTGTTTCAGGTAGCAACAATAGCAGTTGTTAAACAGCTGCTGGTGGAAACCCTGAATGATTTGCATGATTCGGAGTACAAGAAATTCCGCCGGTGTCTGCAGTTGATTGTGTTCCGGAAGGACCCCCCTGGCATCTTTATCCCACCAAACACAGCGGATCTGATGGTGCAGACATTCGGCCAACGGTCTGTGGAGCTCACCAGGGATGTTTTTGTGGTCATGAACAGGGCTGATCTTGTTCAGAGGCTGTCCAGCTCAGCATCCAAAAGTAAGACAAAGAAGACAAGAACCTGTCACACTGCATGTATCATAACCATCTAATAAATACAGTTTATAATTCATAATAAATAGTCAATCTGCTATGAGTGCAAAATTCCTTTTAAATTAACTGAGTCTTATTAACATAAATTATACCCTCTGTGTGTCATTAGATCAGAATCCTTTTAGTCCATTTAAATTCCTTTTCTCCTTCAAGAAACACTCTGTGGATGAACATCGACCTGCACTGTTCCAGAGAGTGAGTCCGACTTCACACATCACAGCTTTCATTCAATATATACGGGGTGAAAACCTTCCTCATTTTTAACATTATAAATCCTTAACTTAAAGTTTAGTGCAAGTGAAAGGCTATGAGGATAAAAAAAATCATCTTTTGCTTTTAAATCGCTGAAGAAATTGATGCACACACGGGACAATACTTTGTGTTTGTAAAGAAAACAAGATAATAACAATAATAATTAAAAGTATTATTATTATTGTTGTTGTAATTATTATTATCTTCTTAAGCATTTCTCATGTATTAATAATAATTATTATACTTTTAATAATCATCATAAAAATGCAAATATTATAATATCCATACTCAACATTCAAAACGCTGACACTGATAAGAGCAAAGGAATAAATCATTAACTATCCTAGTTGAGAAATTACACATTTGCTTAAAGTATCCTTTGAATTTTTCAGGTAGCAGCAATGGCAGCTGTGAAAAAGATGCTTTTGAAAACAGTCAGTGGTTTGAGTCAAAAGGACTTCGAGAATTTCAGCTGGCTGCTGCAGTTCACCTGCTTCCAGAAGAGCCTCCCACAAGTCTCATGGAGGCAGGTGAACTGGACAAACAGGACTCACATTGTGGACGCAATGGTACAGACTTGTGGCCAGCAGTCTGTGGAGGTGACCATGGAGGTTTTCAAGGATATGAACAGGACTGATCTGGTGCAGAGGTTGTCACAGAGCAGTTCACAATTCAAAGGTAAGACAAAGTTAATAAAAACTGCCACTTCATACAAAAATACATGTTTCATCAATGTCAAATAAATAGAATTTATAATTCATAGTAAAAACATCGGCATAGGTTCAACCTTTTCTTCGTCACCAATGAGAATATGAAAGGGGGGCAGTGCAACAACACCACACTCATGACTTCCACTGCAGAAATCATTGAGTTGAATCCACCCTCTTTCATCATGTGAGGTCACAGCTGAGTAGATTTTAGTGTCATTTTGCATCAGTGAATTCTTTGTATTTCATTTTCTTTCAAAGCACCTGAGCCTTATTTAGAGGGAGCAAAATATTAGATACAGTCTACAGCAAAATACAGTTCATCATGGCCAAATACACAAATCCCTACTGACTTCATTCAACGCCCCTGACCAACTGAATATTATACAACCCTGATTCCAAAAAAGCTGGGATGCTGTGCAACATAAATAAAACAGAATGTGATAACTTGCTCATCCTTTTTGACATATGTTCAATTGAAAACAGTCTTTTTTTGTTCTTCCTCATCAGCTTCATTGATTTTTGTAAAAAAAAAAAAAAAAAGACTGGGAAAAAAACACCTGTTTAGAACATTCCACAGGTAAACAGGTTGATTGGTAACAGGTCATCGTATCATAATTGGGTATGAAAGGGGCATCGTGGGTAAATCGTCCAACAGTTGAAGAACAACTTTTCTCAGTGCACATCTGAGAGAAATTTAGGTATTTCATCATCTGCAATCCACAACATCATCAAAAGATTCAGAGAATCTGGGGAAATCTTTGCACGTAATGTTTGACCTTCCACCCCTCAGCCATGATTGTACAAAGGATAGTGTTAATGAATGTTTTAATTGTATTCAACTAAATATTGGTCAAAAAAGATTTGCAAATCATTGCATGTTAATGTCATCTTTTGGAATTGGGGTTGTAATTTGAGAGCATTGTAAATTATGTGTTTTTACACAATTTTAACATTTGAATCTTCTTTAATTCTGTTTTCTCTCTCCTCAGAGGAACATCAGCCTCAACCACTCCAGAAAGTGAGTAACGTTCTGTCAGATACACTTGTTTTCATTTAGTAGTTACAGAATTAGCGTTATTCTTATCTTGACAGCAAAGAGGTGGAGAAAGTTTTGAACCACAAATATTACATTTGCTGTCGAAGCGAGGCATGTGGTTGACATGTAGCTTTAGCTTCAGTCTTCCAGCATTACATCATGCAATCAGCGTCAGGTACATGCTGAAGTTTTAAAATGTGTCACATAGAAATGTCAGTTGGAGACGCACTTCTCAGCTGACCCACAGAGTTTAAACGATAACATTAGCTTACATTAGCTAGCTACACTTACAAAATCTTCAAGGGAGTCATAATTGTCTTCCATAAAATCCACTTTCATCAGCTCGCAATGAGAAGCCTGCTTTTGTTTACTTCAGTGGGGAATCGAAGCCCTAGTGTTTCCAAAATTACTGCAAATTATGATTGTAAATCTGCCAGCGTCATCACCGTAACCTCCAAATGGTGAGACTGGAAAGCTTGACAGGCGTAGCAACAGTAACTAAGGAGGACGGGGCTTGCGAAGAATCAGAAAATTCAAAGAGAGAACGATACACAGATTCTCATTCCTGTTTTCAGTAGCAGTGTCAGAGAAAGAGAAAGTCAGTAAAGCACAATTACTAATGACCAGTTCATAGAAATACATGAAATGAATCATACTGTGTTGTGATGATGCTACAGAAATCGACACACGCAGAAGTAATTTGTTTTTATAGTCATCTTAAAATCAGATTTCACTAAATGTATGATTGTGCCGAATGTGTTTAATACTAGTTATTACAATACTCTCATGACTGAAATGCATACATTGATGCATTGATGAAGAAATTGTTTCATCAATACAGAGGAGATATTACATTAATGTCCTCTAATGACTTTGAATCCACCAGGAAGTAAACATGATATCACTTCAGGAGAGGCTTTTAGAAACACTGGAAAATGTAAGTTCTGAGGAGCTCCAGGAATTCAAGCTTGTTCTGCGGCACTCTACAAAGAACAAAGGCCTCCCAGGAATCCTGATAGATCTAATCGATGATGCAGACAGAATTGGCATAGTGGAGGCGATGGCGGGGATCTACGGTGAAGACTCTGAGGGGATGATCAGGAAAGTTTTAAAGGCAATGAAGAGAAGAGGTACAGAAGGTAAGACACAGAAGAAAAAAAACTGTCACATTGCACAATCACGTGTCTTAGAAATACCTAATAAATACAGATTTCATAAAAAGCTTACAGCACTGCGCTGGAATTCCAACATGGTGCTGGAGCTATTTTATGAAGATAATTATATAAGTGTCAGCTCAATAATGTGCATACTTCACTCCAAACTATTTCACTGTATGAACCTGGACTGTGTGTGTGACCTTTTGGATGTGACCACAGACATTAATTAACATTAGATTGTGACGTCTGTCTGTGGAGATCCTCATTCATCCAGGTCATGGTACTGCTGAGGTTTTTCCGAAGCCAGGTGAGTTTTAATGATTCACATGATGGTCGGGTGGAAAAAGCCCTCCCCTTCTCACCAGGACCCACCCATTGTTAGTCTAATGACCCATTAACACCCTGGCCCATGTGACCTGAACGACTCCATGACTCTGCAAGAGGATAAATACCTGAGACTTCCCACCAGTCCAGTTGCCCTTTTGGAAAAACCTTGGAAAATTTAGATTGTGACTGATCCTGTTGGCGTGTCTGGTTTATGTAGATTTAGATTTAAATAGCCTAATCTATGAAGTTACACTGCTATGGGTCAGAAATTAAATATTTATGAGCCTGCCGTCCGATCCATTGATTATCCACAGCCTACCTGTGACCCGCACATCACTGCCATGAGCACATTTCAGGCTCAGAAATGTTCCTTGCTTTGAGCCCTGTGAATGATGTTAGTTTCATGAGTTCAGTATTTGTTACAGGGCTTTTGTATTTGATTGCTTTAGATGGTGAAGGGGTTTATGAGGTGTCATTTTGCAGTGAAAGGGTTTTATTTGTTTTAAAGGTAACAGAGTGCGATTAGAGTTGATTGGACTCTGTATGTGTAAGTAGATTAAGATTCTCTGAGTCAGTTTTCATTTCATTTCTCCTCAGACAAACACTCTGTGGACAAACACCGACCTGCACTGTCCGAAAAAGTGAGTCTGACTTTACACAACACAGCTTTCATTTAATTGTTACAGGATGAAAATTATTCTCATCTTGTCTTCTATCAAAAATGATACAAAATAATGGCATCATTTTCATCAGATGGGACTCATCAAGCTGAAGCTGGGTCTTTGAACTGAAATGAAATGAAATTGAAATGTTTTGCACTGATAATGTTATGATAAAATCAGACACTTTTTATTTAACTTCTACAGTAAACAGATGGAAGCTTTTAAACCAGAAACATCACATCATCACTTCCTGCAGTAGAAGCGATGAGAACATAAGTCACAATTACTGATGACCAGAAATAAACTAGATGAATTGTACTGTGTTGTGATGATGTTACAGAAATGGACACACCTAGCTGTACTTTGTCTTCATAGTAATCTTAAAATCAGATTTTATGAAATGTATAATTGTGCTTCATGTGTTTAACACTAGTTGTTAATACTCTCATGACTGAGTGCTGACACTGATGCAAAGAAATGAAAGTTTCATATTATATAAATGTCCTCTGATGACTTTTATTCCATCAGGGAAAAACTATGACATCACTGAAGCAGAAGATTTTGGAAGCTCTGAAAGATTTAAGTTCTGGGGAACTTGAGAAATTCAGGCATGTCCTGCAGTATGGTAAAATGAAGGAAGGCCTCCCAAGAATCCCAAGACACAAAATAGAGATGGCTGACAGAAGTGAAATAGTGGAAGTGATGGTGGAGATCTACGGTGAAGAGTCTGAGGAGGTGATCAGGAACGTTTTAACGACGATAAACAGGAGCGATCTTGTGCAGAGGCTGTCAGTCATCAGCTCAGGATCTACAGGTAAGCTGTGAGAGAAAAAAAGAACAAGCAGTACTGTTCTTATACATGCAAAGTGTGATGTGTATTACTTTACTATAAAATTAGACAGAGGACATGCATGCCTAATTGGGCAGAAGAGGTTAAAATCTGAACAAGACACCTCTTCTCTGCTCTGCTTTCCCTGAACCTCTCCTCTGCTCTGCTTTCCCCGCCCCATCTTCTCTCTCCCAATAGAGCCAGGAAGAGGAAGCGTAGATAAGGTGGGGGTGTGGCTAGCTAGAGTCTCTCTTTGGGACCATGTGGCCTGTTCAGGTGAGTTTGTGTTGTAAGATCCAGAGTTGGCTTGTTTGTTTGTTCTTTTTTTGGTTGTTTTCCTGTTTTGTTTGCTTCTTGAAAGAAATGTTAGAAGAGGCTGTTAAATCTAGTCTGTGGATTAGGCCTCCACCTTCAGCACCCTCTTTACTTTCTACCCCCTACCCGAACCAGGGTTTGTATTCCCACCCCGCTTTTATTGGTGCAGTTGGTGAGAGGCAGGGGTAGATGATGGTAGTGTGGCAATTGGCAGTTACATGTGGCATCTAGGCCTTTGGTAGCATTGTAGCAGCTAACAATAGCTAAAGCAGTGGTAGTATGATAGCATCTTAGCAGTTAGCATTGTCATCTAGCAGTTAACATTAACAGTAGGTGAATCTAGCTGTATTGTCTTCTGTTCTTCTTAGCAGTTAGTGGTTAGCACTAGCATTAGCTAAATGGTAGCATCGGTACTGACAACTACCTGGAGCATCTCTGGGTCAGTTGAACGTGACAGTGCTGTTTGGATTGTGTAGGAGCAGTGTGAACTGGCACTAGGGGGGGGTGACTCTGGGACGCCGGAGTTCACTGCCTAACCTCCTGGAGGTGTCGTGGGACTAAGTAGGCGAAACACCGTTGAAGGGAGGTATCCACCTGATGACCCCCCAGAGACGTGTTAGGAATCACTGCTCTTTGGCATGTACAGAGGCAGATTAGAGCTCCAAGGTTCTTCACTGAGAATGAATCCTCTTTTTGAGCACAAGTATCTTGTGTTTAAATTAACTAAATATTGATTCCATGTCAGGGGAATTCACTTATCACAACAGCAAGAATAAAAAGGACAGGTAGAAAAAAAAGAAAAAAAAGAATAGACAAAGGGAGCACAAGTCCAGAACTGAAAAAAAAAATCAAATGGAGCACAGGGAATGGGGGCGAGTGGTCAAGCAACTGAAGGCCGGAGGACTGGACAGGATCAGAGCTGGGAACCTCAAGCAAAAAAAAAAAAGAAGAAAGAATAAGCCAAGCCCAGGAAAAACAAGGCAAAAGTCCAAAATCTCAAGAAGCACATGGAAAGCACTCAGGAAAGACTAGAGTAGGCACAAACTTTCAACATTAAATAGGAAATTACAGAACTTCAGACTCAAAATCATGACGATCTCAATAACTATTAAATCAATTGTCATGAAACTTTGTAAAGACATTGATGGTCTCCAGAGGAAGCCTCGTTGGTGATCCCTGAACTTTTCCACTTGAAGGTCAGACATTTGGTGCACAGTAGTGCTCAGAAGACTAAACTCTCTATCTTGTGCATCTATCAGGTCAACAGTTGATTATATATAATACATTGGTTTATGACCCAATACCTGCATCAGCCTCAGCTGTACTTTGTATTTTGTGCTGATTAGCTATTGTTGGCATTGATAACATGCTAAATTAAAATGGTGAACATGTTAAGCATGAGCATGTTAGCTGATGTAGCTGATGCAGCTGATGTTAGCATTTAGCTAAAAGCTGTGCTAATAGCTGCTAGCATGGCAGTAGACTCCCAGCTTTGTCACATTGTCTGTAGTAACAACAAGACAAAAGTAAACCCTGAATAACCAGACTCTTATTGACAGCATTGTTTAACACAATGAAACTGCTGCATTTCAATTCAATAAATGACTTTGATTTTTACCAATGCATGTGCTGACATGGAATATCAAATGTAAACAAAATTGCACCTGAGACAGAAGAAACTTGGCATTTTAAATGGCATTTAAAGGGTGCATAGTCTCATAAACGAGATATGTAGGCCTTTCACTTTTTGTTGTGAAGATTCTTTCTAAAATTCTAAAATCTATTGCTTGAAAAAGATCTTTACCTTTAAAGTTTTGAAGCTCCCAAGATACAAAAAAACACAAAACAAAAACCCCTCACTTGCAGCCTTTTTATTTCCTTTTGGAGCGTGGCTCAGCACCATTACAGCATGAGACAGGCATCAGAATTGGCTTTATTGGCCAAGTAAGTGTGTACATACAAGGAATCTGACTCTGGTTTTACACTCAGTGTACTTGCAGAGGTAAAAACAAACAGGCACTGACTGAACACTGAACATATGGACAGTTCCCATACGATTTTCTATATCAATATAACATCATTAAAGAAATCCTGTGTGTCTTCCCAAGGGCCTTCAAGAAGCTTGGAGCATACGGGTTGTGGGAGCATTATGGTAATCCATTACATTCATTCATTCATTTGTTTATTAATTTATCTTGATGTTGCAAAACGACTCATTTCCACATATTTACAAAAATGATTGTCCTCTTCAGCAGGACTCCAGTGACTGGACTAAACTTGAACCTGAAGTCAACAGTACAGATGCAGATGAGACTCCAACTTACAGGTAAACAGGACATAAATGCTGCATCACAGCAAACCAGAACTATGGAAAAAGTCTGGATCCTTTCTTTGGATTTTTGCACAGAAGGAAAACTGAAGTCTTTCTCTGTGCTGTTGCTGATTATATCAACACAATATGACAGTTACAGTGGGACTACGTTTTGCACCAAGTAAACTGAGAGCAGATAGGGTCAACATTTACATTTCTTCCATTGTACCCACAATACATTATTTTTGTACATCTACACAAACACACTTGTTTTCTTTTCCCTGACTTAGCCTTCGGTCTGAAGCAGGAAGGTTTGAATGCAGTGTGTCTGGCATACGGTGGCTGTGTCAGGAAAAGGTCGGTTTGAAGTACCAGTTTTGCTCATGGGAGGAACCAATGGAGAGGATGGAAAACATTCAGTACATGCCTGCAGGTCCCCTTATTGACATCACAGTAATTGCTGGGAAGTTAGCTGAAATATACCTGCCACACTGGATCTGCATAGGTAAGTAGACATAAAGACACTAATGGAGAATATCCAGACTTTAAAATTCCTGATGCAATCATTTTCTGCTCTCTAATTGTGTGTTCTTGTGTGTTGTGTAGATGACATCCCTAAAATATCAGACAAGTTTGCAGTCTTACACATAAATGACTGCGGAGACGTTGTGGAAAAAGTGTCTGAGGTCACACCGTCACACGTCAAGTTACCCGAACCAGATTTTTCTCCGAGAGCGGTCCTGATGAAAGCTGGCTTTCCTGTGAAAATAAGCTGTAACGTGTTAATATACTATAAACCCAACACACCATTCCTCAAACTCCATGTTTACGTGATCCCACACGATCCTGCTCTACAACAGGTTACTGAATATCTTACTGTCACAAATGTGTCAAATAATACGATTTGAAAACCTACAATAGAGTATTCGGGCCAGTGTTGAAAAATAAAGTGAAATTGTGAGAAAAATATCTTCTATTATTATATTAAAGGAATCAAGTCAAAGTTTCTCAAATGTACAACTTTATTCTCATAAGAGAACTTTTCCTCAGTATTCTGGAAATCTCACATTGTGACCTTAATACTCTTTGAAGGTGAAAACCATAGTTTGCACATTAATGTACTTTAAAACTCCTGTGACAATGTTTGCCACTGAAACCATGAAAGCTTTATGTTTTTAATGCTTCTTTCCAGGCGGTGGACAAGAAGAAGTTCTCTGATGGATACAAAAAAATCCAAAAGCCACGTCCAGACAACTACCTGAAAATGCAGCATGGTTTCATCCTCACAGCCAACATCGACACAGCGAATATTCTCCCAGAGGTACATCATGCGTTGTGGTTCAGAAGCACACAATCATATCATTTACAAACGTATGTGCAAAAAGTTTGGCCTTATGAATTCATTTCTATTTCATTTTAAATGGCTGAATTGATTGCATTAGTGTTAATAATGCGTTTTCTTTAAAATGTATCTACCACTAATGATGGCATTGCAGACATTTTCCTGCAGTAATTTTGGCAGTTTGGTAGTTTTTCCGGAAGATAAATACCCAGTGTTGTCTGAAAACCTCAGAAGTTTGTTTCACAGCATTTACTGCAGAGGTCAGTTTCACAAAGCAGGTTTACTGAAAACTCTGAATAACCCTGTTAACCCTGAAATGAGGGAAACTCTGAGTTTTCTGTTTCACATAGGAAGGTAAGTCAAACCAGAGAAAGAGGGCTAACTCAAGCCTGTTTCACAGACAGGGGTAAGTTAAACTCTGGGTCAGCTACCTCAGTAACAGACATCACTACAATAATGACTTTTCATGACTTTTCCATTTGCAAACAGGATGCATCAGTCGTAGAACGCTATGTTATTCTCTGATTACAAAACATTCAAATCCACCACTGCTGGACAAACTTTCACAGTTGTAATTTATTGCTCCGTTTGTTCCTATTTGCACCTCTATTGTTCTTGTTCTAGCCCAGGGGTCGGCAACCCGCGGCTCCGGAGCCGCATGTGGCTCTTTCATCCCTCTGATGCGGCTCCTGAAAATAATTAATGAGCATTTATTTAAATGTATTTTATTTTAGTTTGTTCGTTTTGAAACAAATCGCGCGCTCACAGATGACAGCTTATCCTGCATAAAGATGCAGGTGACGGCGCACAGCCCGTCAGTGCGCTGAGGTTCAGGAGCAGAAATCACATTAACCACGTTTGATTCATATTTTAATTGCCTATTATTTAACATATATTCATATTTTTTCATCGTTCAGTGAAATAGTCCTTTTATTATTCAGGTTGACAGCTGACTGCATGCGCCAGTAAAAGACTGACGGCACGCAGAGAGTGGACGGTATTTTTACCTTGCTGCCGGTGGAGAATTTAAGTTTGGTGTTTTTTTTTCATAAATGCAAGAAGGACTCCAATAGACATTGAGAATTTTACTTGAAAGAACCTTCAACCCAACGTCTTTTTGTCCGACTTCAAAATGTTGTTGTTGCATGCAGAAATGTCATTTTGTTTTCTCTGCAGTCGTTCAGTTATTTCATAAATGCAGCACATTATAGTTTGTTTGTTCATAGTATAAAGGCAAAAAAAAACATATGCAGCGTTATTTTATTTGACACGTCAAAGGGGTTTTGTGGCTCCCAGTGTTTTCTTTACTGTGGGAAACGGGTCCAAATGGCTCTTGTGAGTAAAGGTTGCCGACCCCTGTTCTAGCCTATTGTAGCGCTACTGCAGGTCATTCTTTTATCCCCCGCTGTCAGACTGTACAATCCAATGTATAGCTATTATGTGCAATAACCTCTATTCTTCTCTGATTATAAACATCCAAATCCACTACTGCAGGGCAAATGTCACTTTAAACTTTTATAGTTTTTTTTTCCTCCTTTGTTGCTTATTTGCACCTTGTTCTTGTTTTTCCTATTGTTCCTATTATTATTGTTCCTTACTGTTCTTATTGTTCTTAATAAGAACAATAATCCCTCTGAAGAGCTTCTGTATGAGTTAATTTCTCCATTGTGAGATCATCTACAACATACAAGGTGAAGGACATGTGACATCTTTGGTGAATGTGTGTTCAGTTTGTGGTAGTGAGCAGCTGCATGTTCATCACAAACCAGTATTCCACCAACCACTAATCAACTGGTTTGACCAGGGAGCTCTTCTGCTGTTGTTTTATGCCATTTAACTTCACTAACTCCACTCCATTTTATGTTATATTTTTTTACACAGAAAATTACCCTCAGATATGATAGCCAGGACCCCAATTTCTATGAAGTGTTCATTGAGAATCCAGACAGAAACTTCCACCTGACGCTCGCCCAAAAAAATAAGCAACAGTGTGAACCAGTATGGACCTGTGAAATTCGAAAAGGTCAGTGGTTATTAAAGAATATCACATACACTGTATAAAAAAATAATCTACTCTGTCTCTTGCTTCTTCTTTCTTTTGCAAGAATTGTTTAGATAATAAGTGAAAGCCAATTCACGCAAGTCAAGGGCCTGAAACGAGAAGAGAATTAGTTTTCACAATAAGACAGGAAGTGCAAGACACAGACCAGACAACCGTGAACAACACCTCGACAGACCCGACGAGACATAACAGATACATGATAAAGAGGGGAAATCCTAGTTTCCAGAATTCCACAAATCCCATAAAAGTGCTCTAGACTGAAATATAGGTATTGGGATAGACCCATTGATCAAAGACCCAACACACAACAAAAGCTTCAGCTGTAATAACAGTGGGCTCCACCTACCATGCCTCACAAATGGCACCTGCTAGTTTTTAGGGGAAAAGGTTTATGCATATCCCTTATTTTATTTTGCCAAAATTCATGTTAGTTTTGTTGTGAATGCAATACATCAAACCACAATATCAGCTGTACATGTTGAGTTTATTTATTCTGCTTTTTTTTTCAGATGACTATCAAAACTCCGCTTATTCAGAAGGTAAGATACTGCATATAAAGAGTGTTTAAGAATTGTACTTCAGGTTTCAGCCATCATTGTGAGCTGTATGCTAAGGTTGGAAGGCCTTTGCTCTCTATGAGGCATGATGGACAGTGGCTTCTATTTATTGATAAGGCCCTTACTGTAACAGAAGAACAGGTGTAGTCAAGGGCAGGCAGGTTCGGTAAGTTGAAAGGTGGAGGAAAGTGGTCAAGGAGCTAAAGAATGGAAGGCTGACAGGAGCAGAGCTGGGAACCAACATCCTTATGGAGGTCTGGCAGGTGGCCGACAAAGTCAGAACCTCTCAAGAGGACAGGCAAGAGGCCAGCAAAGGCAGCCTCTCAGGTGGTGAAGGCAGAACCCACCTGGAGGCCTGCGGCAAAGGCGGAACCTCTCTGGAGCCCAACAGCATAGGCGGGTCCCCTCGAAAAGCCAGGGAAGTGTCTCAGGACCAACGACCAGTGGCAGGGAACCTAAGCAGGCAGCCGGCAAGAGGGCAGCAGGACTGGCGTCTTGTGATGGGACAGGCTACTCAGGGACTGGAGACGACTGCAGCTCTGGCGGTAGCTGCATCATGGGCATGAGTGTCAGCTAGACCACTGATGCAGAACAAGGAGTAGATGTCAGTTGGTCCGCTAACTGGGGGTCACAAGCAGACTTGGCAGTCATTGCCTCAGGAACTCGAGAGGCGTAGACCTGGACGTTTGGCAGCAGGGCCTCTGAGACTGGGCAGTGGTGAAGACAAGGGGCATGATATTTTCTGGAACCCTGCTTCCTTCTTGTGGGGGCTGTCTTGATGGCCAGCCGTGTTCCCCAGAATGGAGACATCTGTGACTCGCCACGAGTGGACCCAGGCAGGGAGCTTGCCAATTCATGGGCTGGAGCTGGCAGGAGGCTAGCAGGTCAATGGCCAACTGCTGCATAGTGTTCAGGAATTCCCACCCAGGGATCACCGACAGGAGGAGGTGAACTGGTTGGCTATGACTGGACTGGAGGTGGCCCCTGAACCACCCGCTGGGTCAGGACGGCGGTTAGCTGTCGGACTTGTACAGCTAACCCATCTTGCACAAGTTCCCAAGCTACAGACGCCTTGTGTCGCCCTCAATCCCGTCGAAGCGATTCCGTGGTGAGGTGGAGCTATCTGCGTCCATGACTGGCCAGATTGTTCTGTAACAGGTGTGGTTAGGACCCAAATGCAGTAGCTCAAGTACACAGAAATAGCCTTTACTGATTTCTTCTCAGAGTCGGCAGATCAGACACACAGTTTAAAGTTCAGTTTGAGTATTAACTGACTCTGAATACTTCTTGCTGCTAAGCACCAGGTGTGCAGAGGGAGTTCTCAGTTCAGTCCTTTTTAAGCAGATTCAAAGTCTCTTAAAATGTTTAGTGAGGCCGACACCAAACAATCACAGGCAATCAAGGAACCAGGAAGTTCCAGGCAAAACTCTTGTCAGAGACAGAAGACTGATGTGTTTACTGGGGAACAGAAGACCAGGCGTAGTCAGAGGCAGGCAGGTTCGGTAAGAACAGATCAGCCCAAAGTTGAAAGCTGAAGAGTGCATGGATGCAAAGAACAATCTGGTCCTGAGTGAGTGTGGGAGAGCAGCTTAAATACTGGACTGATTGGGAATGAGGATCAGGTGAGTGGACAGGTGGGCGTACTGACTGAGCAGGTGAGCAGATGAAAGGGATGAAGCAGGTGAACTGAAGGCCCTGTGACACTGTTTTTTTACTCAATTAAATTACTTGCTGTCTTTTAATGTGGGCCCATATCGAACACACTCACATGATGATGTTGTAGGTGCCGGCTGCTTTCACTCAACTTGGAAAATCCAGTTTTTCCTCAACGTGCACCTGCAATGTGGAATAAGACACAGAACAATGTAAAGCTGATTACATTTTTCTACTGAAGGCGATTTAATTTTTAATTTAACCTAATTTCACCTCCAGCAGTTCTTTTTTAGTTGATTGTGCGGGATTTGTGATAAAACCCTTTGTATTGTAAACATTTATGCATCCAGGTAACCTTATACAAAATGTTTTCTTTCTCTTCAGAGAAACACTTTGTGGATGAGCACCTGCCTGCACTGATGCAGAAAGTGAGTAATCAGTCATCAGTTTGACTTTACACAGCACAGCTTTCAGTCCATCAGACGCAGGTTAAGAGTCGTCATATTTTAAATTGTGGTGCAAACCAAACTCGTAGTTTAAATTGGACGGTTCTCATACAACTGATGCTGCACTCAGGTGAGTTTTAGCTTTAATATTATCAGACCAACAAAGCTGAATCATATCCCTTAATTCACTTTGAATTCAGGTTGCAACAATCACAACGAACAGAGAGAGGCTTTCCAATGCGCTGACACATTTGAAACAGGAAGAGCTCAAAGAATTCAAGTGGTTCCTGCAGGACAGTGACTTCCTGGCAGGCCTCCCATGCATCCCACGCGGCCGGCTGGAGAATGGAGACAGGTTGGACCTGGTGGATCAGATGGTGCAGACCTACGGCCAACAGTCTATGGAGGTGGCCAAGAAGGTTTTCAAGAAGATAAACAGGAAAGATCTGGTAAAGATGTTGTGAGACATCAGCAGAGGATCCAAAGGTAAGTCTTAAAAACATAGCAGTGTGTGTATGTGTGGGTGTATTGGACACATACACTTAACAAGGACTTCATTCCCACCAGCCCCAGCTGCACTTTGTTACTGATACTAATTGACTAAATATATCATGCTAACATGCTAAACTAAGATGATGAACATTGTAACAATGCTAACATTGTACCTGCCATGTTGGCATTGTCCTTGAGCACGTTAGCATGCTGCTGTTAGCATTTAGCACAAAAGATCACAGCATGCAACCTCACAGGGTCACTAGCATGGCTGTAGGCTTCTGAGCAGAATTTAGTATCATTCTGCAGTTCTGGTCTCTAAAAAAAAGTAACTGAGAAACATTTAAAAGTTGATTATGCTCTGATGTCACTGGGTTTTTTGATTGTCCTTCTTCACATAGAAACACAGTGTGGATGAACAGCGGCTGAAAATCATCCTCAGCCTGAACTGAAGAACAATAATACAAACCAAAGTTCATTATTTTTATCACGATAAACCTCGCAGGCCTGAGGCTGTATTCAGGTTCCTCTCTTCAGCAAGAATATTGTTTTCCTCAACAAAGTAGCGATTCTGCGATCTCTAGCACTGAGGAAGACGAGAGGAAATGTGATGTGTCGTGTCCAGTTGAGATAAATGTCATGATTTTTTATATTTTTATTCTGTTCATATATTACTTTATTACCACTACTTTTTGTTATTATCATTTTATGTTTGGAGCCAAATGTATTCCTCTAATTATGTCAGATCAAAAGTCACACCACAGCTCAGGGATCGTCACCTGACAATACTCACCAGTGGAGGACGCCCAGTCTGTCCTGAGAGTGATCGATTAGCTCTCCAACCCCTCCGACGAGCCAAAAAATCCATAATTCAAAGTTTACCTCGGATCGGATTATTCTCCAGCTCCATCCTCTCTACTCCGTGGACCCAGCATCAAACCGCCCAGCAGCGCACTGGTCAGACTACGGGAGGTAACTTGGAGTTGTCTGAGAATCCTCAGCCGTCTTCCGTCTATTGGACACAAGAGGCGTCATTTGGGTTTATTTTCATTGTTAGTTAAACTGTGGGTATGGATTGGTTCTGACTGCTTCCTTGGCGGAGGTCTGACAGTTAAGTATCTTGTTATCTTTATGGATTATCCATGATTTTCTGTTCACAACCATATACATACGCATATATACTTATATATGACTCATTTAGTAAGAAAGTGAAAAAAATTAAAGAAAAATATTTTACTTAGGGCCAAATATTTATTTTTATTTGAAGGGCCGGCCCCCACAGTGTCTGCTTAGACAACTTCTGGCCCTTCGACAAATGTAGTTGAGGACCCCTGTCCTGTGGTGTTGGTCTCTTCCAAACCTCCAGTCTGCACCCACACACACAGATCACACTGCTGAGCATCAGTGGTGGAGGAGACAAACACTACAGCTGAACAGTATGTTGCTGAGGTGATTAGTAGAGCGCCAATGCACTTTTCAGTTTTTTCTAGTCCTTTAAACAGACGTGTAAAATTAGTTTTATGCATGAACTGAAATGTAGCAGTCAAAATACAGAATATCTTCCATTATAGCACCACATCAGGTGGCTCTTCCCAAGCAGCACAGTGTCTGACAATCTTGAGTCTCGACAAAAATGCTAATATATTAACCAGTTTACAGAATTTGAAGGGTTAAGGGAGGTAAAGGGAATCATCGTTACATGGAAAAATGGGACAAGTATCAGAAAACCTCGATGGTTCACAGAACATCTGATCTGGAACACTTGAAGCCATTTTATGTAAACAGACATGAGGTTTTCAGTTTTTTCCTCTTGCTGTGTTTCCTACTCAGTTATGTTCAGGAGGTTGTTGAGGTTTTTAACCTTACCTTCTGTGATCTGGCCATAAAAAAACTCTTCTTACATTTTTGAGATTCAGACTGATAAATCTTCGATTATTGTTGTGAATCCTTTATGTCTTTTTATATAGCCTTTTTTTTCTGTGTATTTTCTACTTAAAACCTTTTGATGTCGTACATGAAGCACTTTGAATTGCCTTGTTGTTAAAAACTTTCCATACAAACGTGTGTTACATATGAATGTGCGTTTCAGTTTACCAACAATGGCTGCTGCTTACCGTTTATTGTATGAGAGTCATTCCAAATGTGTTGTTTTTTTAAAAATCTGCAATAAATCCATCAGTGTTGACTTTGTTGACGTCTGTTAAAAGTGTGTGAGAGTGAGGACTGCGGCTCTTTTATCAGCTTAGTCAGTAGTTTTTTGTTGTCGACTTTCAGGTTCATCAAAGTCCAGTACATCATGCTTCATTAACAAAAAGCTTTCAGCTCTCTCATCTCATCAGGGTGGTGTCCGAGGCTGTTTCTACAAATACTGTAAGCTACTCTGTTAGAAGTAAAAGTCCTGCATTGAAAATGTTGCTGAACTAAAAGTATGTAAGTATTATGAGGAAAGTGTTCTTAAAGTATGAAGAGTACTCAATGCAGAAACGTCCTGTGTGACTGTTCGTTATTATTTCTGGTGCATTACTCATTTTGAACTATTTTGTGCTGGACTGCAGCTGATGATTACTTTAATTGTAAATGAATCCGCTGATGGTAAAAATTTTCAAAATAGTGAGATTTGTTACAACTACTCAGAGCAGAAAGTGACTTCTTCACGATGCTTGTTTGTCAAACCAACAGTCCAAACCTCAACTTTATTACAGATAAAATTATTAAAAGGAAAAGCAGCAAATCCTCACATCTGACAAAAATGGAACCAAAATTCTTTTGCATGAAAAAGTGTCAAAATAGTTTTCAATTAATTTTCTTTCAGTCGACTGATTGATAAATAAACTCGTGATCAGAGACATCGTATCTTATGAGCTCATATTAAATCTTTATTTGTAAAGTAACAAAAGCTGTAAAATGGATAAAAAAGTACAATATTTCACTCTAAAGGTGGAGTAGAAGTAGAAAGTGGCGTGAGGAGCAAAGACTCAAAGTAACACAAATTTGCACTTAAGTACAGGACTTGAGTAACTGTACTTAGTTACTTTCCTCCACTGGCCACTGGTTTCCTTTATGTACAATTTATTGATCCGTCATCTAAACAAAATCTCCATTCAGGTTCCATTTATACAAACTACAATCATCTTTTTCTTCTACAACACTATTTTCAGAATATCGTTAGTCAACTTCTTACTTAATTTTCCATAAAACAAGTTAGTTGATGAATATAGCATGAGAAACATGAATGAATAATAAATCGAGAATACAAAATCATAATTCACAACATTCTTCGGCAATAATATTTCCATCTCAAACCATCAATAATAATAAGCTCATATATCCCTTTTCAATAGACGTAAACAGTTTTCTTTTAAGCTCATTATTCAGACTCATCTGTTCCACATGGTTTTATAGGTGTCTGCTTCTTCAACAACATCATGTTACGGCCCGGATGCTAAGCTGGACCCAAAAAGGCAGGAGACGTTAAGGCAGTTAGTCAATGTCTTTATTGTCTCACCAGAGACACAGAAAAAGGGTGCACCAAATTCAAACAACAAAGGAAAAACTTTGCAGGCTGCCGCTGCTGGAGGCTGGCTGAAGATCTTAGAAGGGGTGCGTCGGCAAGGCACCTATCGAAGAAACACACAGGCAAAATGATCAGAACAGGAAGAATTTTCAGAGGACTCTGACAAAACCACCTGAACCTGGCACTACCGAATGAGACGGAATTATCTGGCAGAGTGGTGGAGGAAGAGCCGGTCTTTATGGAGAGGTGAATTGGCTACAGAGTGCCATCAGGTGTGCCCAGCTGCACACAGCCAGAAAGTAGGTCAGCCACGCCCCCCCAGTCATAGCCTGCAGTGCTGTAGAAAGAAACAGAGGCCTAGGGTGCAGACACCCTCCAAACACACAGAAGCAAAACAAAACTTAGACCATAACACATCACCTGCAGTTTATGTGACAGTAACCAGGCTGTATGTTTTAGGCCGTTCAGCACAGAAATTACTTCACACCTGACACACTGCGAGACAAAACGTTTCACCTGACATTATGATATCACTACTAAGAAGTCTTGAGCCAATAGCTCTAAGCCTCTGCCCAACTAATACTAGCTCTAACTTTAGTGGATACTCCCTCTTGTGGTGTAACTGAGTAATTACACTTTCAGAAATACAGCTTAAAGCCATTGAAAAATACATTTAAATCTGGCACTTTTTCACAAGAAACACATCAACTAACAATTCCAACTTATTAGTCGTTACCAAGTGTGCTAGTCTGACACACACACAGGGCTTAGATATGTTAAAATGTTCCACATCTTTCGTACATTAGAAGTTTTGTCAGTGTGTTGATTGGTGCCGTGGCCTCAGTGCATGTCCACACACCTTGTGTCTCAGCTGTCCAGACCAAATACAGAGCTTAAACAGAGTGAGTGAACATGTTAGTATAGCAAGGAAGTGTTTTTTTGTTTCCTCACAACCTGACTGACATGAGTGTGGGGGGACACTCACTCCCTTGTCTCACCCTGAAGGCACTACGCTTGAATTTCATAACCGTTAGTTGGAAAGCAAATTCTGCCACCTGTTTTTCCGACAGCGCTGACGACACCAAGTTTAACTGGGACTTCATTTCCATTCCTATTTACTCTGATGCTGTTTGTGATGCAATTTCCTGGAGGATATTCTTTTATTCACATATTAAAATACAGGGAGACTGATGGTCAGATTATAACTGTGCTTGTAGCTTTACGGAGGTTTTTGAAGTCTTTTGCACATGACACCAGAATTTGTCTTTGCCATTGGCCCACAATCCCCTTATATATACTGTACATTCTTCCTTTTCTTAGATAAAATGTTTGAGCAACCTTATTTATTCTTTTATGAATACCACAGAATGTCAAAAGTCAAGCTTAAGAAAAATATAGAAAAGACCAGGTAGATAGAGCACCAGGATAAATGCTCTCTATAAAACTGTTTGGTTCAGGTAGCCACAGTCTATGTTTGGTCCAAAAACTTAAACCACGGTCACAGTATTTATGACTCCTTCTTCTGGAGATCATCAACAAGCAGTTTCTCCTTCTCCTTGAGGATTTCGTAGAAGATGTCTTTGCCTGCATGTCCGCCAGCTTTCAGGGCACCACTATAGAGTTTCCTCATCTTCTCCTGAGTGGTCGGGAGGGCCCTGATTGCATCATTCTCTTCTTGTTGGATCACACCTTTTTTCAGGAGATTATCCAAGATTGGTTGTATGTTGCTCACTCTACTGATCAGATCACACTGGTGTCTATCCACAAAGTGCTCCCCTGAGGGTAGAAGGGACGGAGAATCATTTGATTTGGGTTAATGTCACATATAATACCACAAGCACCTGTTGATCTTGAAAGGTCTGTCACTATTACGTCTATTGTAGTTGTAGTTTAAGCTTTCCAAAGGCAAGACGTCGATTCAAACTCTTCTGAGTAACAGAAACATAATTAAAGTATTAACGAGTGCATGGAGTGTAGGACGTTGTTTTGTCACAGTCAGGTAATGAGTAAGTCAAAAAGGCTTAAGTGTTTAATATTATTATTATATTACTATAGCTGCTGTATAATAAATCCAGTGGTTATGCCTTTGAGAATTTTCCATGTTCAGCAGTGAAAACAGAATTCTTAGCAGACCTACTTACACCATACAGGCCACTTTGTGCTGGTTTCAGTGGGACTTTAGATGGAGTTATTTTAACATCCATCTTTCGTACATCCACTCAGCCCTTATTTCCTGTCTTGTCTTTTATCGTGCACATGCATACTTTTAATAAGCTGATTAGAAACGAACGAGGGTTTCTCAAAAGGAGACGGCTGTGATTGGACGCCACAGGTGGTAGACTGCGGCCGAAGG
The DNA here is from genome assembly GCF_017976325.1 of Chelmon rostratus. Classification (NCBI taxonomy): domain Eukaryota; kingdom Metazoa; phylum Chordata; class Actinopteri; order Chaetodontiformes; family Chaetodontidae; genus Chelmon; species Chelmon rostratus. The sequence continues at coordinate 6,554,688 of NC_055665.1, forward strand.
TGTGTTCGAAGCCACTGTATATTATGGGGTGGGGAGTCTCGTGCATGTGCGCACAATTTAAGGATGAATGAGAAATAACTTGTGGGAACGGACATGCACAGGGTCACATGTCACTAAAGATTTGAAATGTCTTACCTTGTGTACGACCAGTGCTTTGGTATTCATCTGAAATACATGTGAAGAAAATATGGATATGAAGCTGATGTACCGCCTTCTAACAGTGAACAGCTGCTTGACAAACGATGCATATTTAACTCAATGAAATGTGGCACAGAGGCAGTGTGGGTAAATTCTCATGGTTTTATTTAATACTGACCTCTTCGAATTTCACAGGTCCAGACTGGTTGTTGCGTATTTTTTTCTGTGAGGCTGAGTGTGATGTTTCTGTCAGGATTTTCAACATACACTTCAAAGAAATTTGGATCTCTGCTTTCATATCTGAGCTTTAAGTTCTGTGAAACAAATGAGAAAAATAAAGGGAGCGTTAGAGTGCAGCAGAATTTCTTTTTTCTTCTTTTCCACAACACTTCCGTCAGAGACTTCAAGACACAAAAAAAGATGAACGTGTCACAGGGGTGAGGGAGAGTGGCAACAGGGGAGGCAGACAGGCACAGTTCATTAACTTATAGGCCACAGTGAAGGTGACGGACCTGAGTGAGGAAGGGAAAAGGTGCAGGCAGACAGGAACAGATTCCAGGATACAAGGAAACATGTAACAGCAGCTTCAGAGCTAAACAGGAGCAAGAAAGCAGCACAGACAAACTGGCAACTGACTGGTATATGCATGTAGGGCTGACGAATAAAGTGGGAACAGGTGAGAGGAAGGTCAGGTGATGAGTGGATAGCTCGAGGATGCCAGGTCAAGAGAGTCAGAAGCAGGCATAACAGGCATCAACAAATATCTGCTGTCCGGTGCAAAATGTTCGGCTCATGTTCGGAAAAGTGTCAATGTGTAGGTATGAAGGGACCTTTACACTGACTGTCTTTCTGAAACAGAATCTCACTTTGTAAATTAAATCCGCTTTTGTGGTAAATACAAATATTGATAGGACTGAAACTAACTGCATTCATGATAATCATGTCAGTGTTCCAGTGTTTGTTTTTTGCCATTCAACAGCCTCAACTGCGCCGAAGTTTTGACGATATATCCAAGTCAAACATGGGAAAATGAAGCATGTGTTACACACAGGAAAAACACTGTAGTTGTTTTAGCGTTACACATTTTTCTCCATAGATTTAAAAGCTGTTCAAATCGTACTTCAGGACAGAGTTTTGCACCATCCAGATCTGCTGTTAGGATGAAACGATGACCCATTTTCAGGGACTTCTCTGGATATGGCTTTTGGATCACTTTGTATCCACAGGATAGTTTAATCTTGTCCACTGCCTGTAGAAAAAAGAAAAAGCAACAGTCGCTGATATAGTTGTCTGTGTTGTGTATTTATCAATGCATTTGTGGTGCCACTATGTACAATATGCTGTAACCTGTTGTAGAGCAGGATCACATGGGATCAGATACACGTGGAGAGTCAGGAACGCTGTGTTGGTCTGATATATTAACACCTTACAGCGCCAGCTCACTGGAGCGCCAGCTTTCATCAGGACCGCTCTCGGAGAGAAATCTGGTTCGGGTAACTTGACGTGTGACGGTGTGACCTCAGACACTTTTTCCACAACGTCTCCGCAGTCATTTATGTGTAAGACTGCAAACTTGTCTGATATTTTAGGGATGTCATCTGCACCACACACAAGAACACACAATTAGAGAGCAGAAAATGATTGCATCAGGAATTTTAAAAGTCTGGATATTCTCCATTAGTGTCTTTATGTCTACTTACCTATGCAGATCCAGTGTGGCAGGTATATTTCAGCTAACTTCCCAGCAATTACTGTGATGTCAATAAGGGGACCTGCAGGCATGTACTGAATGTTTTCCATCCTCTCCATTGGTTCCTCCCATGAGCAAAACTGGTACTTCAAACCGACCTTTTCCTGACAGAGCCACCGTATGCCAGACACACTGCATTCAAACCTTCCTGCTTCAGACTGAAGGCTAAGTCAGGGAAAAGAAAACAAGTGTGTTTGTGTAGATGTACAAAAATAATGTATTGTGGGTACAATGGAAGAAATGTAAATGTTGACCCTATCTGCTCTCAGTTTACTTGGTGCAAAACGTAGTCCCACTGTAACTGTCATATTGTGTTGATATAATCAGCAACAGCACAGAGAAAGACTTCAGTTTTCCTTCTGTGCAAAAATCCCAAGAAAGGATCCAGACTTTTTCCATAGTTCTGGTTTGCTGTGACGCAGCATTTATGTCCTGTTTACCTGTAAGTTGGAGTCTCATCTGCATCTGTACTGTTGACTTCAGGTTCAAGTTTAGTCCAGTCACTGGAGTCCTGCTGAAGAGGACAATCATTTTTGTAAATATGTGGAAATGAGTCGTTTTGCAACATCAAGATAAATTAATAAACAAATGAATGAATGAATGTAATGGATTACCATAATGCTGCCACAACCCGTATGCTCCAAGCTTCTTGAAGGCCCTTGGGAAGACACACAGGATTTTTTTTAATGATGTTATATTGATATAGAAAATCGTATGGGAACTGTCCATATGTTCAGTGTTCAGTCAGTGCCTGTTTGTTTTTACCTCTGCAAGTACACTGAGTGTAAAACCAGAGTCAGATTCCTTGCATGTACACACTTACTTGGCCAATAAAGCCAATTCTGATGCCTGTCTCATGCTGTAATGGTGATGAGCCACGCTCCAAAAGGAAATAAAAAGGCTGCAAGTGAGGGGTTTTTGTTTTGTGTTTTTTTGTATCTTGGGAGCTTCAAAACTTTAAAGGTAAAGATCTTTTTCAAGCAATAGATTTTAGAATTTTAGAAAGAATCTTCACAACAAAAAGTGAAAGGCCTACATATCTCGTTTATGAGACTATGCACCCTTTAAATGCCATTTAAAATGCCAAGTTTCTTCTGTCTCAGGTGCAATTTTGTTTACATTTGATATTCCATGTCAGCACATGCATTGGTAAAAATCAAAGTCATTTATTGAATTGAAATGCAGCAGTTTCATTGTGTTAAACAATGCTGTCAATAAGAGTCTGGTTATTCAGGGTTTACTTTTGTCTTGTTGTTACTACAGACAATGTGACAAAGCTGGGAGTCTACTGCCATGCTAGCAGCTATTAGCACAGCTTTTAGCTAAATGCTAACATCAGCTGCATCAGCTACATCAGCTAACATGCTCATGCTTAACATGTTCACCATTTTAATTTAGCATGTTATCAATGCCAACAATAGCTAATCAGCACAAAATACAAAGTACAGCTGAGGCTGATGCAGGTATTGGGTCATAAACCAATGTATTATATATAATCAACTGTTGACCTGATAGATGCACAAGATAGAGAGTTTAGTCTTCTGAGCACTACTGTGCACCAAATGTCTGACCTTCAAGTGGAAAAGTTCAGGGATCCCCAACGAGGCTTCCTCTGGAGACCATCAATGTCTTTACAACGTTTCATGACGATTTAATAGTTATTGAGATCGTCATGATTTTGAGTCTGAAGTTCTGTAATTTCCTATTTAATGTTGAAAGTTTGTGCCTGTTGTGTCTCGTCAAGTCTGTTAATGTGTTTTGTTCACGAGCGTCATGTCTTGTCTTGCACTTCCTGTTTTATTGTGAAACCTAACTCTCCTCTCGTTTCAGGCCCTTGACTTCCCGGTGTGTTTCCCGCCTGTGTGATTGTCTACCCCGCCCTAATTGTCTCCACCTGTTCATTGTTACCTCGTGTATATATAGTCCGCGTCTCTCTTTGTCCTGTGCCAGATTGTCTCGTGCCATGTCTTGTACTGCCTTGCTGTCTAGCTTTCTTGATCCTTGTCTCCTGAGTACCTAGTAAGTCTTGTTAGTAGTATTGAGTCATATCTTTTGTTGTTACTTTTCCTCTGAGTTTAAGTTTTGCCTTGCGCCTTTTGTTTGATACTTTTCTCGTAGTCTATTGCCAAATTAGTTTGCTATTTTTCCATTTTGATCCTTAGCGCTTTTGTTTGTACTTTGTTTATCTTCCCTTGTTTTGTTATATCATCCTGAGCGATTTAAGTTAATAAATTATTCTTATTTTGAAACCTTTCGCTGCTGTGTGGTTCTACATTTTTGAGTCCTGACATCTCGTGCCTCCGGGCTTGTCAGTACAATCTGGTCAAACATGGACTCAGCAGATCCAAACCAGTTACGCACAGCCTTAACCGCTCAGGGCAGCCTCCTCCACCAACACGAGGATCAGCTGCGTAGCATTCATCAGGGGGTTAAGGATCTTGCCGATAGACAAAGCGAGTTACAAAGATCAGCCATGGCACAGATAAACTTACTTACCGAGAAAATCCACCGAATGAACATCCACCTTGCTAACTCCGCTGTGCCCGCTGGGGAGCCCCCCGTCGAGCCAGCTACTCCACCACCGGTCCGCGACCTTACCTGGGGAGCTCCACGTCTTGCCGCGCCGGAGCGGTTTTCCGGGGACTCCGGCGGCTGCAAAGCCTTCCTGGTCCAATGCGATCTGCATTTCACACAGTACCCCGGTGCGTATCCTAATGAACATTCAAAGGTGGCGTTCATGATCTCCCACCTGACCGGGAGAGCCTCGGCTTGGGCTACGGCTGAATGGTCGAGGGAATCCTTGATTTGCCAAGATGTTAAGACTTTTTCCAAAACCCTGTCAACCATCTTTGATCATGAGTCGCCAGCCCATGTAGCCTCACGAGCGCTTTTGCGTCTGAGGCAGGGCCAGCGAAGAGTCATTGACTATGCCATAGACTTCCGCAGATTGGCAGCCGACAGTGGGTGGAACGGACCCGCATTAAATGATGCCTTCGTCAACGGGCTGTCCGAGGCGCTGAAGGATCAGCTGGCTCCCCTGGATCTTCCGGGTGATCTGGAATCCATCATTGCTACGGCCATCCGCATCGATTCCCGTCTGTGCGAGCGGGAGAGGGATCGCCGGAGGGAGAGCACGCGCCGCGGGGACAGCTACCGACCACCTGCTAGGGAGGAGGGTCGCCGTTTCGGTCCGCCACCAGCACCTCAGCCAACTGTGCCCAGCCTGCCACCTCCTGGAGCGGAGGAGCCCATGCAGATTGGAAGCACCAGACTGACTGCGGAAGAGAGGAACCGCCGCCGCAAGGAGAACGCATGCTTCTACTGTGGTGAGCAGGGACACCTCCTAGCTACGTGTCAGGTAAAAGAGCAGGCTCACCAGCCGAGAGGAGGGCGTTGGTGAGCCGAAAGCCTGAACATTATCCTCCTCGCATCCTGATTAAGGTAACTCTGTTCATGAACAATAAACTCTGTGATTTTGAAGCACTAATTGACTCAGGGGCTGATGAGAACTTTTTGGACTGGCAAGTGGCCAGGGACTTTCAGGTAGCAGTTAAAAAACTGCCTCAGCCTATAAGTGCTAGTGCGTTGAATGGACATTTTCTGTTTCAAATAACCCACTGTACTGAACCATGTGAGCTGACTATAGGTGATGATCATCGTGAATCTATCAATTTCCACCTTTTCCACTCAGCTCAGCACGCTCTCATATTGGGTTATCCATGGCTCCGCAAAAATAACCCCCACATTGACTGGGAAACTGGGAAAATCCTGGGATGGGGGGGGGGGTTGCGTGACAAACTCTCCTTGTGTCTCTATTCACAGTGTGAACGTCCAGAGCGCAGCAGGTGCTACGATGCCGGAGGACGAAGATGATCGGTACCCGGAGTTGGCTCGGGTGCCACGGTGCTATTTGGACCTCAAGGAGGTCTTTAATAAAATTAAAGCCACTTCTCTACCGCCTCACAGATCCTCTGACTGTGCCATAGAGCTGCTGTCAGGCGCTCCCATTCCCAAGGGGAGACTTTATTCTCTCTCGGTTCCCGAACGCAAAGCCATGGATGAATACATCCAGGCGTCCCTCAAGTCCGGAATCATCAGACCTTCATCCTCCCCCGCGAGGGCTGGATTTTTCTTTGTTGACAAAAAAGATGGCTCTCTCAGACCTTGCATTGACTATAGCGCTCTCAATGATATCACTGTCAAGAATCGTTATCCTCTGCCATTAATGTCATCTGCGTTTGAACTGTTGCAACAGGCTCAGTGGTTCACCAAACTGGACCTCCGCAACGCCTACCACCTGATCCGCATCTGGGAAGGGGACGAGTGGAAAACCGGGTTTAACACCCCTAGCGGCCACTACGAATATCTGGTGATGCCCTTTGGATTAACTAACGCCCCAGCGGTTTTCCAAGGGTATGTTAATGATGTTTTGAGAGACTATTTAAATGACTTTGTGTTTGTATATCTTGACGATATCCTGATCTTCTCCCCTGACCTGGATTCTCACCAGCGTCATGTCCGACTCATACTCTCACGACTGTTAGAACATCATCTATATGTTAAGGCCGAAAAGTGTGAATTTCACACCAACCAAGTCTCCTTTTTGGGCTACATCATAACTAAAAACCAGATTCAGATGGACCCTGAAAAGGTGAGCGCTGTGGCTAAGTGGCCAGTCCCAGTCAACCGAAAGAAATTACAGCAATTTCTAGGGTTTGCCAACGTTTACAGAAAGTTCATCAGGAACTTCAGTACCGTCGCTGCTCCCCTTCACGCTCTAACGTCTGCCAAGTCTGTTTTTCAGTGGTCACCAGGCGCTGACGCTGCCTTCCAGCGCCTGAAGACAGCCTTCACTACCGCCCCAGTCCTCACGGTCCCGGATCCACATCGGCAATTCATGGTGGAAGTGGACGCCTCCAACGAGGGAGTAGGGGCGGTACTGTCTCAACACTCAGCCAAAGATAATAAGATTCACCCATGCGCATATCTGTCACGTAAGTTAAGCCCGGCTGAGAAAAAATATGACGTGGGCAATAGGGAATTGCTAGCAGTCAAGACCGCACTGGAAGAATGGCGGCATTGGCTGGAGGGAGCAGAACAGCCGTTCTTAGTGTGGACCGATCACAAGAACTTAGAGTATATTAAGACGGCTAAAAGACTGAATGCTAGACAGGCCCGTTGGGCACTGTTTTTCAGCCGGTTCCGGTTCACGCTGTCGTACAGACCCGGCTCTCAGAACACCAAGCCGGACGCCTTGTCACGTCTGTACGAACCGGAACCGGCCGCCAAGGAACCCGAGACCATCCTACCACTGAACTGTGTGGTAGGGGGGATTACTTGGCAAATAGAAAAGGATGTGCAACAAGCTAATGAGGGTGAAGAACCCCCTGCAGACTGTCCCAGCGACCGGTTGTTCGTACCGGCTCGTCTGAGGTCGCAGGTGATCCATTGGGCACACACATCCTTGCTAACATGTCATCCGGGGGTCAAACGAACTGAATTCGTAATCAGGCAAAGATTCTGGTGGTCGACCATGAAAAAAGATGTGTTGGAATATGTTCAGGCATGTGAAGTCTGTTCCAGGAACAAGATTCCCCGGCAGAACCCGACCGGACTCCTCCAGCCGCTGCTCATTCCCCAGAGACCTTGGACACACCTCTCGATGGACTTCGTCACGGGGCTGCCCCTCTCAAGAGGTAACACCACAGTACTCACTGTAGTGGACAGATTTTCCAAGATGGCTCACTTTATTGCCTTACCCAAATTGCCCTCAGCTAAAGACACGGCCCTAGTCATGATTAAAGAGGTGTTTCGCATTCACGGGTTTCCCAAAGACATTGTTTCCGACAGAGGACCACAGTTTGTGTCTAATTTTTGGAAAGAATTCTGTCTTATGCTGGGAGCCACTGTTAGTCTGACCTCAGGATACCACCCTCAATCCAATGGCCAAAGTGAACGTATGAACCAAGACCTTGAAACCTGCCTCCGTTGCCTTGTTTCACAAAACCAAACGTCATGGAGTGACCACCTTACGTGGGTAGAGTATGCGCACAACACCCTACCCACTGCAGCTACGGGAATGTCACCATTTCATGTTGTGTATGGCTATCAACCCCCTCTTTTCGAGGTTAATGACCGGGAGGTGACCGTTCCCTCAGCCCACGCTCTGGTGAGACAATGCCGACGCATCTGGGCAGCTGCTAGGAGCATGCTGTGCAGGAATCAGGCGCGGGTGAAGACAGCGGCTGATCGTCACCGCAGAGAAGCACCGCAGTATTCTCAGGGCCAGAAGGTCTGGCTGTCTACGAAGGATCTCCCCCTCCATGTACACTCACGTAAACTGGCACCCAGGTTTGTGGGCCCTTTTACCACATCAAAAATCATTAATCCAGTAGCGGTGCGTCTGAAACTTCCCAGGTCCATGAAAGTCCATCCCACATTTCATGTGTCGAAAATCAAACCTGTCCAAGAGAGCCCTCTGGTACCCCCCACCGACCCACCCCCACCTCCTCGCCTGGTAGACGGAGGACCCGTCTACACAGTCAAAAAGCTCCTTGCCGTGCGCCGCAGGGGACGGGGCTTCCAGTACCTGGTGGACTGGGAGGGTTATGGTCCTGAGGAGAGATCCTGGGTCCCCACGAGCTTCATCATTGATAAGACTTTGATAACGGACTTCTACAGACGTCATCCTGATGTTCCTGGGCCGTCAGGAGCCGGCCCTAGAGGGGGGGGGTACTGTTATGTCTCGTCAAGTCTGTTAATGTGTTTTGTTCACGAGCGTCATGTCTTGTCTTGCACTTCCTGTTTTATTGTGAAACCTAACTCTCCTCTCGTTTCAGGCCCTTGACTTCCCGGTGTGTTTCCCGCCTGTGTGATTGTCTACCCCGCCCTAATTGTCTCCACCTGTTCATTGTTACCTCGTGTATATATAGTCCGCGTCTCTCTTTGTCCTGTGCCAGATTGTCTCGTGCCATGTCTTGTACTGCCTTGCTGTCTAGCTTTCTTGATCCTTGTCTCCTGAGTACCTAGTAAGTCTTGTTAGTAGTATTGAGTCATATCTTTTGTTGTTACTTTTCCTCTGAGTTTAAGTTTTGCCTTGCGCCTTTTGTTTGATACTTTTCTCGTAGTCTATTGCCAAATTAGTTTGCTATTTTTCCATTTTGATCCTTAGCGCTTTTGTTTGTACTTTGTTTATCTTCCCTTGTTTTGTTATATCATCCTGAGCGATTTAAGTTAATAAATTATTCTTATTTTGAAACCTTTCGCTGCTGTGTGGTTCTGCATTTTTGAGTCCTGACATCTCGTGCCTCCGGGCTTGTCAGTGCCTACTCTAGTCTTTCCTGAGTGCTTTCCATGTGCTTCTTTATTTGGACTTTTGCCTTGTTTTTCCTGGGCTTGGCTTGTTCTTTCTTCTTTTTTTTTTTTGCTTGAGGTTCCCAGCTCTGATCCTGTCCAGTCCTCCGGCCTTCAGTTCCTTGACCACTCGCCCCCATTCCCTGTGCTCCTTGTGATTTTTTCAGTTTTGGACTTGTGCTCCCTTTGTCGGATTAATTTGCTTGTTTGGACTTTCTACTTTGGTTTGGACTCTCACCTACCTCACCTCCCCATAAGTCTGGCTTTTGTTTGACACATGATGTAAATACATTTCTCACACTGCACCAGCTCTGCATTTGTTTGCTCTGCATTTGGATTCAATCCTTTGTTTCCTCCATGGCACTTTATGACAGAGATATTTCAGTCTGGATCAAAGTGGTGGACTGACAGACAGACACTGACATAACCATCCATAGTTACAACACTGACCGATCTAGAGTGAGTGACTGTAGCTATCAGACAGCATGTTGTGTATGCTTTGACAAAATATAACATTCAAATCAACACACAAATTCAAATGGCTGCCTGACAGTCTGCAAGCAACACACTGAGCCATTCTGCACAAGGCGATATTTTTAATACTTTTGTATGTAATGTACAAAGCCTCAATAGTTGATTTTATTTTGTATCTTTTTTATTGTTTATTCTTTTTTTTCTACCTGTCCTTTTTATTCTTGCTGTTGTGAAAAGTGAATTCCCCTGACATGGAATCAATATTTAGTTAATTTAAACACAAGATACTTGTGCTCAAAAAGAGGATTCATTCTCAGTGAAGAACCTTAAAGCCCTAATCTGCCTCTATACATGCCAAAGAGCAGTGATTCCTAACACGTCTCTGGGGGTCATCAGGTGGAAACCTCCCTTCAACGGTGTTTCGCCTACTTAGTCCCACGACACCTCCAGGAGGCTAGGCGGTGAACTCCGCTGTCCCAGAATCACCCCCCCCCTAGTGCCAGTTCACACTGCTCCTACACAATCCAAACAGCACCGCCACGTTCAACTGACCCAGAGATGCTCCAGGTAGTGGCCAGTACCGATGCTACCATTTAGCTAATGCTAATGCTAACCACTAAGAAGAACAGAAGAAGACAATACAGTACCGATGCTACCATTTAGCTAATGCTAATGCTAACCACTAACTGCTAAGAAGAACAGAAGACAATACAGCTAGATTCACCTATACTGTTAATGTTAACTGCTAGATGACAATGCTAACTGCTAAGATACTATCATACTACCACTGCTTTAGCTATTGTTAGCTGCTACAATGCTACCAAAGGCCTAGATGCCACATGTAACTGCCAATTGCCACACTACCATCATCTACCCCTGCCTCTCACCAACTGCACCAATAAAAGCGGGGTGGGAATACAAACCCTGGTTCGGGTAGGGGGTAGAAAGTAAAGAGGGTGCTGAAGGTGGAGGCCTAATCCACAGACTAGATTTAACAGCCTCTTCTAACATTTCCTTCAAGAAGCAAACAAAACAGGAAAACAACCAAAAAAAGAACAAACAAACAAGCCAACTCTGGATCTTACAACACAAACTCACCTGAACAGGCCACATGGTCCCAAAGAGAGACTCTAGCTAGCCACACCCCCACCTTATCTACGCTTCCTCTTCCTGGCTCTATTGGGAGAGAGAAGATGGGGCGGGGAAAGCAGAGCAGAGGAGAGGTTCAGGGAAAGCAGAGCAGAGAAGAGGTGTCTTGTTCAGATTTTAACCTCTTCTGCCCAATTAGGCATGCATGTCCTCTGTCTAATTTTATAGTAAAGTAATACACATCACACTTTGCGTGTATAAGAACAGTACTGCTTGTTCTTTTTTCTCTCACAGCTTACCTGTAGATCCTGAGCTGATGACTGACAGCCTCTGCACAAGATCGCTCCTGTTTATCGTCGTTAAAACGTTCCTGATCACCTCCTCAGACTCTTCACCGTAGATCTCCACCATCACTTCCACTATTTTACTTCTGTCGGCCATCTCTATTTTGTGTCTTGGGATTCTTGGGAGGCCTTCCTTCATTTTACCATACTGCAGGACATGCCTGAATTTCTCAAGTTCCCCAGAACTTAAATCTTTCAGAGCATCCAAAATCTTCTGCTTCAGTGATGTCATAGTTTTTCCCTGTTGGAATAAAAGTCATCAGAGGACATTTATATAATATGAAACTTTCATTTCTTTGCATCAGTGTCAGCACTCAGTCATGAGATTATTAACAACTAGTATTTAGCACATTAAACACAATCATACATTTCATAAAATCTGATTTTAAGATTACTATAAAGACAAAGTACAGCTAGGTGTGTCCATTTCTGTAACATCATCACAACACAGTACAATTCATCTCATTTATTTCTGGTCATCAGTAATTGTGATTTATGTTCTCATCGCTTCTACTGCAGGAAGCGATGATGTGATGTTTCTGGTTTAAAAGCTTCCATCTGTTTACTGTAGAAGTTAAATAAAAAGTGTCTGATTTTATCATAACATTATCAGTGCAAAACATTTCAGTTCAAAGACCCAGCTTCAGCTTGATGAGTCCCATCTGATGAAAATTATGCCATTATTTTGTATCATTTTTGATAGAAGACAAGATGAGAATAATTTTCATCCTGTAACAATTAAATGAAAGCTGTGTTGTGTAAAGTCAGACTCACTTTCTTGGACAGTGCAGGTCGATGTTTGTCCACAGAGTGTTTGTCTGAGGAGAAAAGAAATAAAAACTGACTCAGAGAATCTTAATCTACTGACACCTACAGAGTCCAATCAACTCTAATAACACTCTGTTTCCTTTAAAACAAATAAAACCCTTTCACTGCAAAATGACACCTCATAAACCCCTTCACCATCTAAAGCAATCAAATACAAAAGCCCTGTAACAAATACTGAACTCATGAAACTAACATCATTCACAGGGCTTAAAGCAAGGAACATTTCTGAGCCTGAAATGTGTTCATGGCAGTGATGTGCGGGTCACAGTTAGGGTGTGGATAATCAATGGATCGGACGGAAGGCTCATAAATATTTAATTTCTGACCCATAGCAGTGTAACTTCATAGATTAGGCTATTTAAATCTAAATCTACATCTAAATCTACGTAAACCACACACACCAACACGATCAGTCACAATCTAATTTCTAAGGTTTTTCCAAAGGGCAACTGGACTTGTTTATAGTTCTAGAAGACATTTTGCTTCTCATCCAAAAGGCTTCTTCACTTCTGACTGACTGGTGGGAAGTCTCAGGTATTTATCCTCTTGCAGAGTCATGGAGTCGTTCAGGTCACATGGGCCAGGGTGTTAATGGGTCAATAGACTAACAATGGGTGGGTCCTGGTGAGAAGAGGAGAGCTTTTTCCACCCGACCATCATGTGGATCATTAAAACTCACCTGGCTTCGGAAAAACCTCAGCAGTACCATGACCTGGATGAATGAGGATCTCCACAGACAGACGTACAATCTAATGTTAATTAATGTCTGTGGTCACATCCAAAAGGTCACACACACAGTCCAGGTTCATACAGTGAAATAGTTTGGAGTGAAGTATGCACATTATTGAGCTGACACTTATATAATTATCTTCATAAAATAGCTCCAGCCCCATGTTGGAATATCAGCACAGTGCTGCAGAACTTTAGGTCATGTTTTCATTTGTTGAGACTGTGTGAGTTGTAAATTATTTCAATAATGATTTATTGATCCCTGCTCCCCATTTTTTATACTTTATATTGGTGATGACCAAGTTTGCACTCAAAGCAGATTTACTTTTTTAAATGAAATCTGTAATGATTTAAGACACATATGATTGTGTAACGTGACAGTTTTTGCCTTCTGTGTCTTACCTGCAGTACCTCTTCTCTTTATCCCCTTTAAAACTTTCCTGAACACCGCCTCAGACTCTTCACCGTAGCGCCCTACCATCAAGTCCACTATTTCACTTCTGTCTGCCATCTCTATTTCGTGTCTTCGGTATCTTGGGAGGTCTCTCATCATTTTACCATACTGCAGGACATGCCTGAATTCCTCAAATTCCCTCGAACTTAAATCTTTCAGAGCTTCCAAAATCTTCTGCTTCAGTGATGTCATAGTTTTTCCCTGATGGAATAAAAGTCATCAGAGGACATTTATATAATATGAAACTTTCATTTCTTTGCATCAGTGTCAACATTCAGTCATGAGAGTATTAACAACTAGTATTGAACACAATCATACATTTCATAAAATCTGATTTTAAGATTACTATAAAAACAAAGTACAGCTAGGTGTGTCCATTTCTGTAACATCATCACAACACAGTACAATTCATTTCATTTATTTCTGGTCATCAGTAATTGTGACTTATGTTCTCATCGCTTCTACTGCAGGAAGCGATGATGTGATGTTTCTGGTTTAAAAGCTTCCATCTGTTTACTGTAGAAGTTAAATAAAAAGTGTCTGATTTTATCATAACATTATCAGTGCAAAACATTTCAATTTCATTTCATTTCAGTTCAAAGACCCAGCTTCAGCTTGATGAGTCCCATCTGATGAAAATGATGTCATTATTTTGTATCATTTTTGATAGAAGATGAGAATAATTTTCATCCTGTAACAAATGAAAGCTGTGTTATGTAAAGTCAGACTCACTTTCTCGGACAGTGCAGGTCGATGTTTGTCCACAGAGTGTTTGTCTGAGGAGAAAAGAAATAAAAACTGACTCAGAGAATCTTAATCTACTTACACATACAGAGTCCAATCAACTCTAATAACACTCTGTTACCTTTAAAACAAATAAAACCCTTCCACTGCAAAATGACACCTCATAAACCCCTTCACCATCTAAAGCAATCAAATACAAAAGCCCTGTCACAAATACTGAACTCATGAAACTCACATCATTCACAGGGCTTAAAGCAAGGAACATTTCTGAGCCTGAAATGTGTTCATGGCAGTGATGTGCAGGTCACAGTTAGGCTGTGGATAATCAATGGATCGGACGGAAGGCTCATAAATATTTAATTTCGGACCCATAGCAGAGGCCTGTATTCATTGTGTCCTGCAGATCAGACTTGAGTTCCTGGAGCTCCTCAGAACTTACATTTTCCAGTGTTTCTAAAAGCCTCTCCTGAAGTGATATCATGTTTACTTCCTGGTGGATTCAAAGTCATTAGAGGACATTTATGTAATATCTCCTCTGTAGTGATGAAACAATTTCTTTGCATTGATGTATGCATTTCAGTCATGACAGTATTGTAATAACTAGTATTAAACACATTAGGCACAATCATACATTTAGTGAAATCTGATTTTAAGATGACTATAAAAACAAATTACTTCTGCGTGTGTCGATTTCTGTAGCATCATCACAACACAGTATGATTCATTTCATGTATTTCTATGAACTGGTCATTAGTAATTGTGCTTTACTGACTTTCTCTTTCTCTGACACTGCTACTGAAAGCAGGAATGAGAATCTGTGTATCGTTCTCTTCGCTAAGCCCCGCCCTCCTTAATAACTGTTGCTACGCCTGTCACGCTTTCCATTCTCACCATGCACGTTTGGATTTTACGGTGGCAGATTTACCATCTGATGAGATCTGCAGTCTCCTCTCCCCTTTTTCCTTTTGCGCTCCTGTGTTTTTCCGTCCTTTTGTCTCTTGTCTGTCTCTCCCCCCTCTGTCTAGTGGATTGACATCACCCCAGGGTATGGCCGGCAGGTCGTGCCAGCCTCCTTGCTGATTGAGCACAGGTGTGCTCTATCATTTAATCAAGACACTATGAATAGCAGTATATCAACCAGTATTCGTTGAATCGTGTGCCTACCAGTGTGTTAATGACAAAGACATGTGCTTAGGTCTCCAGTCCTGTCTTGTTTCTGCTTGTGCTCAGTTAACTGATCAACTCCTGTGTTTCTGCTCAGGTGATTCCAGTCACCTGCTCGCGTCTGTGCCCTGTCTGCTCTCTCTAAGAGACCTTGTGTGGAAAACTCTGTCGCTCCTCCTAGTCTGGACCTTGTTCGTTTGTAGACATCTCAGATCACCCAAACCTCCTCCTGTGGATTTTGTTTGGACCTTGTCTGTCTGCTCTCCCTGGGACTCGGATCTGGACAATTGAACTCCGTTCTTCTGTTGGAACACTCGTATGTTTGCTTCCTGAACTCTCATTAAAAACTGCTGATTTTTACATTGTCCTGTCTACTTTGTCTGAACTAAGAAAAACTTAACACCATCATAATTCATCACGTAATTTTGGAAACACTAGGGCTTTGATTTCTCACAGAAGTAAACAATAATGACTCCCTTGCAGTGTAGCTAGCTAATGTGAGCTAGTGCTAACATTTAAACTCTGCGGGTCAGCTTAGAAATCCGTCTCAAGCTGACGTTTCTGTGTGACACATTTTAAAACAAGAACCCTGTAAAAGGGTCTTCAATATGTACCTGATGGCTGATAGCACGATGTAATGCTAGAAGACTGAGGCTAAAGCTACATGTCAACCAGATATGCTAACATACATCTTAAGTTAGAGCAGAAAAAGAAGTTGAATTCATTCTTCACGTTTGCTTGTGTTTTAGCTTTAATGGTTACAAAAAAGATGTCACACTCCGAACTCTTTGGAGACTTGGAAGTATCGCTCTTCGTCGAGCCTCATACGAAGTGCAACATGTAGAGAAATGCAAAGCATGACAGGCCTACCAGTGCCTATTGAAAATTACTGGGCTATGATTGGACAGTTGCTGTTTGGAGGACGGGCTTAGGGAAGGGTCAATTGGGAAAAAAAAATCACTGGAAATGCAGGGAAGAAAATAAACAGCGAAGAAGAATTGCTTTTTTTTCCGTCCGACAAGACCAGCAGCGTAACAAAAGAGAGTTGCGACACTCCCACAGACTTGTGTTGTGAATTACCACATCCGGTCACAGAATGAGATCAATTTTCATTTCTTTAAATTTCACTATGACAAAGAAAGATGCCTTGTATTTCAATGTAAACTTTTCTATTTTAAAATGAAAATCAAATGACCAAGATACACAGACCAATGAGCCACCTGTTAAAATCTTCTCCTCACTGCTACAGTGAATGTAATATTTGTGGTTCACAAACTTTCTCCAAGATAAGAAGATTTCTGTCAAGATAAGAATAACGTTAAATCTGTAACTTTTAAATGAAAACAAGTGTATCTGATAGATCATTACTCACTTTCTGGAGTGGTTGAGGCTGATGTTCCTCTGAGGAGAGAGAAAATAGAATTAAAGAAGATTGAAATGTTAAAAATGTGTCAAACATTAAAATGCAATGATTTGCAAATCCCTTTTGACCAATATTTTGTTCAATACAATTAAAACATTAATTGAACTAATTTAATTAAATTAACTGTGAGGTCAAAGTATTTGGCCATGATGAACTGTAAACTGTACCTAATATTTTGCTCCCTCTAAATAAGGCTCAGGTGCTTTGAAAGAAAATGAAATACAAAGAATTCACTGATGCAAAATGACACTAAAATCTACTCAGCTGTGACCTCACATGATGAAAGAGGGTGGATTCAACTCAATGATTTCTGCAGTGAAAGTCATGAGTGTGGTGTTCTTGCACTGCCCCCCTTTCATATTCTCATTG
Source organism: Chelmon rostratus (assembly GCF_017976325.1). Lineage (NCBI taxonomy): Eukaryota > Metazoa > Chordata > Actinopteri > Chaetodontiformes > Chaetodontidae > Chelmon > Chelmon rostratus. The sequence continues at coordinate 6,571,547 of NC_055665.1, forward strand.
GTGACGAAGAAAAGGTTGAACCTATGCCGATGTTTTTACTATGAATTATAAATTCTATTTATTTGACATTGATGAAACATGTATTTTTGTATGAAGTGGCAGTTTTTATTAACTTTGTCTTACCTTTGAATTGTGAACTGGTCTGTGACAACCTCTGCACCAGATCAGTCCTGTTCATATCCTTGAAAACCTCCATGGTCACCTCCACAGACTGCTGGCCACAAGTCTGTACCATTGCGTCCACTATGTGAGTCCTTTTTGTCCAGTTCACCTGCCTCCATGAGACTTGTGGGAGGCTCTTCTGGAAGCAGGTGAACTGCAGCAGCCAGCTGAAATTCTCGAAGTCCTTTTGACTCAAACCACTGACTGTTTTCAAAAGCATCTTTTTCACAGCTGCCATTGCTGCTACCTGAAAAATTCAAAGGATACTTTAAGCAAATGTGTAATTTCTCAACTAGGATAGTTAATGATTTATTCCTTTGCTCTTATCAGTGTCAGCGTTTTGAATGTATGGATGCTATGACATTTACACTTTTTCTGATTATACATATATTGTTTTCTTTACGAACACAAAGTATTGTCCTGTATGTGTGTCCATTTTTTCAGCGATTTCAAAGCATAAGATGGTTTTCTTTGTCCTTATGGCCTTTAACGTTGGTAAACCAATTGGTACCATCTAATCTAACGATACATTCTTTCTTTTCATTCGACTTGATATTTAACTTTCCAACATCAATTCAGAGGTGGTTAACATTATTACAAGAGAGCTAAACCTGAACACTTGAAAAAGCATCCAATTTATAACATTTGGTTTGGCTGCTAATATCATTTATATTGTTCAAAATGAGGAAGGTTTTCACCCCACCATATATATTGACTGAAAGCTGAAATGTGTAAAGTCGGACTCACTCTCTCGAACAGTGCAGGTCGATGTTCATCCACAGAGTGTTTGTCTGAGGAGAAAAGAAATTTAAATGGACTAAAAGGATTCTGATCTAATGACACACAGAGGGTATAATTTATGTTAATAAGACTCAGTTAATTTAAAAGGAAGTTTGCACTCATAGCAGATTGACTATTTATTATGAATTATAAAATGTATTTAATCGATGGTTATGATACATGTGAATATGCAGTGTGACAGGTTCTTGTCTTCTTTGTCTTACTTTTGGATCCTGAGCTGGACTCTGACAGCCTCTGAACAAGATCAGGCCTGTTCATGACCACAAAAACCTCCCTGGTGAGCTCCACAGACCGTTGGCCGTATGTCTGCACCATCAGATCTGCTGTGTCTGCGGGGCTCAAGATGTCTGGGAGGTCCTTCCGGAACACTCTGTACTCCGAATAATGCAAATCATTCAGGGTTTCCACCAGCAGCTGTTTAACAACTGCTATTGTTGCTACCTGAAATAATCATAAATTCATGGGACAAATGCTTAATCCACTGAGAAAATGACAAATGTGTCTCTTTGCACTTCATCAATGTTAGTGTTGATGTTTGTGTTTCTGCTAGGTCACATTGGGTAGATACTGTTAATTAAATGTATGTAGTCAATCGCAACTTTTCACAAACACTGAGATGAGTCACAGTGGCTGCAATTGGAAAAATGAATAAAGTAAATAATTTAAAATCTTCAAGATAATGATATGTTGTAACTTGCGTCTGTTAAATAAATGCTGTGTTGCACGAATTCAGACAGATGTGACATGACTCACTCTCTGGATCAGTGCAGAGCGCTGTTCATCTGCAGAGTGCCTCTCTGAGGAAAAGAGTGGTAAAAGTCAGTCATGAGCTAACAACCGACAACAAACACTGTTATCAGGCAATGTTGTGTCTTCTCTCTGCATTATGCATTTTACTATTTACACTACAAAGGGAAGAAGACATAGATTATAAACTTAGAAGATTTTTATGATTTTAACTTGTTGTCTTTATTGTCTTACTTTTGAGTTTTAAGCTGCGGTCTGACAACTTGTGCACCAGATCAGTCCTCCTCATCTGCTCCAAAATCCCCTTGATCATCTCCACAGACTGTTGGCCAAAGGTCAGCACCACTAGAAACACCATGTCCTGCAAGTCTCTCATGTGCGGCGGAATCAGTTGGATTTTAGAGAGATGTCTGTGGAAGTCAGCTTGATTCCAGAGGACTCCCCTGAATTCGGACATCCTGTCACTCAAATCTTTCAGTGTTTCCAAAAGCAGCTCTATAACAGACACCATCGCCTCCACCTGGTGAATTTAAAGGAAATGTTCATGAGACAAGAGTGCAATGTCTCAGCAAAGATGATGATTTTTCAGTTCACATCTCATTCATATATGTCTTAGAAATGCTTATGTGGTAAGAGTACATCAGCCATATCACATGAGGTCATGATAACATTGAAAATATTCATCCTATTAATCACTTATACTTGTGTTTTACAAACCACTTGTCTGTGAATACATTTCTTTAGTAACATAAAGGTTTTTCCTCTTTCATCCTCATTATCATCCTCATTCATGACTTATTACTCACTTTCTGGGTCAGTGCAGGCCAATGTTCATCCACAGAGTGTTTTTCTGAGGAGAAAGAAAACATAAATAGACCTCTGAATGATTGATTTATCGTCAGGCTTTATAATTAGACACTGTCAGACTATAAGAACTCTAATATTCAACATTCATTTCTGTTACACTCTGTGTTAAAGCTTCAAACACTGAATGGAAACTTTAAAAGACCACATGACTTTGAGGAAAGTTTATTCTTCATTCAATTCATAAAATTTGTTATTTTGCTGTTTTAAGTGTCTTCATTTTTTCATAGGTCCCCCACCTTCCTCTGTGGTATTCACACCAGATGCTTCAGCTGACGATCCTGCAGCTGCAACACATTTAATGACACTTGTAATTGGAACTAGAAAATTCCCCCTGGGAAATTTTGAGAGGGACACGGGGTGTGTTCGAGCCGACAAAATTATCTACGTTTTAAAGTTTGAATGAAGTCTCTAGGAGAAACTATGGCGAAGCAGCGGACAATTGAAAAAGGCTGCAATTTGAGAAAACGGCAGATATCAGAGGTAGTCAGTCCCTGATTAATGAATTGCTCTCAGCTGTGTTTCTGTGGCTTTCTCCTTGTCTGTCTCTGTTGATCACCTCAGCTGTCTGTGTCTGCTTCTCTCCTCTGCTTCATGTCTCTGTTAACATGAATTAATGAACTGAATCAATAAACATGAATGGAGCTAATGCTAACGGAGCTAACAGAGCTAACACTAACGGAGCTAACAGCTAACCGCGCTAATAGAGCTAACGGCGCTAGCGCTAACAGAGCTAACGGTGCTAACAGAGCTAACAGAGCTAACGGCGTTAACAAGGGGGCGGGGGGATGGGGTTTTCATTATGCATTTGTCTGTGTGTGTGTGTGTTTATGTATCTGTCATTGTGTGTGACTGCGTATGTGTGTGTCTTCGTCTGTTTGTGTGTGTGTGTCTGCTTGAACTACACAAGCAGCCCAACCAGCTCCTACATGGAGATGTGTCTGGTATATGTGTGTCTGAATGTGTGTGTGTGTGTGTGTGTGTGTGTGTGTGTGTGTGTTTGTGTGCGTGTGTAACTTCTGCCCCACCTGCTGATAATTACCTCTCTACCTCTCCCACTTTTTACCTGTTCCTGTTCAGTTTTGACGTGCTTGTTTTTAATCACTTTTTAGCTGTTGGTTAGCCCTGCTTGTGTGTGCGTTTGTGTGACTACTGTCTCAACCTTTTTGGCAAAGCGCTTGGTGAAGCTGAGTTTAACTGTTTGTTGGACGGAGATTGTTTTCAAACAATGCCCTTGTTTTGACTGAGCTCGTTAAGATAATCATTCTCAGGCTTGTTGTCCTGCAGATGTGTGTGCGTGGGTTATTGACCGGTGTGTGTGTAAATGACAGTTAATGACAGTTACACCTGTTAACTGAAAAGCAGCTTTTTCGCTGTCGGTTTCTTCCGAACAACTTGCGATTGTGTCAAAACCGTAGCTGCTATCAAAAAACCGATTACACTGCCAGTGCCTCGGAGCGTGCCCCGTGTCCCTAATAATAACATAGCTGTAGGAGCCAGTGACTCGGGACGTTGCCCCGTGTCCCTAATAAGAAGAAGAAGAAGAAGAAGAAGAAGAAACGCGCGGGATAGTAATAAGTGACTCGGGGCTACGCTACGCTAACTGAAAAGCGGCTTTTTCGCTGTCGGTTTCTTCCGAACAACTTGCGATTGTGACAAAACCGTAGCTGCTATCAAAAAACCGATTACACTGTGAGATGCGGACAAGTCTGGGCCAGATGTACGTGTGTTTTATGTCCAGATATTCTTTAGAAAAATGACAAAATGGTCGACTTAAAAAGACTCTTCGTTTTATGGCGATCTAAAGACAGGAGGCATTTCTGCTTTGCTCACAAAACAGCTCTGAATTTTAACATGGGACTTAATGGGAGAGCAGGAGGGAGCTGGCTGCACAAAAAGTCTCACTATTTAAATTCAGTAAGTCTCTCAGCTTTTTCGAAGACATTACATGAAAGAGGACAAGTTTGTCTACAAAATGATCCCAAAATTATGCGTGTAGAGTGTAATAGCGAGGAGAAAAAGAGGAGATTTTCGGATCATTTTTAGACTCTGTGCCACTCTGTCCCCCACTCTAGCACGAACATTCCGCGCAATACACACCCATTATAATCTCAAAATTTCCCTCAAAACGATCACTGTCATTGAACAGTGACTGATCAAAAACTATACTACCAATCAAAATGTGGATGAACACACCAATAGACCAGACTTGGGTCTACATTTTAAAGTTTAAATGAAGTCTCTCGGTGAATGTATGCCTGAGCTACAGACGTTTAAAAAACTCAAATTTCAAGCTTTATTTTTTCGCCTGTCCCATTCATTTCTTATGGGAAATTTATCGCAGTTTTTCGCGTCTTACGACGCGAAAAACTGTAATAAGTGACTCGGAGCGTGCCCCGTGTCCCTAATAACACATACACTGTGTGTAGCCTTTACGTGTACTTCACCTGGCTACAGTGCTAGTACATTTACTGTATGTAGCTACTTTCCACCACCTGTATTTAAGTACAGTTTTGAGGTACTTGTACTTTACTTGAGTATTTCCAACTTATGATACTTGTGTCTTTGTCCGTTGGCGATTCACCCAAGCCTGTCTTCTCCCCTGTCCTTGCCACAGCCACAGCATTGTTCGTAAGCTCTTGTTTCCTCTTTGTGAGTGTTTTTTGTTTGTAATTTTGATAATCTAGTTTCTGGTTTCTTTTCATAGCCGAATTGTTTTCCTCTTTATTGAGTGATTTTCTGTTGGATTAATTTTGTAATTTAGATTCTAGTTCCTCCGTTTTTTAGGAGTGTATTTTGAGTTTGCAGTTTTTCTTATCCATCCATCCATCCATCCATTCTCTTCCGCTTATCCGGGGCCGGGTCGCGGGGGCAGCAGTCTAAGCAGGGAGGCCCAGACTTCCCTCTCCCCAGACACTTCCTCCAGCTCTTCCGGGGGGACCCCGAGGCGTTCCCAGGCCAGCCGAGTGACATAGTCCCTCCAGCGTGTCCTGGGTCTTCCCCGGGGCCTCTTCCCGGTGGGGCATGCCCGGAACACCCTCCCAGGAAGGCGTCCAGGAGGCATCCGTTGAAGATGCCCGAGCCACCTCAGCTGGCTCCTCTCGACGTGGAGGAGCAGCGGCTCTACTCTGAGCTCCTCCCAAGTGACAGAGCTCCTCACCCTATCTCTAAGGGAGCGCCCCGCCACCCTGCGGAGGAAACTCATTTCAGCCGCTTGTATCCGAGATCTCGTTCTTTCGGTCATGACCCAAAGTTCATGACCATAGGTGAGGGTAGGAACGTAGATTGACCGGTAAATCGAGAGCTTTGCCTTTCGGCTCAGCTCCTTCTTCACCATGACGGACCGGTACAACGACCGCATTACTGCTGCCGCCGCACCGATCCGCCTGTCAATCTCACGCTCCATCCTTCCCTCACTCGTGAACAAGACCCCAAGATACTTGAACTCCTCCACTTGAGGCAGGAGCTCTCTTCCAACCCAGAGGGGACAAGCCACCCTTTTCCGGTCGAGAACCATGGCCTCGGACTTGGAGGTGCTGATTCTCATCCCAGCCGCTTCACACTCGGCTGCAAACTGCCCCAACACATGCTGGAGGTCCTGGTTCGAAGAAGCCAGCAGGACAACATCATCCGCAAAAAGCAGAGATGAGATCCTGTGGTCCCCAAACCAGATTCCCTCCGGCCCTTGGCTGCGCCTAGAAATTCTGTCCATAAAAATAATGAACAGAACCGGTGACAAAGGGCAGCCCTGCCGGAGTCCAACATGCACTGGGAACAAGTCTGACTTACTGCCGGCAATGCGAACCAAGCTCCTGCTCCGGTCATACAGAGACCGGACGGCCCATAGCAAAGGGCCCCGGACTCCATACTCCCGAAGCACCTCCCACAGAATGCCACGAGGGACACGGTCGAATGCCTTCTCCAAGTCCACAAAACACATGTGGACTGGTTGGGCAAACTCCCATGAACCCTCGAGCACCCTGCGGAGGGTGTAGAGCTGGTCCAGTGTTCCACGGCCAGGACGAAAACCGCATTGTTCCTCCTGGATCCGAGGTTCGACTATCGGCCGAATTCTCCTCTCCAGTACCCTGGAATAGACTTTACCAGGGAGGCTGAGGAGTGTGATCCCCCTGTAGTTGGAGCACACCCTCCGGTCCCCCTTTTTGAATAGAGGGACCACCACCCCGGTCTGCCAGTCCAGGGGCACTGTCCCCAACTGCCACGCGATGTTGCAAAGGCGTGTCAACCAAGACAGCCCGACAACATCCAGAGACTTGAGGTACTCAGGGCGGATCTCATCCACCCCCGGGGCCTTGCCACCGAGGAGCTTCCGAACTACCTCGGTGACCTCAGCCTGAGTGATGGATGAGCCAGCCTCTGGGTCCCCAGCCCCTGCTTCCTCTACGGAAGGCGTGGCAATGGGATTGAGGAGATCCTCAAAGTACTCTTTCCACCGCCCGACAATATCCCCAGTCGAGGTCAACAGCTCCCCACCTCCACTGTAAACAGTGTTGGCAGGGTACTGCTTCCCCCTTCTGAGGTGCCGGACGGTTTGCCAGAATATCTTTGTGGCCGACCGATAATCCTCCTCCATGGCCTCCCCGAACTTTTCCCATACCCGAGTTTTTGCTTCAACAACTGCCCGTGCCGCAGCACGCTTGGCCTGCCGGTACCTGTCAGCTGCCTCAGGAGTCCCACAAACCAACCAGGCTCGATAGGACTCCTTCTTCAGCTTGACGGCATCCCTTACTTCTGGTGTCCACCACCGGGTTCGAGGATTACCGCCACGGCAGGCACCAGAGACCTTACGGCCACAGCTCCGAACAGCTGCGTCAACAATGGAGGTGGAGAACATGGTCCATTCGGACTCAATGTCTCCAACCTCCCTCGGGATTTGGTCAAAGCTCTCCCGGAGGTGCGAGTTGAAAACTCCTCTGACAGAGGGTTCCGCCAGACGTTCCCAACAGACCCTCACTACCCGTTTGGGCCTGCCAAGTCTGTCCAGCTTTCTCCTCTGCCAGCGGATCCAGCTCAACACCAGGTGGTGATCAGTTGACAGCTCAGCCCCTCTCTTCACCCGAGTGTCCAAGACATACGGCCGAAGGTCAGATGACACGACCACAAAGTCGATCATTGACCTTCGGCCTAGAGTGTCCTGGTGCCATGTGCACTGATGGACACTCTTATGCTTGCACATGGTGTTCGTTATGGACAAACTGTGACTAGCACACAAGTCCAATAACAGAACACCGCTCGGGTTCAGATCGGGGAGGCCGTTCCTCCCAATCACTCCCCTCCAGGTTACACTGTCGCTGCCCACGTGAGCGTTGAAGTCCCCCAGTAGAACGACAGAGTCCCCAGTCGGAGCACTTTCCAGCACCCCTCCCACAGACTCCAAGAAGGGTGGGTACTCTACACTGTTGTTCGGCCCGTAGGCCGAAACAACAGTGAGACACCTGTCCCCAACCCGAAGTAGTAGGGCAGCAACCCTCTCGTTCACCGGGGAAAACTCCAACACATGGCGGCTAAGGTGGGGAGCTATAAGCAAGCCCACACCGGCCCGCCGCCTCTCACCGCGGGCAACTCCAGAGTAGAAGAGAGTCCAGCCTCTCTCAAGGAGTTGGGTTCCAGAACCCAGGCTGTGCGTGGAGGTGAGCCCGACTATCTCTAGCCGGTACCGCTCAACCTCCCGCACTAGCTCGGGCTCCTTCCCCCCCAGCGAGGTGACATTCCATGTCCCCATTGCCAGATTCTGAGTCCAGGGATTGGGCCGCCGGGGCCCCCGCCCACGACTGCTACCCAATTCCCACCGCATCGGCCCCTTCTGATCCCTCCTGCGGGTGATGGGCCTACTGGAGGGCGGGCCCACGTCGCTCCTTCGGGCTTTTCCCGGCCGGGCCCCGTGAGCAAAGGCCCGGCCACCAGGCACTCGCCTGCGAGCCCCAACCCCAGGCCTGGCTCCAGGGTGGGGCCCCGGTAACGCCAATCCGGGCGACGTAATGGTCCTTGTTTTATTTGTTTTCATAGGGGCTATGGAACTATGGAGTTTTTCTTATCTAGCCTTTGTAACTCATTTCCGTTTTCATAGCCCTTTGTGTTTTCCTCCTTCTGGAGCATCTTTTGTTTCTTATTTTTCATAGCCTTAGCGAGTTAGTGTTTTCCTCTTTGTTGAGCATTTTCTGTTTCTTATTTTCTTATTGTATAGATATTTCATTGTGATAGCATTTTGCCTCGACTAATTTCATAGCCTGTTTGTTTAACACTCAGCAAAGTGGTTCTTGGGTTGAACAATAAACTGTGTGAGTAAATCTCTGCGTCTGAGTCCTGATCTGAGTCCCGGCCTGACAACTTCAGAATATGATCTGAGTCCTCTTTCCACCACTGCCAGTATAGTACTGAGTCCTGAGAATTAAAAAGCCTTTCACATTTCAGCTGTTTTCTTTATGTTACCTTTGGGCGCTGAGCTGGTTTCTGGCAGCCTCTGCACCAGATCAGGCCTCTTCATTTCCAAGAAAACCTCCACGGTCACCTCCAAAGAACGTTGACCACATATCTCCACCATCAGTTCTGCCAGTTCTCGTGCATCACCTGCACGCCACGGTCGTCCCCATGAGAAGCAAAGAAAGCTCCTCTGGAAGAATGTGAACTGCAGAAACCACCTGAAGGTCTTTTGCTCCTCGTAACTCAAATTCTTGAGTGTTTCAAAAAGCAACTCTGTAACAGCCGTCATTGTCGCCACCTGGAAAATATACGTTCAGAGAAAAATATGGTATTTCAACACTGGCAAAACAAAAGATTTACCTTTTTCCATCGAATCAATCACATGATTTTATACATTTGCATGTTTTAAGATGTGATTCTACAAGATCACCTGGGGGGAGACTGCCCCATGAAAGAAGCTAAATATTTCATTTCATGTTGTAAATTCTTCACATTCAGAAACATTTATGTTCAGTGACCTTTGTTTTGAATGTTATTTCAAAATGATGGGCTTGTTTTCACTTCCCTCTCTTTCTGCTTGTCTTGTCTGCTGTTTCTGCAGTCGTTACTGGTGCAGAAGTAACCCGTATCAATTTTGATATTACTGATATAAGATTAATGTGGCACAATAAACTCCATTCTGTCTCTGTATTTCTTGGGTCCTGGTCGATGTTCAGTGTAAGACTTTATTTATTTAACCCCTTGACGCCTGAATTTATTCAGAATTATATTTAAAAATGAATTCTTTGTGTTTTTGCTTTCAAATTGATCCTAAATTAAGAGGAGTTGAATTTTTCTGTAGCACATACAATAGATATAAATTTAGGTATGATGCAAATTAGCAGGAACAGTTGTTAATGCTTAAATGCAATAATTTTTTTTTAATTCATAAATGTGCATCATAAAAGCCATTTTAAAATTCATTTATTTCATCAAAACAGCCACAAAATTGGCTTACAACCATTACATTGTAACAACAACACAATGGATGTAGTTTTCACTTTGACCAGTGTGTTGAATATGCACAAACCGGCATCAGAGGAATGCATGCGCGATTCGGCTGCAATGTGGATTAAAGGGGTATGATGCAAATTCGTGACAATCGGGGTTAAGGGGTTAAATAACCATGACTATAACCATAACCAAGTCATAATAATGTAAATAATGATCAAGTCATTCATTTCTCTTGGTCATTTATTTTGATACAGAGTCATACTTTGAGAAAGTTTCTCACTATAATGATTTGCGGGATAATTTTTTCCATCATGTTGGAAAAAAAAGATCTTTGTTTCTTTGTGCTTTAGTACAGAAACTGGAGAATTGTGCACCACTGTAATGTTTGTACGACTCGTACTAGTTTCATTCTGCAAGTAAAGAGCTTAAATCCCACTGATGACTGTGCTCTCTGACTGGAGCCCTGTAGTGGTAAATCTTCCTACAAACCAGTTTCACAGCCTGTTTTCTCAATTTCACGTTTTGCATTTTGTTTCTTTGAAAAACTGTTTAAAATACAATGAATTGATCATAATAACAGTACAACTCAACTTTATCTCAACATCCAAACATCTAATTTAATGATTTTAGTAACATCAAGGTGATTCATTTCATCACATCTGTCAGCATTAATGTCGATGTGATCTCAAACCTTCATCTGCATGATTAAAAGCTGTGCTCTGCATGGTCAGACAGGTATGACGTTACTCACTTTGTGGATCAGTGCAGGCAGGCGTTCATCCACAAAGTGTTTTTCTGAGGATAAAGAAAGAAAATAAAAGAAATATCAATGAGTCCTTGACATCAGGCAATACTGCAATAAAGCTCAAACATTTGCATGTTGTATAGTTTATCACTGATATTTTACCCCCATATATTTTTTAATACTTCATTCGTTATAAAATACATTTTGTATACCAGATGATATGTCTTCATTGCTCTACATTACAGATCATATTATTTATAAAGTAAAGAGGAGACATAGATTATAACCTTATGAAACACATGTTAAGAACCAGTTTTTGTCATTTCAACTTTACTTTTGGCTCCTGAGCTGCTATGTGACAGCCTCTGCACCAGATCAGTCCTCTTCATCTTTAAAACCTCCACGGTTTTCACCAAAGATATTTGCCCGTGGATCTGTACCATTAAAAACACTACGTTCTTCATGTCTGTTGGTGTCAGCAGCCTCCATGGGATGTCTGAGTGATGTCTGAGGAGGCAAAATTGACTCAGACTGTGCCTGACCATCTCGAGCTCCTCGTAACTCAAATCAGCCAGCGTTTCCAAAAGCAGCTCTATAACAGACGCCATCGTTTCCACCTAGTAAATTCAAAGGAAATGTTCACGAGACAAAAGTGCAATTTCTCAGCAAGGATGAGTGCACATTTTTCTGTTCACATCATATCACACAAGGTAATGATAAAACTGATTTGTCCAATTGAGTACAAATGCCTGCTTTTAACTAACTATTTGTACATGTATACATTAATTTAGTAACATCAAGATGATTCATCTCTGACCTCTTCAACAAGTATTTTACTCTCATAAGAAGAAGTTTAACTCTTTTAAAGACGGTGCAACAAAAACTGCCCCGATTGTTTTTCTGACAAACACAAATTCTTGACATTACAGGTAAATAACTTTCATGCTTGACCTCATGTGTACATTATGTAGCTTGATCAGCCCAATTCTGTGAGAAAACTATCTGAAAGGAAGAAAACCGATTTGCATCATCAATAATAATTTTCAAGATGAAGATGATTCTCAATCTTCATCTGCTGAATAAAAGCTGCACTGTGTGAAGAGTGATGTGACATACTCTCTGGATCAGTGAAGGCTGCTCTTCATCAGCGGAGTGTTTCTCTGAGGGGAAAAGAAATAAAAAAGACCGACCAGTGCTTGATGTAACATCAGGATTTCATCCCAAAGTGACACAATAATAACAACATGTAGAGCTACTTAAAGATTTTCTGTCAGTGCTGAATGGCTTTCAATGTGTTTGTCATTGCAATATGCACAAAATTTAAACATGTGATCAAAAAATGTCACCCCAGCTGTGTATTTTTACACCAGCTGAGGTGACACAGGAGCTACGTGTGAGTGTGTCACAGTTTTGTTTTTTCCTGCTTTGCCTTACCTTCAGTTCCCAGGCTAAGGCCCTCGGCTGTCAGTGTTGCTACCTGGAAAATTAAAACAGCCAATCATTTTCAGTGTTATGCAGGATAGGATGTATTCTGTAATCTATGACAATGATTAAAAACTGATCTCTCTGCATTTCACTAATTCCAGAGTTGTTGACATGTGGCTCTTCTTATTTATTCATCTTTATTTCATTTTAAAATCAGACTTGACCAAATTTAGTGCTGTGCCAGAGAGTCAACCCCAGTTCATCAGTCTGCCTCCACCCTGCCTGAAAGCTGCAGTTAGGTGTAGCAACACAAGGACTGAGATTTGGAAAAAATCAATAGTTACATTAACCAGAAATTACTTTTACTCAAAAATAATTACAAGTGAAACTCTGAAAAGTCTCTAAAACAGTGATTATATGTGAGGCACACAATCCTATCCACACTTCCATTAGAGCACTTTATGTAACTGAGAATTTGCTTACTTCCAATTTCATTCTCTTGAGATCAGCCATTAGATCTGGCTCATTTATGTTCAGGATTTTGTAGAAGATGTCTTTTTCTTGAACTCCACTGGACTCCAGAGGGCCCCTGAAGAGTGCCCTCATCTTCTCTTGAGAGGTAGGCAGAGCCCTGATTTCATCATAACTCTCCTGCTGGATGACATTTTTGTGGACGAGCTCATCCAAAATGGCTCCAACATTGTGCACCCTCCTGATCAGCTCAAACTGATGTTGATCCACAAAGTGCTTGTCTGAGGAAAGATTAAACCTAGCATTACCGCCTCAGTGAAGTCGCCAGCTGAGGTCACATTGACTTTGATCTTTGACCTTAGGCCACCAAAATTCAATCAGTTCATCCTTGAGTCAAAGTGAATCTTTATGTGCCAAATTTGAGGAAATTCACTCAAGGCGTTCTTGGGATATGTCATGCTCATGAGAATTGGTTGTACATCTGGATGGACTGACAACTCGAAAAAAATTAGGCGCCTGACTACAGCCGTCACCGGAGTGTTGTCATAAAGATGACTTGCAGTGATTGATTGGATTTGAAAATAGCATGACACTTAATACACAGGTTTCATTAGAAGTTGCTACAATATATAACTTGTACTTTTTATCATCAAAGTGTACATGAATGAAAGTCATCATATATTAAAAACACAGACAGCTCATTTTGTAAAAGCAATTTCTGCAGTTCAACTGACAGAGTAGAAGGCATTTACAAGGGATACTACCTGTGCACCTACCCTCTGCCATGGTATGTACACCAGATGCTCCAGCTGAAGATTCTGCAGCTGAAACAAATTTAGGGAAAATTAAAACTGCTTAGATTGGTCTTGCTTAGGTCTTTCTAGTGTTTATACTATTTTAATGTTTTTGCATTCACACAACCTCCTAATAACTGGTTATTGATAGCAATGAAGAAAGTGGTTGTACATAAATTATGATCTTATTAACTTAACTTTAACCATTAATAACCTTAACCCCCCACAATAAAGCATTCATAAGTGCTTTATAATGACTGATAAAAAGCCAATATATGTCTACTACTAATATACATGCTATAAGAAACTATTTAGTTGATAGTTAGTTAGTTAGTTAACTGAACTTGGAAGAGTCAGATTCTGTATTTATGTTTGGCTTGTTGTAAATGACCTGAATCTGAGTAACAGGCATTTAGTGAGCTGACTGTGTATATCTGTGCACCTACCTTCTGCCATTGTATTCACATCGGTTGCTGCTACAGAGGATCAACCTGCTGTGAAAAATGTAGGAAAAAGTTAGACTTCATAACAGTGAATTGTTCTTATACTTTTTGTTGATGTTGTCTTTATTTAACAATCAGAGCACAAAGACAGCAAGGAAAAAATGAAATATTAAAACAGATGTACTCCACACACTGTCAAGCTCAGTTCTAACAAATGTTCAAAGATCAGTTAAGAATTTCCACAAAGCAATGGGTCAATTAGACAAAGCTTATAATGGTCATTTATAAGCATTTTCAATTCCCCACTTGTTCTGTCGCAAAAATAAGTCACAGGAGAAGTACATGGCACACACCTTTGAACTCCCATAAAGGTAGAAAGCAGTGTGTGGTAGAATAAGCTGCAATTCAGCCTTAACTAAAGACACAGTTACTTTATTCAGACAGGGCGACGCAGTAATTAAAGATGCATATTTCTTGTTTTGTCTAAAATATGAGTGTCTGGCTTTTCTGCAATAAATGACTTAAATGATGATTTATTATTAATGTAGTTACCAATGAATTTTAAATTAATGGTCCAGGAAAGAAATAATATAAAATCTTCCTTGAATAAGTGCACATACAAGTACAACTGCTCTCAATGTATTTGCACAGGGGAAAGAAAAAAAGACAAAACATAAAAAATAAACAAACAAGCAAAACACTGAACAATTCGTTAAATAGCACAAAACATGAAGTAAACGATGAACGCTATATGCAGACTCGTGGCAATATGCGAGAAATACAATGAAATTGACAATGTGCAGGTATTTATGTTGATAGTGACAGTGAATGATAAATGCACATATTACAATCTGTGCATTAATGGATTATAATGGCCAGTCAGTGGATGTTTTGGTGTCAGAGGGTCGGCGGCACTGTATGAGTGCTAACTGTCCATCAGTGATCTGTAGCGCCTACCAGAGGGGAGAAGTTGGAACAGGTATGTCCGGAAAGTGAGGGGTTTGCAGAGATGTTTCCTGCTCACTTTCTGGTTTAACGTTAATTGTCATTTCAAAGCACTTTGAAAAAACCGTCAGCTGACAGCTAGCTAGCTACCTCTTTAGCAAACTGTTAGCTAACCATACTGTATCATTAGTATGGCCTTATGAAATGGAAGTTGAGCTATGAAAGTGAAAGTAAAGTTCAATGTTATGGCTTATTAACCTTACCGTGTTTTTTTTTTGAAAAAGGTACTTGTATCTTCGGTTGTTAGAGCTGAAAATTGTCCACTCATGATCAGTTATTTCGGGTAATAATTTGTGGCTGTATTAAAATGAGTCGCCGTGAAGCGGTGCTCTGCGTTCCGGTTGTAACGTGTGTGTGTTCATGGTGGACTTAGACTCACCGTCTCTGTCTCTCTCTCTCTCCTTCTCTCTCTCGTCGCTAAGTGTTTTAATGTATAAGAAGATGTGCAATCAGAGTAAGTTTAAAATCCAGCCACATTTCTACCTTTGGCTCGTTCAGCCAAAGATACTAGCTTCCTTTAGTCCCCTCACCTTAAGTCATGGTAAGTTTACCGCCCACTCTCTTCACCCGTCAAACCAACGCCCAATTAACTGCCCATTGTCAAACACCGTGACAGACTTACTCTGGACATATATTTTATATTTGGCTTTACATGAAAAATTGTCTGATTTAGAATTTTTTTAACAGGGTATTAAGTCAAAATAAACATCCATAATATTTATTCTGGTCAAATATGATTATTTAAAAACAAAAAAACAGCATTTTACCTTATAACAGACTGGACTCCAATATCAAATCAAAATGCAACTTTACACTCGTTTAATACATTTAACTAACAATTCTGCACTACTGCTTGATGATGTTTTTTACTTCTGGTCAGATGAACAGATGCAAAGAAGAAGAAGAAGAACAACAACAACAACAACAACAACAGCTACAACAACAATAAGAGCAAGTTCTAAAACAAGAACAAGAACAAAAAGAAGATTGCATAGTTTGTTGTTGCTTGATATAATATGGGCTTGATGTAATATAGTTTTCCTTCAAACAAACATACTCTAGTTTAGAAGTGTAGACCTATGTAAATTTGATCCTGATCTACATACTCCGGTAAGATAGGTGGCGATATGCACCTAAAAGTTGGTATTACAATCCACCATACAACGCAAAGAAGACGGTGGACCAGTGCGTAACAACATCAGTCGCAACACAGAGAGGTGATCTGATTATCTGTTTCTGTGGACTCTTAAGTTGTAGATCATGTAACGTTCCCATGTGTTCATTAATGTGCAACAGTTTTCAATGTTCATTAGCGTTAAATGTCTCGTTCTGGAAATTAGATAATTTTTGATAGCCCCTTCAATCGTAGCGTTACCTAACTTAGCCAACAGTGAATCAGCCTACAAATTTGGCCTATTATTTTTATGTCATACAACAGTTATTGATGCGGATTGTTGGCTCCTGCTAAACGACGTGCAAACTGGCAAGCGAAAATACACGTAAAAACAGGCATGTACTGGGATTTGTGACAGCATGTTATTATCTAGGTTAGCTTTAGCTCTGTTGTGGACCCTTGGACACTGCCATCCAACTGTATGAAAAAGTCTTGATAAAACTCATTCAGTTTGTTTTTCTGGACAGATTGTAAAGCCCCCAGAGGCTAATTGCTATATAAAGGTTTGCTCAGTTAGGTAACTTACAGTGGAATCAAACTAAAAATGAGGTTGCTCACTCTGTCAGCTAACTAGCATAACTTACTGTGTCAGATAAGGTCTGTCAGCGGGTCTGTCCATTAACACTAATGTTTGTGTCGACTCTTGGAGATCCCACCCCTCTTTAACAAAAACATACTTAACATTGTTTTGTCAGGTTCATACATGATCGATTATGTGTTAATACTTCCGTTTATGGTCTCAGAGACCTCAGCTGCGTTGTTGTTTAAGATGGATAAATACCATGCATTTCATATGCT
The DNA here is from genome assembly GCF_017976325.1 of Chelmon rostratus. Taxonomy (NCBI): domain Eukaryota; kingdom Metazoa; phylum Chordata; class Actinopteri; order Chaetodontiformes; family Chaetodontidae; genus Chelmon; species Chelmon rostratus. Next base: position 6,588,410 of record NC_055665.1, read on the forward strand.
CTATATACGTGGCTGGTGTTGACTACACCTCCCAACTCCCCAAAAATGTGAGTTTTCTATTTGTATTTCTGTTGTTGAAGTTTTGCACACAATTCTGGGCTCTAACTGACCCCAAATTAACATCACTATGTGGTATTACATATATGTCTTTTTCTATAAATGACTCTCAGTAAATAAATGAAATTCATATTTGCCCAGTTTGTGGCAAAGGAAAGAGTTACTGCTTCAATCCTTTTATATATAACAGGGTCTGATAAGGTCAGAATCCAAGAAAACATATTTGAAGGAAAGTTTTGGTTTATCCTGAAATTACAGTATATTTACAGACAGCAAAGGTGTCTGTTAGTGAAATAAAGCCATGTCAACAAACGCTATGGATAAGTGGGATATGTGATTTCAAAATATGGTAAATATTAATGTGCTAAATATGTCAAGTGAAAAATGCTTTTTACTTTTTCAGTCAGTCAATCTTGATTTATTGCCCTCAATTTAGTTTGCAGACAGATGACGTCAATCATCAAAACAGTAACACAGTGCAAATCAGTTACAAGTAACACCAAACCAAAGCAAAAATTAAGAAGTAAAAATATGAATCCACAAGCAAACCAAACTAACTTAGATTCTGTACCATCCAAAGGAGTGAAAAATTCTCCAGTCCAGCAAAGACAAAGTGCAAGGGAATGAAACAGGCTGACATGAAACAGGCCCTAAATGTTAAATGGCAGATATTTTTTACTTGCTACTCTGCCAAGACCATTAAGTTTTTATCTGATATTATTTCTACTGCTGTTGGTCTTTTCTGATACAGCTTTGTTATTTCTGTAGAATATTTTTTACCTGACAGAATGTACTGCCTTTCTTAAGATAATTTATTTGACTGGTGGTCTTTTCTAATAACTTTTGCTTTTCAGATCTACAGTAATGTGGCAGAAATGAGTAGTATTGTCCACCTCCTGGTGTCCCGCAGTGACTTCAGTCATGGCCATTTCATGCTTGTCTTGTCCCGGCAGTCCCTGTTGCTCAGAGCACTCAGCTCCGGTCCCCAGATCAGCCGCAGCCTGCAAGAGAGCTACAGGCTTCTGCAACTGCCTGACGAGGGACACAGCAGTCCTGTGCAGGTGAAAGAGGCTTACTTACGCCTAGCCAAGCTGTACCACCCAGACTCTGGGGCTCCGACTGCAGATGCAGTGCTGTTTTCTCGGGTTGAGGAGGCCTACCGAGCTGTGCTTGCACATCAGAGCAAGACCAAGCAACCTGATCAAGGGAAGGAAATGCAAGATGAGGAGTCCAGAGGTACAGCACTTCCACACAGACACTACCTCAGCTACGAGGGTGTGGGTTCAGGCACACCCAGCCAGCGTGAGCGTCAGTACCGGCAGATTCGTGTCGACCGGGCAACCGAACAGGTTTTGAACTACAGGCAGAGGGAGCATGAGAGGGCAGCCGCTGCAGATGGGGCACTGGTGGAAAGGGATATGCGCCACCGCAGTCGAAAGATCAAGATTACTCAGGCTGTGGAACGGCTTGTGGAGGACCTGATCCAGGAGTCCATGGCCCGAGGAGACTTCCGGAACCTGAGTGGAGCTGGAAAGCCCCTCAATAAGTTTGAGCACAATCCATATGCTGATCCTATGACCCACAACCTCAACCGCATCCTCATAGACAATGGTTATCAGCCACCCTGGGTTGTCACCCAACGTGATATCCGAGAGAACACTGCTCAGATCAGAAATAGGTTATTGGAGGGCCGGGCTAGACTCGGTGACCCCATGACCACTAAAGAGCACAGCCAATGGGAGCAGCTGTGTAAATCTGTAGAGGAGGACTTGGTCAAACTTAACAAAATAGTGGACACTTACAACCTCATCGTACCGATGCTCAGCATGCAAATGGTTCACTTCAGTTTGTCACGAGAGATTGAGCGCGCAGTGAAAGGAGCTCACCAGCACAGACTGGACCAGCAGAAAGAGCGAGAGAAGGAAAGAGAGAGGCGGAAGGAAGAGAAAAGACGAGCTAATGCCGTAACAAAGCCTAAAAATACCAAACCAGGCCTGATGTCTTGGATGAAGAATTTGCTCCAAACTAAACACTAAAACTGAATCGAAGTGAACAGAAAGATATCTGAGATGAATTTTTCACTTAAACCAATCATCAGTCCATGGGGAAATCAGACAGACTTGTTCACCCACTTATTTCTATACACTGAATCAAAGTCAGAGACAATGGTGCCACTTTACAAATTTTGCTCTGTGTTACTACTGTTATTGTCCAGATATGCAGGATTGTCTTCAACTGTTAATGGAAGTATCGAGCCGTCATGGTTGCATGACCGTCAAGTGTGAGGAACTGCATGTGTTGGTAACAAAGATTACAACATGAGGCAATTTTATCACACAAGTTGTTTCTGTGAAATTACTAATCAGACACTGTAACTTTTGGTTGCTATGTGACATTAAAAGTTAAGGTAATTCAAAATCTTGTGTGAAAGAGGTTTACACTTTTCAATCTGGGGAAATGTTTAAATAGCCGATTGCCTCATTCTAGTCTGGCAGCTGCTCCAGTGTTGCAGGGTTGCAGATGACGGTGGGCTCCTTGCTGCTGGCCCCGTTTCCTGCAGCCTCCCTGTGCAGAGCCTGAGCAACAGCCCTGGACGGAGTCATCACCTTGGTCCAGTCGTGGGCGATGTACTGGTGGTACGGATCATGAGAGCCTTCCAGCTTCTTGGAGCGAATGTAGCTGAGCATGATGCCAAATGTGAAGAAGCTGAACATGCCGACCACCAGAAGGATGTACATCATGCCCTGAGATTGAGCCTGGGCCCTGGCTCCAGCCAGGTGATGCACAGCCTCCTGGGAAGTGTAGTTGTGAGATATCGGTGGAGACAGTATATTTGTGCTGTTGAGGCAGTGCTGCAGGAATGAGAGCAGGAGCGACTGCAGCTCCGTGGCGTTGATGTGTGACATGGCTGACCCCTGCTGGATGCTCAGCAAACTGCAACTGAGGAGGAAGAGGATACTGTAAGAAAAAGATTAAACATCAGAAAAAAATATACTGTGTTTAGCTATTGTGTGTAGTGTGTTTAATGTCTAAATTTTTCCTCCTAACCTGCTTACTACTCTAAGTGGCAACAGACAAATAATAAAAGCATGATTTTGTAGTTGAAGTTTTTCCCTTGATATAATAGCTGCATATAAAGACGTTAGAACTAAGTTAAGCTAAGTAGAGCCATAATAAGTGGAGAATGAGGCTGCATGTCAGAGTGTGAGAAACATCTGATTTATGATAAAACTCATTCAGTAGAAGGAAACGGACAAATTATTTCAGAGAATTAAAAACATGTATTTGGTGACACTTTAGTATGTCGTCATATGGCAGAAATACACATTAGAAATCTATTCTCTGACTCTTAGCTGCTGGATGCATTTTTCTTTATCTTGGCTTACCTTTCAGAGTTTTTGTATTAGAAGAGTGAGGGTGATGTGATACAGAAGTTGATTCCTACAAACTGCATCTACATCATTATTCACGGTCTGTTTAGTAAAATGAAAAGCCTACCTTTTTTTAAGGATCTGGAATCAGTTCCCGCTGTCATTGGCATCAAACATTGATCATTTCAAGACTTGCGTCTCCACAGGACGAGAAGCAGCTGCTCCCAAATTACACCTCGAATAGACAGCCCCCCACCTTAGTCATAATGTGCCCTCCTTCAGAGATATCCAGCATGTTCAACATGTCAACACGTTTAATGAAACGAGGAGGTCACAGGGCAAGGTCAAAAGCTCAGTGTTGTGAGGGAGAGTGGTGGAGCCCATCTTAAAATGCTGTCCTATACTGATGCATGTTTGGAGTGGAGTACCAGTGCAGTGGTAATCTGGTAATTTGACATGAAAATCGTATGTTGAGTCGGATTTAACTTATTTATGTTACGACTGTCTGTCAAGTCATCAGGGACAAATATTGATTGCAGATACAGTTTCCATCAACCTTTGTGGCTCAAGACTGCCGTTCAAAACCCAGTTTGTGAGGATATGTGGTTGGCTGTATTGTCTCATGTATTAAAAAGAATCTCTAATGTTCACATTTTTGCAGCAGGAGTAGGAGCGCGTGGTCGTTTTCAGGATGGTGACGGGCTGCAGCAGGAGAACAAAGCTGCTTTCAGGCTGGAGGTAGTTTAGACAGTCTGTAGCACAGCTCAGACTAGATTGGGTTACAACACAATCACCTCCAAATGTCCTTTAACTCACTGTTGAAGGTGTGTGTGTTTGTGTGTGTGTGTGTGTGTGTGTGTGTTCTGTAGTGGGATTGGCAGGCAAGGGGCAAAGTTTCTCCACAACAAGTATATTTTCATATTTTTTCAACATTGCAAGCAACACATCCACAAAACAAATAGTTCCTCGGCTGTGGATCATTGTCTGCATTAACACTGATACAATCATTAGTTTCTGTGTTTAAAAAAATAAAATAAAATTTACAAAAATGTTAGGTTTAGCAATCATTTGGTTAGTTTGTCAATAGAAAATTCATCAGTGGCCACTTGGATACCTGATAAACTGCTCATGTCCTACAGCTCAGGCTTTGCTTGCATTTGTGCTTGTCTCATTGCTTTGGATAATTTTGTGACTCTGTCTTCATTCTTGACATTTTATAGACTAGAAAATAATACATTAATCAATTGATAGATTACTCAACAATTAAAAAAAATGCCACTTATTGGATTCCCCACATTACATACAAAGCCCTATTTACAAATCTGCAAACTTTAGCATTTAATAGTCCTATAGGACACCTTGGACACTGCATTTTGCTGAAAGGAAATCTCTAACAGAAGTCTGCTCTGCCTACTGTCATCTGTACCATCAGCTTCTATTTCCAGTTAACCATACTACGACTGAGTGTGACCAAGGCCTTCAAATTCAACCTCTCATACAGCAATTGTGTCTTTTTTAGCAGAATCGTGGTACAAAAATGAAGCCTGACTCTCGCAGAGATGATCTTCTTACCTGGGTACAAAATGGGGGGAAAAAAGCTTGTTAAAGAGAATGACATGCATGCATTTAATATGTGTCACATTATCTCAAATCAGATGTTGTAAATCTCTATAATGGTGACTTGAAAGATAAATTTAACTCAACTGTACTGTTACTCTGGCTGCACCCTGTCACAGCTTTCTTTTGATTCTAAAAGCCTGGAAATATAAAAAAGAAAAAACAGGGAGAGAATCATAATGATACCCAAAAATGTACTTTTTAAACTATTTAAAACTATTTAAAAGACCAGTGTGGGGGATCTATTGGCAGAATATTGCAGAAATGGAACATAATATTAATAAGAATGTTTTGATTAGTGTATATTCACCTGAAAATAAGAGCCACTGTGTTTTCGCTACCTTAGAATAAGCCCTTTATATCCACAGAGTCCGCAATGTTGCACTGCTGTGTGTCTAAGGTGGCTCAGAATGGACAAACCAAACACTGGCTCTACAGAGTGCCTTTCACAGTTTTTGCAGCTTAGGTGAAAGGAAGGGGTGAGGCGAGGGGCGTTAACTCGGTTTCCGTCTGCAACCTCACTGCTATGCCACTAAATCCTTCATACTGGTCCTTTAAACCTCATTGCAAAAAAAAGAAAAAGAAAAGAAATAAGAAAGTTTTTATGGCTAAATCAAGCTGATTGAAGTTCAGATGAAATTTCACATATTTCAGAATCAACATATAGTTTGGTCAAACAATCATATATACAGTATTAAAATATATTGCATTATCGAAGATACCTGCTCCAAGTACAGTATATTGATTAAAGGCTTAGAGATTAATTAAAAAAGTAATCACACCATAGAAAAGACAAATGACTCACTCTGCCTGAGCCTTGAGAGCTTTACGGGCCTCACGAGCTTCGTGCTCCTCAGAAATCTTCTTGTAGCAGTAGACCAGAACCACAATGAGCCACAGCTGCAGAACCACGATCAGCACGTACATGACTATCTCTGAGATCACTGCTGTCAGCTCCTGGTTGGCTTGGAAAGAGGACCCGACAATGCACCATTATAGAAGTTGCACAATGCTCACAAACATTTGGAGGTAAAGCTGCTCTAAAGTCAGAAATCACCTCAACGGCTGAGATGAGCCTGATCATGACGAGCCACAGTGTTCTATTGCCCAATAGCTAAGAAGGACCTCTGATAAAATTCTAGATTAAAGTAAAAAAGTCTCTTTTTTTTTCATTCTGCAATCACAGCTAACCTTAAAAGGTCAGCTAGTGTTGCTGCAGAACAGGAAACATCAACCACAGTGACCTTAAGATGCCATTTACCTTAAGCTGCAGTTCCTAATACGGCCACTAGATGCTGGCTCCAAGAAAACTCCATCTCACATACATTAAAGGAAAATCACAAAATTTCTTTGAATTTTTAACTCATCCGATGAGATTTTTGCTCCTGAGAAACATTTTTAAAAATACGACACTGTCTTTCAAACTAAGCAGAGTCATGATGGAGGAAACGTGGAGCCAAGGCCTTATGTTTAGGTTTTAAATGGTCGAATGAAAAAATCATCATAGGAAAGAAATAAAAGAAAGGAGAGATACCAAATAAAAACAGAAGAAAACTGACAGCCAGGACCAGAATGTAACTATGGGCAAGTCACTCAAGTACTTTTAATAAGCAGGCCTGCAGTTTTGTGGTACTTTATGCTTCAACAACCCCATTTCACAGGGACATATTGTACTTTTTCCACTGCTTTCATCTAAGTTAGTTAAGATTATGCATAAAAACTAAAGGCTGATTTAATATTTTATTTTTATGTATTAAATCCGTTGATTCTAATCTTTTTGGCGGAGCCTTGCCCGTTGTTACATGCTTCACAAATTCATGAGCTGTTAGCCTTTCAACAAAAAATAATTTCCTATTTGAAAACATGCAGTTCACACATGGTTTCATTTCATTTTCATTATTCAAGGCCCGATGAGTGATGATCCAATATTTCGCAAAAAATGATCTCACAACCTCCCCAGATTCATCTTGTCGCCCCTTGGAATGGAACAACCCCAAGAGTGGGAGGAAGTGCAATAAACAAACCTATAAACCAGCTACCAAAGTAAACGGACTCTCATGAAATATTGCATCAGTATTAGCACATTTTTCATTTTGTTGAAGTATTTAAGATGTTCAGTGATGGGCTTTTACTTGTAACTGAGTATTTTTTACATTGTTGTGTAAGCACATCTCCTCTACCACTGATGACTGCCAGCCTTTTCACAGGTGTACCCCACCTTACCTACAGCCACCACGTTGAGCTCCACCTCCTTCTCCACAGTGACGTGCTCGTCATACAGCGACAGGAGGAGGGTGCGGTGGACTGTGCAGCGGTACGTCCCCGTGTCATTGAATCTGATGTTATGAATGTAGATGGTTCCTGTCTGAATATCGCTGTTTTGTGTCCCGTGCCACTCCAGGCGGTCGCTGAAATCTTCATGGAGGATGTCGGCAGTGGGGTGGTCATAGTGGAAAATCTGAGAGAGCAGAAAAAGGAAACAAATAGGAAATTTATCAGTATTCTTTTAATCCAGGGAAGGGTTGAGGCGCATACATGCCCTAAATATACAATTCTCTCTACAGCTACACTGTAATAATGCACATTTACTGCTTTGTAGTTACAAATATATATATATATATATATATATATATATATATATATATATATATATATATATAGCTAGAAAAAAATATTTTTCAATTAACATGTAAATTTGGGAAATGAAATGATTGTGTTTAATGATTGCAGATGACTCCAAAAATGGAAAAGAGGGCCCTTTTCATTCACAAACCCCTGCCAGATTCAAGAGTCACTTTGAGGACTTTGGTGAACTCACATGCCTGAACTCCTCCTCTCCCAGCGGTTTGAAGTGCCAGTCTACGGTGGCTCGGGCAGAGACCTCCTCTCTTCTTTTGCAGGAGATGCAGCGCATCAGGAATCCTCCTCCGGCCACGGCTTCAGTCAGGGAGTCCACCTCTGCACAGCCGCCATGACACTGAGACACTGCAGGGAAGAAGAAGAAGAAGACATGGGAGCAGAAAAAATACATCATTTAAATGGACAAGAAGCAGAAGGAGGAGTAGGAGAGGAAGAAGATCTTGTCATCGTGTTATTATAGTGACAACTTTATCCCACTTGATAGGAAATTATGTCTAAGTTAGGATCAGCTCTAAGTAAGCAGTAACTTACCCGAGTGAGTAACTGAAACCAAATGCTTGTAGCTGTCGGTGTTGTTTATTTGTTAAAAACTGATGCTGCACTGCCTGTTTGTTCACATAACGTAGAAGTCGTTTTCTGTTTTGAGATGTTAAGTGTTTTACACAAGACATAAGAAGAACACAGCAATATAAAGACACACAGGATTTCAATACAGCAAAATGAAATGGAAGAAAATAAAGACATAGCAGAAGAATAAAGATGACAGTTCAGAGAGCGATACGAACAAATAGTAACAAGTTTGGTTTAATGAACGAGTACTCATCTTTTACATGATTTATCAGCCACAGCCATTAAAGATGTTTAAAAGATTTATGGAAGTTTTCCAGAGTAAGATATCTTATGTCTCGGCTTCCCTTTTCTGTGATTACATTTTTCTTATAAATTGTGTTTTCTTCAACAGCAGCAAATGTACATTCAAGGACATATGAATTAGGAGAGTCTGTTGGATAAGGGGACCTTTATCTCATGTTTATAGAAGACAGGTGAAATGGAAATATCAGGTTTGACTCGTTTACATTTTCAAATGCAAGTTTTACAACTAATTTACAATCAATATGCACTGATTAAGATTTAACCAAAGCAAAGGGTGTTTACCCCCTATTTTTTCACTTTTTAAGAAATTTATTTTATGTGAAAGGGCTCAATTCAGTTCATTTAAGAAACTCATTCTAAAACATGCAACTTCCATCACCAACATCAGTTCTCATAATTAAAGGCACGGACATAAATGATTTTCGACTTACCGAAAAGACTGAAGACAACTAAAAAAGACAAGTGGCATATCATTTCTGCTGGAGCAACTTATGCCAGCAGGATACTGAAAATGCTGAACTTTCCTTGACGTAAACCTGCGTGGGTATGTCTGTGGCGATTAAGATTACAATACTGACATAATGCCTCTGGACTCCTGATTAATCCCAAATCCTCAACAAACCAGTCCACCCTTCAATCCAGACCGTCGATCCATTAGTTCAACGAGCTTCAGCCAAAAATGACTGAAGGTCTCAGAACACAGAAAATGTTTACTAAGAAAAACTTCTTCGCAGTACTTTTAAATCTCCCCTGCAGTCCCGTCTGACTTTAAGGCAGCTATATTTAGAGCTTGTGAATCCAGGAGAGGTGGACGCTGTGAGTGCCGAAAGCCAGCAGGAAACCTGAGATGATGACACCTGATCCATAACTACACAGCATGGCTCTCTAAAGCAAGACTACAGCCACGTTTCTTCTGATTTATATTGTGTATATGTTGTATTTATATATATAAATATATGTATATATTGACAGAGGAAAGTTCTTTCAAACAGGGAAAGGTTTTTCTTTCTTAGTGGTGAATTATTATAAATATTTTTGAAAACTTAATCAGTTATAAGTGTACATCTTGAAATACTATGCAGGCTTTGATTATTTTCTTGCCTTATTATTATCTTTGGTAAAATGCATTCATACTGTTCTTTATAATGGCTTCTATATTCAGTCTTTGATGAAAAAGGAACAGTAGGTCCCGCATGCAAAACCATCCCTGCCATGTTTTGTTAAACAAATCCTTTCGTACAAACACACGCTCAGACTGGATGGCCATTTTGTTTTAATGCAACGTGACACTTGGTCTGTAAATAAATGCTCTGTTCTCCTGCCCCTCTCCGCAGGTCAGAGGTCAGCTACAGACCCTGCAGCCAGCAGGGGTTTAATGTTTTGCTCAGGGACTCTTCAGCAGGGCTTGCTCCAGTGTTTTGCATGTTGTACATGCTAGCATCTCAGTGAGTCAGCAAGTCTGCACTAATGACAGTCATTTTTCTCAGGATATTTATGCAGCCTTTGCTAACACTCCATGTTAAAGACTAAAAACCAGCTGCAGTCAGGGTTGTAAGAACTTGAGAAGGAAGCACTGATAAACTCTTAACAAACCAAGTGTCCACATATTCAGGTGCAGCTAAGTTTCCCAATGCTCAGGTGCCAAGTTTAGTATCATTATTATTGTTCTTTTGTTTTGGTTTGTCTTGTTTTTGTCACGTCTTCTTGGTTTGGTTGTACAAATTATGGCACACATATCCGTCTACCTCTGTGTATTATACTGTAAACTGCATGTATGTCTCTACCCCTTCCTCTATTTACCGTACTGTATATACATAACATGACAAAAACAAGACAAAGCAACGTGTACTTTGTACTGCAGTAATACAGCACTGCGTTCAGTAACAGATGTGAGGCTCATTGAAAGTGATGTATGGATGACTCAGTTCAAGCTCAGATGTACATTTAACCCTTCAATAAATCTGCATCAGAATCTGCTGGCTGTTCTTATTATATGCTGATGAACACAATTGCTGAAGTGTTGTGTGTATCAGTGTATGTAATCTGTATTACAGTGGCTGACCCCAAAGCGTGTCATTTCCAGGAGATGATACACATCAGAAACCTGCCAGTCAGCAAAACGAGAGACATTTCGGCTCTCTTGTTGTTCAGTAACAATCTGATGAGTTGAATGGTGATAAATGTCACTACGCCTGTTGCAAATCTTTGAAAAGCTTTGCTGTTTATCTTGTCTTTCATGGGATAAATGCCCGCAGTTTGTCCTGTAGTAGAATTAAGTATTTGGTATTAAATAGGCTATCACAGACAGACTTAATTGACTTGATATTTGATATACATGAAGTTGTACAAATGTTATCCTCTGTTTATTTGTCGGCCTCCTTCTCTTTCCCTTTAGTCATCAAAATCATAATCTTTTGGTGTTGTGCGTTATCTATTTGCATATGCTAAACCGACAATTGAGATGATTTGTTATTCCTTCTTTATTTGTCTTGTTTTGTGAATCATACGTGGCATCCGCATGAATTCGTAATTTTCCTCTCAGTATAACGATGTGCTTGGACCTCTCAGGTGCTTTTGCAAACTTTATTCATTGAATATATCAATAAAATCATTTACTGTCTTATTTCACGCATTTTCCACTCACTGACACCAGAACAAGTCACATCTTGTAACTGTGGTGAATAGTCTCTCTTATCAGTTTTGATCTGGCATCAAAGGCTCTGACAGCCAGTCAGTGTCAGTCAGAAAAACAAGGTCGCTGAAGTCAAGGCTGACAAAACAGACATTGACTGAAGGCCTCGACTTGTGTGCTGACTACAGCCACAAAGAGATCCACGCGGTTGGTAGAGCCAACGTGATGAATGTAATGAGATGTTTCTTTTTCGTTTTAAAGGGGAACGCCTCGTCAAGTCAGATTAAACACGTCCCTCTCTGAGGTTGCGCACCCCCCCCCAAATAAAAGATGCACAGTGTACAGGGGAAGGGTTATAAGATGTGTTAAGATTTGTGTATGTGCTTGTGTGTGTATGTGTATTTTGGCTGCGCTGGAGGTCAGGGATGTTGTCATGTGATGTAACCAGATGACACAGTGGCGCACTGAGCTCCTGATAAGGGTCCTTGTCTCTTTTAACCTTGTGGTAGCCGGTGACAGATAGTGACAATAAAAATCAGCCAGAGCAATCTTGAAAATTACACACATGTGACTCAGAGAGGGAGAGAAAGACCTTGGGTTGGCACACACACGAATTTGGAAACTTCAAGGAAATGTTGACATAAGATAAACCTTGTGTGTGTGTGTGTGTGTGTGTGTGTGTGTGTGTGTGTGTGTGTATTTGGGGGTGGGCTGCACCTCTCTGACCCTATACACGCATTCACGCAGTGAGTGACACACCTCCTTTCTCGCTATGCTGGTGATGTTTTTTTATTTTTAGCACAGATCGAGTTTCCAGTCCCCGATTCAGCAGCCAGAGGTGCACAGCAACACAACTCCCCGTATCCCGGAGCAGTTTCTTGCCCGGGCTGCATTGGTAACAGACCTCGGTCCTCTGTTTTGAAGTGGAGCCGGTGAAGTGTTGATTGCAGGAGGCGGACGCAGGGAGTGAGAAGACAGAGGATGCCTGGAAAACCAAAGGAGAATTTGAAATTGCCAAGTCATTGTGATGCTGTGCCATCAGTTTGAAAGGATTCAGAAGCAACTGCTGGCGGAAGATTAAAACTGACAGCCAGGTAAAGGCAAATTCATTACAGCAAAAGCATTCATTCCCAAAAAAAAAAAAAAAAACACTTAAAATAATAACTGACTTTATTTCTTTCAGGGCTGTAAATTTCTCAGTTTTATAGTATAGTCATTGAAGTGAGAGGATGTCTACCTTATTGTGCATTTTTTAAAAAGTCTGGTGTACTGAGTGCTCAACATTATGGAAATAAGACTAAAACATGCAAAGTGTGTTCATATGATGGTGTGTGGGCATTAGAAATGAGATACAGTTGAAGTAGTACTTCCACAAGAAGTACACTAAAATTCTTGGGTTCATTTAAATCCACAAGAGCTGAAATTAGTCAATTAATTGATTAGTTGGTCAATATGAATCTAAGCGGCAACAATGATTAGTTGATTCATTAGTTATTTTTCAAGCAAAAATGCCAAACATTTGCTGGTTCCAGCCTCTCAGTTATGATGACTTATTGCATTTATTTTGTCTAAAGTGATAGTAAATGTAATATCTTTGGGTTTTAGATTGTTGCTCAGACAAAATAAACTATTTGAAGCCCTTACTTTGAGCTTTAGGAAGCTGTGGCACTAATTATTCACAGTAACCATTTTCTAGATTAATGGGAAAATAATATGGTAATTTTCTTGATTAATCTAGAAAATAATTTGAAAATGAATCAAAAATGAAATCATAATCATTAGTTGGAACCATGAAATCGACAGCGTTTCAGCTTATCTGTGCAATGTGTGAGAACATTCTTTACTCATGTGCATCTGGAGGTTTAAATGTCTACATTCATGCCTCATCTTAACTGAAAGTGCCTTGTTAATGCCTGTTTTTTTGTTTTCAGTTTCAGACAAGGTGACCGGTCATTGGCCTTGTTCACGGTGTGTGTCCTGAAGGAGAAGGAATCCAGTCTCGCACAGGCTGCATCCTCCTTATAATAGTTCATGAGACCATATGAAGCAATGCTGCCGCAGGAGGGAAGGGGTGAGATGATTATGCCCATTTGCCACAGACACTATGCCAATGTCTTTTTGTTGCAGCTAAAGAAGTCCCATAATCAATGATTTCATTATTTAATGATAATGGATGCTTAATTAATACTTACATACATCACATATAGTTTCATAGCCATTTAATGAGGTGAATGATGAGGCAAGTTATCAGGTGACAAATAACGACTGCACACACCCTTTTTAGACACAAGGGGTCGCAATGTCCCTGTCGATTCATTTTGGTCAAACTAGCTCCCTTCAAATTAACTCTGAAATTATGCTAAACTGTGGATTCATCTGTATTTATAGTCAACGATGTACCGAGAAAACCTACTGTGGTGGTTTGTGCTACAAAACTCATTGTCATCACTGTGATTAATGAAACTGTATAGGACTGCAATTGTTTCTCTTCGCAATTAAAACAACCTAAATGTGACAATAGGCTAATTTCATGATTGCAAGGTGGTCGATTTGTTTAAAGTTA